>NC_092208.1:42594690-42638254 GCF_043381705.1 Parasteatoda tepidariorum | reverse complement strand
ACTGGTCTCCGTCGTTGATTTCCATAGCTGGGGCGTCAGCTGAAGTAGTCGGCGTTTCAGGCGTAATTTGTTGAGGTACCGGAATTGAATTGGCCGAATAATATGGTCTTATAGCTCCTTCGGGCACTTTAAAATCGCTGAGCGTGCAATAACTTCCTCTTTTGGACCAGCAATGGAAGTGTCCATATTCATCTTCAAAAATTTCACCGGGCTTAGCATCTGGCTTTATGTAGTTGGGATATATCACCGGTATTACAATTCTCTTGATGAGCGTGTGAGTAATCTTGCCGCCACGTCCGCAGCGCCGAGATAGCATTTTTGCAGTAATTAAAATGAAATGGTCAAATCTAAACTTTACCTCCTTTGCTACATCCAAACATAATTGCAAGAGAATGAAATACGTATTACTCACTCGAAAAGGAAAATGGTCGATCAGCAGTCAGCATGAAATGGTCCGAAATCTTGAATGCAAGGTCCATGAATCCCGGTCGATGAGCGAATGACAATAGTTGAAGTACTCAAGTCAAAGCCAGTAAGTGAGGACTCCAATCCATAATCGATTGCCAAGTCCAAATCGATTGAAACCACGAGATCACCAGCTGCTTAATAAATGAAAATAATGTTTTCGCTTTCAGTATGGTTGATTTGTAACGTGAATCTTGGTGGTAGTTACGATTGAAATAAATTGAGTTTCTACCACTTTTTTCCATTTTTAGTCACCCTTAACATCCTAGTGAATTCAAAAAAATTTCAAAACGAATGCAGAAAAAGAATCTTCCTAAAGAGTTGGCAGATATGCTATTGCAGAATCTAAAAAGGTTTCTCCGAGTGATACATAGTGAGCTGGTCAACTAAGATTGTGAGCTAGTGGTTAGCTAAATTTTAGTTAACAACATAGTTGATACATCGCCATCATGTGCTGAATTGTTTAATTGTAAAAATTGATAAAAATAACGACTTTTCTGAAAATAATTTAGATACCTATGACAGTAACATAAATTAAAATTTTGGCACTCCATAATTTAAAAAAAAGAACACTTTTTTTAAAAAAAAGTAATCAAAAGCAATATTTTTATTTAGAGTTTCAACTTATACGGGAAGGGAAAAAAACGAGCAATAAAATATTCATTTCCATAACTTTTAATCTTTGCTTTCTAGATTTAATTAGAAGTTAATTAACCCATCACTACACGCGAACAATTAAAAAGTATGCAACAAGCGCCACTTAGTTCCCTTAAGATTTATCACATCGATTACCTCCTAAAAATCTACACCTGTATTAGTTTCTCTATTAGTAAATGCTACTTATTCGACTTCGTAAATATTTTATATAATACTCGGGTTTTTTCGCTATCGTTCTTGTATAGATTATTTCATATTATTTGGATTACTTTTTTGTAATTGTACATATTTCATTTCAGTGTACTTTCAGTTTCGATATTATTCATTCGTTGTCTATGGCAAATATCTTCATTGAAGAGGCTAGTGCCGTAAGGCAGATACCTCGAAAATAGCACTCATATTAAAGCATCTTTCGACATCAGACTTATTAAAAAAATGGTAAAATTACCTGAAATTCGGAAAGCTTTAGAATATTTCCCGAAAAGAGTTGAGTTAGTAGCTCTGTTAATATAGTGAATGATACAACATCAGTTGTAGTATTCACTAAAAAACAGGGCTTCCAACTACTGCTCTTTTTGCAAATTATTTATAGCTTGGTAAATTAAAAACTTAAGTTTTCAGAATGATGGGTAATTTCGCCAACATTTTAAATGCTTTACTTCGAAAAAGCCGGAAATTAGTGGCCATAAATTTTTAATTTTTAGTGGTCTAAAATTTTTTAAATCACTTAAACATAGCGGGTGTGGAAAATTACTTTAAATCTAATTTTTAAGCGAAGAATCTTTCATTAAAACTTAATATTTGCTACCATTAGAATTTTTTCCAAACAAAGCGTTGAAAGTTGGCAGTCCACTAAAATATGTGATGAAACATTTTTCGTCTTCCCAGCTGTTGAGCTGTTGTAAGTAAGAAGTTAAAGCTTAAATTCTGACTTCAGTTTATTTCAATTAAAGTACTATCCCTGAATCGCAATAAATGCAATATATTATTTTTACAATAAGAAATGCATATTCAATATGCATACTAATATGCATAAGTTATACATTTAAGTATAAAAGTATCGAAACAATTCTATATCTGTTTGTCTGATACAAGAGCATCCTTCTTATCATAATTATTTAAATAATTTCTTTTATTAAACATAAATACATATGAAATGTATGATTAAGGTCAAGTAATAAATGAAAGTTATGTTTAAATTAATTTTTTATGCATTTTTAACCGAGCTATTTTTATCTATAGATGTAAGTCAGCTGAAATGAAATTGTCTTTCTTTATTTTTGGTACTAGATTTTCTTTCCCTTTTTTTTGAATAAACTTCTTAGTTGGTTTTAAAATTGTAAGGCAATATAATTAAATCTTAAAGTAACCCGTATAGATGGGCAATTCAATGCTAATAATAATAATTTCGTTTTCAGATATAAAAATATTTCTAATATCAGTATAAAAATAGGTTTGAAAATATAATCAATATATAGATTTAGATTATTATTATTTTTTTCTTTCAAAATTTAGTTATGAGTTCCATGTTTCCGTTCAAGACCTTCAAGTGTTTTGACTTTTAACTCAGTTCACCTTCCGCAACAGCTAGGAAAAAAAAGTAATAACGCAATAAGAACATGATTGAATTTCAATTTATTTTACACTAAACATAACATAACAAAAAGGAATAAACAATTTACACCAAATCAATTTATATAACTTCTTTTTACAAGACATTAATATCCTCCGACCCACGGACTCATTGGAGAATTGGCTGGAACAAGTACATAGCGGACACCCTGAGGTTGTCGTCGGACAGCAGGTCTTACTGGAGTTGGAGCTGCTTCATTACTGTATCTTATGATAGGTCCTTTGGCGTCTGGTGAACTTGATTCTACGATTACATTAGCTGGGGCGCTGTTATCGGTTCCAGGTTCATTTGTTTTTACTACTGCACGGAAACCACCAGCATCTGCTACGTATTCAACCACTCGGCTCCTTCCATCTAAATCTGTCACAGTGTACGATCCTTGAACATTTCCTGCACCATCTCCAGATTCTTGGTGGCCACTTGATCCTTCATCACCTTGTGCTAAATAATTGAATGAATATGGTATGGGAGCATACTGGATAGGCTGAAAGAATTAAACTCTGAATTAAGTGAGATAGTAATGATTGAGATCCGGGGTATACATTTGTCTGACATTTTGAGGTTATTCACGATCTGGAAAATTTAAAAACTCGATTATTATATTTTCTAAACGCTTTTAAAATAACATAATGTTAACTTTCGTCTTTAGTTTTGCATAATGAATTTTGAAGTTTCCACCAATGTAATCTAATCCATAAGGTTTTTAGCAAAAATGTACTTTTTCCAGATTCCAGAGAAGGTTTTTTTACATATAAAGTTATAGCAAAATTCATTTTATTCTTAATTTAATACATTTTATCGAAAATTATATTAACCACCATTATATCTGATTTGTTTAAACATGAATGTAAAATGTCAGCTGATCATTTGAAGAATGATTACGTGCAGGAAAAAAAATTTAAATTTCCTGCTTTCAATTATAAATACAAGCCTTGCTTCATTATCAATAAACGTATAGTTCCTCAAAAACGTCAAGTGCTGGTAGATATTAGTGCAGGGTTGCCAACCTTTTTTCTTTTTTGGAAATTTTTTTACTGTGGTAGCTAAGTTTATGTTTTAATGCATGATTTTTCTGTTTTGGAAATTTGAATTAGAGTTAATTTTTTTCCCACCACTACCTGTAAATGATTCAAAAGTTTATGAAAAAGCCACTTCCTTTCCCCTTTCTTTCAGGAAGCTTTTAAAATAATAGAAAAATTACCAAAATTTATGAAAGATTTGTTTCTAATTGCCCATCACCATAACTTTGCAAAAAGCGTAGTAATTGGGAACCGGTTAACTGAGTACCAAATTCCTTCAAATCGCAAGATTCGCATGAGGCTCGTAACCCCCTCTTTAAAGTATGTACAGTTACCAAAATTTAGTTACCATTTTAAGCACAATTTTCCCACCAGAGATACAAAATCTGAAAAGGCTAATAGATTTATCTGAACAAATTTACGTTTTAAAAATTATTCCCAACATACCCCGGGATGCCAACTGCTCCGCCTTGTGCGAAAGTTTTTATAATCTGGTAACGAATTAAAAAGTAAAACTTGTAGAACAATGGATAATTTCGCCAACTCATCATAGTCTATCCACGAGATACTATACTCATATGTAGTTATCTTAGTATCAGCCCCGCGAGGGGCTCTAATTCATCTGAGTGACGAGCTACTGTACCTAAGTCGTATTCTGTATGAAGCTTCGAACTTTTTATGGGTAGGGGTGGAAAAATAATTTAAAATAAAATTTACTAAAGTCATAGCATTTTAAAATTCGATACCGCTGGAAAATGTCAAAACGGAGTAAATTGGCATTTCTGCACACTGTTTTCGGTTTGACATATAATGTTAATAAGACTTACAATTTTTCAACATATGTGCACATAAAATAAATAATACATCTAAGTTTTGTGCTTTATACGCGTTAGGGTTGGGTTGGTATCTGAATCTATAATAATTTGCAATTAGTACTGAAACCTTAAACCTAGAGATGCCAACTACACCGGATTTGGCGAAATATTATGAAAAATGGTAAAGATCTGCAAACTAGAAACTGTATATTTTCGGTCAATTTTGCCAGCTTTAATAATGGCTCAACACGGTTGTTCTGAAACAAGATGGTTTTAATATAAGCCTTTGATTTTATTTAAGGGAAGTGGTGAGTAAAAAATCCTGTAAATCGAATCTACTAAACCAAGAATCATACATGAAAAGACTACCACTCAAAAATATTTATCAGCATTCTTGAGCAAATTTGCATCGCTGCTAACATAGTCAGAATTTAAAATGAATACATATTGAATGAATTCACTTAGTATCAGTTATTTTATTAGTTATTCCAATAACATTTAAAAGTAGTCGATAAAAACAATCTAATAATTAACTTAATTTTTATATTAAAAGAATAATTGGTAGCAGTATTTATAAAACTAAGTATCTGTCATTAATTTCGTTTATACCGTTACTTCAGTTAAATAAATAGACAGCTACCAATACTGCTGTAGTTGAAATAGCTGGAAACTTTCACCATTCAGTTGCTCTTCGGCGATTTATTATTTATTCCCACTCAGATGAATTCCCCTAGCGGGCTGATGCTAAGATAACCACCACATATGAGAATGAGTGATATAGATGGAATTTTAGAAACAACTGGAGGGAGTTAATGGCACAAAAATAATTTTCTTTACTTCTTTCTCTATAAATAATTCATTTTAAAACTGAATAAGTTCATTTCACTGAGAACTATCCCAGCTTCATGTGAGAAACGATACATATTGATTATTAAATTCTTATTTATTATTATTATTAAAATTTACTTATTGAAGGTTAGGAGAAGGTCGCAAATGGTTAAAGTTCCCCACTGAATAAATTCAGTTGAAGTTTAGGTAGCAGTATGGTCATGTAACTCTTTAGGACTTTCCGGAAGATTTTGTGTTTGTATTTAACGTGAAAGCCAAATTTAGAAAAGAATCAAATACCACTATTTACATAAATTTAAACGTAATATAATTTTAATGTTATGACAGCGCTTCTATTCTTTTCAACCATGAAAACCAATACAAAAAAATAAGCTGACTTGCGTCGGCTTATGTTGTAACAATAAGAAGAATTTAACCTGTCAGCTACCAGCGTCTTATTTATAGGGCAGTTTCTTTTTTCAAAACATATATATAGTGGTAGGACTATTGTTTTAATTTTGTCTTTTATCTAGGAGAATTAAAAGTTTCCTTTCCACCATAATTTATTAGTGATTCTATCACTAGATGTATAACTATAAGGTGCTGGGACATTTCGTACTGAAATGGTAACAAATAGTTTATATTGGCAATTTAGTTGAATTACATATCATACCACTTTTTTCATAAAGCCACTTTTTGCACCCTTTCAATGTAACAAATTGGGATAAAACGGGTTAAAGTAGTAGTGAAATTTGGGATATCGTACGTAATCTGATGTATCCATAACTGGCAAAAAAATATAGAAATGCAAAGCGCAGGATGATACAAGATTTTATAAAACTTTAAGGGGAATTGGACTCGAAAAACGTTAGTCTTTAATTTTCAAGTGTCGTATTGGGAATTGACCAAATGTGTACCTTAGGTCTCAGAAAGGTAATCCTTTAACCCAGTGTTTCCCAACCTTTTTTGTACCATGCCCCACCTAAGCCTTTCTAAAATTCTTATACCCCCCTATGTAACATATACATAATTTTTAATATTGGAAAATCGAACTGTTCACTTAACCCCTTGGGGACGGGTGATTCAGAAAAGCATTCGTACAAAATCAGAATCAAGTTGCAATTAAATAAAAAACGGTAACTTAAATGTAGTCGTTGCTAATTTGACAGACTTACTTTGCTTTTATTTTAATTATTGTTAGTTTAATCATATATATAATCAATGTTAATTCAAAGCATAACTAAATAGTTTTATTTTGAACAAAGTAATGGTGAATTAAATAAATCAAAAAAGTTATAACTCCGCCCACAAATAAACTGCTAAAGAAATACTTTGATTACCAGTTTTATCTTCTTACCCTGATTGATACGGTTTTTTGCTGTCACATATTTGTGACAGTCGGCGCGAAAGGGTTAAGAAACTTCGGAAACTGTTAGCGAAACAAAATAAGTAAATTTTCAGAATATATAATGAAAAATTCAAATTCGAAATAATTTTAATAAAGATTTTTCGATAATAATTTAATATTTTAATTTAGTGAGATTCTTGCCCTTGATGCTTGCTTGCTGCTCGTAGATTTTATCTTAGGTTCCAATTTGGTTAGCTTCAGTCTCAAGTCTCCCCGTTGTGTTATATCCAGACGATTTCTTTTTTTTACCAATAAAATCATTTACAGCACTAAATCCACATTCAGCTAAATATGAAGATGGAATCGGTAACAATAGTTTTCTTGCACATTTGATTGAAATTGGGTATTTGTTTTTTGTTTCCTCACGAAGCCATGACATCACTCCTTTCATATTAAATAAAGTTTTAACTGACTAATCATTTTGCATTTCTGCAAGTTCTTGATATATTTGATATATCAGGCAAATCCACTAACATGGAATGCAACATCCATGTTGGAAATTAAACTTGTTTTAAATCAGAATATCTTTCTTTTAAATCAGCCGATAGAATTTTCAGATGATAGACAATAACAAGTAAAGCGGTATCATTTACTTCACATTTTTGGAGCCAATGAAACTGTTCAAAGTTTTTGTTATTAATATATTTCTGACATAACTCAATAAGGGTAATGAAGCCAAATATCTTCGCTTTTGCATCAACAAGAGTTTTATTTGCTCCTTGAAGTTTCTTATTTAATATATTCAGTTTTTCAAAGATATTGGCCAAATAACTCTCAAATGCTTTACCATCGACTGTAAACAGATACTTCATTTCAGGTTTGTCGCCTTAAAAATCCCTAAGTCACATAATATTTATTGACCGCAATTATTTAAGAATTTGCTTTTTTCTCTCGATTTTGTCACCGAAATCTCGCATTGCATTTAAATGGCCCAGAGCAAAAGATTTAAACTCATGTTGAGTCCATTTTTGAATTGCCCCCCTTTACAATCAAATTGCCCCCCAGTGGGGCGTGGGCCCCACGTTGGGAAACACTGCTTTAACCCCTTAACTTTTGCTCTCGAGTGAATTCGAGCGCGCTAAACAAGCCAAACTGCGCACACTCGAGATAATTAGAGCGGTTTTGTATTTTATCTTGCTATAATTTTTCACACTCGAATATAATCGGAAATTGAAAATAACAATGTGAAAGCTAAGAAAAAAAATCTTTTGTTTATATGTATCATTTACTTAGGATTGTAAGCTACACCACTTATTTATTCAAGAATAAAATATACAGATATGCCAACTTCCTCCGGACAGCAATTATATATTTTAAAGTGGTAGTTTATCAATTATGATTCTCGGTTTAATAAATTCAATTTAATAGCTTTTTATTCACCACTATTTCTAAATAATTCGTAGGTTTATATAATTTACCACTTTTTAATCATATGACTTTTCTGTAACCAGTTTCTGCGCAAGTTTCCAGTATTTCATAGCTTCAGATGCCCAATCCTACCAGACAGGCCATGCCAGTACTTACATCTTGCTATACCTTTTAATAAGCAAGCAAAAAAATTTACTTAGTAGTTCTTAACGTTTTTTTTAAAATTATTTTGGTGAGTCCTGAGCAGTTGGCATCTCAGAATATAGCCTTTTATCATGGAACCAAAGAGCGGTGTATCAAAATTGTCCACCGAAAGAAAAGACAATGTTCTAAAGTGTGTTTTTTTTTACAAAAAAAACTAGATTTTTTTGACCGGTTTTTTTCAAAAAATCTGTGCGTTAACCGCCAAAATTCGCACTTCTTTGTGTATGTTTTTTCAAAAAATAAATGCTATTAACTTACTTTTTTTAAAATTCACTTTGAGGGAACAAAGATCGTGAACCTTTGAATACCCTAGCAATAAAAGTATAATAATACACTGATATGAAATTAAGAATTTATCGTAATTTTAATTTATAGTAAGTCAGATTAAAAATTATCAACTTAGCATTAGAGCTAACTATAAACCCTTTTCATAAAAAAAGGAACTTTTTTGCATTACGCATCAATACTATTTTTTAGAAAATGCAATGTTCGTAGTGAATAGATTAAAGTTACTCAAAGACTCGATAATATTAACTCACTAAACTTTTTTTGGGTAAACATTATCCGTTGAAAGAAAATGTTTTGTTTTAATAATTGATTATTGGATTTAGTTAGTAAATCTGACATAAAATTATTTTGCTCATCATGACATTTACGCAAATATATTTAATGACACTTCGTTATACTTAACTCGTCAAGTGTCTTTCAAGAAGTAATAGTAATTTTTAAAAATGAATTGTTTGCTTCTGTACCATTTCGTAAAAGTTTTTGCTGAAAATCAGGGTTTCCAACTACCTACGTATTCTGTAGAAAATGTTACATTACTACACATAAATAATTTAAAAATAAAAATTTATATGCAATGCCACTTTGTTTTAGCTTTCTCTTGATGAAACTTTTAAAATGTTGGCAAAGTTACTAAAAATTCTTAAAGCTTTGGTTTTTAAATGTCTATCATTCTATGAAATATTTCTCAAAAAGCGTAGTAGTTGGCAGGCCTGGAAAATGAAGCAGTTATCGATCCTTGAAGCATGTAGACCATAGAATAAATTATATACGGGTTTCAGAAAGCTAGCAGGAATTACCTATTTTAAGACTCCATGTCCCTTTAAATGCCAATGTTCCATATTTTGGAACATGTTTCTTTTTAAAAATGTGAAAGAAGGGCCACTGACATATTTCATTTATAGCACTTATAATTTGAGAAGCTGAATATTCACATCAACCAGAATATGTAAATAATATAAAATTGTATATCTTGTGATTTATATTATGCTCTAAAAGCAACCAGTTGCTTCGTCTCTAGTCAAATGAGGAGGTAATTAAAAAAATTCTCATTTAATTTAAGCGCAGCGCTGGTACCACTTTTTTCATGACGACACTTCGACTATTACTGCAAAATGAGAGTCCGGCAGGTAAAAGTCCGGATCCAAAAGCAAGACAACACCGGCAGATAAGTGATTAAATGTGAGAAGTCGGGTGAGGAGGGTTGCCAAATACGTTGTCTTCCTCATTACGAAATATTAAGTAATAAAGTTTTTATAATTACCCCTTGTGCATAGACAGCGACCAGGAAAGCAGCAAAAACAATTAAAACCTGTAAAAATACACAGTAAATAAAATATTTTTGTTAAGATCAATGCTAAGGACATTAACCTATATAACACAATGTTTACACACAAGCGCCCCCATGTATATTTTTAAAAAAGATAAAAGGTAATATCTTATTCCTTGCTTCTCATATTTTATTTTTGAAATTTATCTTAAATAAAGCATGATATTCATATTCAGATCAATATATTAATACACACTGTTAGAAATTTTTCGAAAAAAATGGTTAAATAACAATTTGCTTAACTGGTATGTTACCATTTTCAATCAAAATAGTTAAATAACCGTTAATAAGATGGTATTCAAACTGTTAATTGTGAGAAAAACCATTCATTAACTGCTTTCACCTAATACGGTTAAAGAACCAGAATTTTATCATAACATTTAAGCCCACCTAATGAAGCTACCTAGTTCCCTACAGCTCATTATAGCCGAGAGTGGCTAACTATAGCAAAAATGGGTTAAGCAGTATTAACTAATATCCTCGATTTACTACGGAGTTTCCGTAGTATCAGGAAATAATTTTCCTTGTGATAGTAAATGTAATGTTTGCTATCCACCTTTGTAACTCAATAAAATGGAACTGAAAGACATTTGTCACTCACTACATTGAAACAAATTAAATAACTATGTAAAATGTTAAACAGAACAGAGACTCATTATTTTAGGTTCTGATGAAAAGATTATAAAAATGTGATGTGTTTTAAAATTTTGTTACCAACCATTGGAACATATCTTTTGTAAAACCATTACTGCCGTATTGTAAAATGAGATCTATGCGTGAAAAACATTTAAATGAAAGAAGTGGCTGTACACATCTATTTACACCAAGTGGATATGTTTTTGTGTTAACTACCACTTAAGCTGATCCAAATATAAATATAGTATCGTACACAGAACTATATCTTTTCCGAAAATAAAATTATAAGAATAAATCACTTGGACTTCAACTTTTTTCCTTTTTGAATAAACGAACCACCTTTTTAGAAAGATGCTTTTAACATATCTTTACTATCAATTTAAGCCCATATTTACCGACTGTTTCTTTGGTCGGACGGGTGATTTTTAAATACAAGGATCGCAATGTTTGAAAATTTGTAATTGAGTTTTGTAATTTATTGTTTTTTTGTTGTTTTTTGAAATGTCCTTGAGACATTTATTTTCAAAAACACTTTATTGTTTTGTAACAAAGGTTCCCGCGGGTTTCAGAGAAATTTAAGAGTTTTAAGTTTTTATTTTTATTTTTAAAATGCTTTTTTTTACAATAAAGTTGAGATTGTATTGATGTATTTTTTTTTACAAAGTAAACTATAGTGATGGTCACCAACGGATAAAATAATCCAGGTTTATCTAATTTCGTTACCATTACTAAATATTTTTAAGAATCATCGGAATCCTGTATTACTCTTGTTTTGATAAAGAAAGATGGATTTAACCCCCATTTATAGACTTGCTTAAATGAGATGCAGTATTCATTTCTTACGAAACTGAAATAATTTAAATATTTAGAATTATTTAGAAATTGAAAAGCCCATACTCAAAATAAAAAATTATTTTAAAAAGCATATCTTTGCCGCAATTAGTAGATATGCTACTGCCTTGGGTGATTGTCATAAATGCTATTTCAAAGACAAATGATTGATTTAAAACACAGAGTAAATTATAGAGTAAATAGATAAATTTTTCCTTTCATATTAGGAAATTTTTGTTTCCTTTTTTTAGTTATTTTACTCATTTAGAGTAGATATTACATTTACTGGAACTCGTTAGGCACTAAATTTAACAATGTATCAAATAAAGATGAATTAAGTGCAAGAATTACATTTATTGGAACTTATTAAACTAGGGTGCAAATTTTCCACTCGCCATTGGTGACCAAACATTTAAGACTGGCGAGTAAGATTTGCCTTATAAAGTGTTGTGTTTCAAATCAGACTACCATGTTTTTCCTAGAGTTGTTAGTTTTCATTTGAAGTAAATTATAAATAAGGAGTAAAAGTGTATGACTTTGATAGGTAGATTAACTGAATATACAAAAGATGCGTATCACAGAAAGACTGAAATCTATGTCAACAGACATGTGTTACATGAGTCTATGTCAACAGACATGTAGACTATGTCAACAGACATGTGTTAACTGTGTTAACATCTCTGCATGTTTTTGACATCTCAGGTTGAACTTCTAAAGAAAAGTTCTTACATTTGATATTAAGGAGATAAAGTAACTCCCCATAGTCTTAAATCCAAATCCATTTAAATAAATTAGTGGATTTCGAGTTGACAGAGTGGGCAGAATTCAAGGCAGAATTCAGATGCTTGAGAAGTTTAAAAGTGATGAATGCTGAGCGAGATATCCGAACATGCTCCTAATTATAAAATTTTTGTGCTTTTCCACCAGTGATCACAGTTTCTTGTGACAGAGGCTTCAAGAGAGGGAAGACAGCTAACGGAAAACGTCTTTAAATACTGTGAAACTTCATGATTTGCCCAAAATTTCTTCCTCTTGACTCCCTCCCCAGAATTTGACGCTAGGCCTGAATTTGACAAATGGTATTCCAGTGTCAAGTGGCAGAGTTACACAAATAAATACGAAGTTTTAAAAGTATAAAACATTTTTGATGTCTTAGTTTCCTGATATATTTTGTATTTTAACCTTTTCCGGTGCACTGTTGCCAGTCTGTTAACACTTAACCCAAAAATGTTACAAACCGTCGGAAATATGAAACTATTTGCTTCTAAGCGCTCACCAATTTTCAGATTATTCCTTAAGAGCAACTCCACTGCCTGCTTACCTCAATGCTCAACCAAAACAGTGTTAAAATTCCAGATTAATGGGATAAGGGTCGCTTCGCGGCCCAGGCGCCCAATAAAATCAAAACACTAGGACTAGATTATTCCTTAACTCCATTTTGCTCCCCAAACTTTATTTTTGTCATGTATAAGCATAGTCTAATTTCAGGATGAATGGGAAAAGGGCCGTAAGGCCTCAGGCGCCCAGTTCCACTACAACGAACGAACGAACGAATGATTATTCCTTAAGGAACAAAGAAGAAAAATATACTTACGTGATAAAAAATACTCTGACTGACTAAAATTTGCAACAGACATCTGCTGTTCCAAAGGGTAAAGGGTTAATAACTTTTATTGATATGTGGATAATATTGGAAGCAATGAACTTTTTTTTAGTAATATTTTGTTTTTAGTAATATTTTGCTTTTTTTAGCAATAAATTTGCTTTAGTTATTCAATTTCTATATTCTTTTTATGGTTTGGGCTACCAAAACGGTTCTTATTTCACATCAGATAACATTTTGAGAATAGTTTCCCATTTTAATGATAGAGGCGAGCAAAATGTTTAGTCTGGTACTTAAAAACCGAAATTTCATAGCCTCCATCAGACACCAAATTTACTTAGTGTATAAAATAACATTGCATTTAGTGTCAAAACATTCTGTCACTAACATTTTTCAGTCACCAAAGCGTAAATCCACAATTACACAACAATAAAACAATTGCGGATGAAACTTAATTAAATATGTATCAAAACAAAAGGAATGGTTAAATTGAGTATTAAGAATACACTATAAGGAATATCTCATATGTANTCATATTAGGAAATTTTTGTTTCCTTTTTTTTAAAGTTATTTTACGCATTTATTATTTCTCAAGCAAGCGGCTTGATTTTTTATGGTTACCACAATGTTTGCCAAATCAATGTATTTTATCTTACTGTATGTAATTTAATGATGAATGGGATAGGGGCTGCTTCGTGGCCCAGGTGCTAAGATTATTTAAGTAAAGCAAAGAAAGATTATTCCTTAACTCCCTTTTGCCCCCAAACTTTATTTTTGTCATGTATGTTTCCTAGTCTAGTTTCAGGATGAATGGGAAAAGGGCCGCAAGGCCTCAGACGCCCAGTTCCACTACAACGAACGAACGAACGAAAGAATATTCCTTAAGGAACAAAGAAGAAAAATATGCTTATGCAATAAAAAATACTCTGACTGACTAAAATTTGCAACAGGCATCTGCTGTTCTAAAGGGTAAAGGGTTAATGACTTTTATTGATAAGTGGATAAGAAACTTTTTGAACATAATCAATGAACTTTTTTTAGTAATATATTGCTTTTTTTAACAATAAATTTGTTTCAGTTATTCAATTTCTATATTTTTTTATATAGTTTTGGCTACCAAAACGTTCCTTATTCCACATCAGTTAGCATTTTGAGAATAGTTTCCCCTTTTAATGATAGAGGCGAGCAAAATATTTAGTCTGGTACTTAAAAACCGAAATTTCATAGCCTCCATCAGACACCAAATTTACTTAGTGTACAAAATAACGTTGCATTTAGTGTCAAAAATACATTCTGTCACTAACATTTTTCAGACACCAAAGCGTAAGTCTACAATTACACAACAATAAAACAATTGCGGATGAAACTTAATTAAATTTGAATCAAAACAAAAAGAAACGTTAAATTGAGTATAAAGAATACACTATAAGAAATATCTCATGCGTAAAAAAAGTAAAAGAAATAGCATTTTACCTTCATAATCAGTGATTGATAAAAACGATGCAAAATTCTTCGAGCAAGTTTAGAGAATGGCGCGTTAAAAGCTGGATCTATTCAAATATATACCAAAAATTGCGATTTTCAAGGTAATTCATAAAAATATGTCTTTAGCTGCAAATAAAACATATTAATTGCACTCTACATCACTGGTCGTTAATTTCGATTAACTTTTGACCTCGGTTGAAGAGAAATTTATGACATCTTAAAAATTTTTTATGATCGTATTTGCTTAAGATTTTTCCCTAATGAATTCGACTCTTTACAAAAAGTTCTACAAAATGTAAACGTTTTTTCACAATTTAAGAAGAAGTTTACCTTTTAGTATAATTAATCCAAATCATTTATTCAGTTGTGTTCAGTGAAAAAATCATTTAAATCATATCGTTGTCAACCACGCAAATTGCTGTAGGCAAGAAGACTCTCAAACTGCTAAACACGTAGTAAAGTGTGAAAAATAGCATTTGATTGTTCGAAGCTTTTCAAGAAAAAAAATGTTTTCGAAATGAGAATGAAATTTTATTACAATTTTCAACTCATATATGTTTTTGCGAATTACTAATTTTTGATAACATATTTGTAAGTCAGACGTAAGTTATTCTTTAATTATTAAAAAAAATCATCAGGTGTTCTTTGTAAGTAGATTATTCTGCATACTAAACACGATGCAATGTTTCTAAAACAATATTCAAAGCATAATTATACTAAAATTTTAATTATAACGGAG
Source organism: Parasteatoda tepidariorum (assembly GCF_043381705.1). Taxonomy (NCBI): domain Eukaryota; kingdom Metazoa; phylum Arthropoda; class Arachnida; order Araneae; family Theridiidae; genus Parasteatoda; species Parasteatoda tepidariorum. The sequence continues at coordinate 42,622,948 of NC_092208.1, read as the reverse complement.
ATAATTAATTATATAATAGTTATATAACGGTTTACTTAAGATAATTAATTATAATAACGATACAAATCTATTTTTATTAAATTAGTTTTTTTCACAAGTAAATGATGTAAACAAAACACTTTTTTTGTATATTAAATATAATTCCATAATTCAAAAATATATTTGTATGACACAAAATTATACTTACCTTATAAAATAATATAAATATTTCACTAATAACTGTATAGTTATTATTTGCATAATATTTATACAACAGTTGTTTTATAATTGTGAATAAAAATATAAATAAATCAATAAATGTGGCTTGAAATTAAATTATTATAATTAAAAGTCAAATTATAACAAAAATTTTCTCAAAATTTTGCCTATTGTTTGCTATGATTTTGATATGATTTTCTTGTTTATATTTTTTAAATTTTAATGTAATGCAAAAGAGCCCCATCTTTTTCTTTTCTTCTTTGCTTATTATTGTTATAAACTGAATAACTCAAGACGTTTGCCGCAAATAACGGTTATAGTCGTTCGATTTTTTTGTCGATATGCAGGATCATGTAGGCTATATCCGACGTTCGAGTATTTACCGTCTGAAACTAAATCAATCTCTTAATCTCTAAATCTCTTTTAGTCAAACTCTTAAAAACCACCTCTTATTAAAAACTAGTTCTTAGAGCTCAATATCAGATTCGGTGGAAAAAATGTACACTTACTTCCATTATCTTAGTTGCCTGCTGGTACAGATGAAGGAGTAAGGTGCTCACTTAGCGCACAGGAACTCCGTAATTCGTCTAAGTCGGAAAAAATCTATCTTGGAAATTAGTTAGCTCAAAAATCCTTGAAAAGCATCGAAATTGGAACAAAGATAACGAATATTTTTATGACTGTTTGGTACCCATGTCATGCATATTTTACTTAATAAGAAGAGGAATATCATTGGTCCGAAATGTATTAATGCATTGAGTTGTAAATGGAGGCCGGGATAGCCAGGTTGGTAGGGCGTTGGGCCCATGTACAAGAGGTCGTGAGTTCGATCCTAGCTAGCCGAAGACTCTCCGTGTAGTAAATGGTGACTGCAACACGTTAAATCTGTCGGATAAAAAAGTTCTCTAAGTTACCATAGCAAATCAAAACCTCTGGGGGTACTGAATTGAAGATTGTTTGATATCTGGTTCAGGTCAAAATTGCAATTTTTGGATGAATGTATGGATGTATCAACGGGCTTGCTCTTTAAAACGGGCTATGATGTGTATGAGTGGCTGAAGTCGTATTCTTGGCTAAGGATGGTGCCATTGGAAAAACAAGTAATGCACTCTCTGCCTTAAATTCGCTTGGTTTTACCAAGCAGGCTTACCAGTATAATGGCAAGTGGCTTTAGAAACAACAACAGCATTTGTTATTTGTGCAGTGACACATCGAAAAAAAGCTGCAACATTCCAGATAGTATATCAATTGATTTTTTTTTCTTTTTTGGAAAGTGAAAGAAATTTGAGGAGCAAATGATGGTTTTAGCTGTGGAGCCTTTTCATACAAAAACTGTGACAAAATGTAATAATTTTCACTTCCAAACATACGACTGACGACCAATTTCATATGGCAGTCAGAAACAAATTGAAAAGAAAATGTGTTTCTGAGCACGATCCTCAAATTAAAAGCGAGCGGGCAACGTGTTGATCGAACAAGTAATTAGTTACGTATTGATAAGCATTTCGATGCAATTTGAAACACTATTTGAAATAGTCAACAAATACTTGAGTGAGATACTATAGTACTTATTATCTTAAGTGTTGAAGTTATGTTTTTCATAATAATAGTTTAAGTACCTTTAAAAAATGGAAAAATTCTTATAAAAATTTTAAAAATCAGCAAATAGGAATTTTGAAATTTCTTTCTCCCCTTGTCTAACGAAATTATCATAGGGGTCGTTCAAAAAGTACGTACACAAAAATGGAGAAATTTTAAACCCCTCCCCCGCTCCGTACATTACCGTACATAAGGTCTTACGTACGCCCTTAGAGTACGTACATTTTATTAGTCTACCCCCCTTTTTCATAAAAATTAAAATAATTATGTTTTAAATAAGATTAAATATTTACNGTAACTAGTATTATTTTAAGTCAAGTTTGTTGTCCCGAAAATTGTTGCTTAAAAACTTAAAAAGGCCAATTTCTTCTGACTAAAAAGTTCTCGTTTTCATAACAAAAAAAATTGAATAATCTTTTAACTCAATTCCCAAAAGTACAGATCTGAGCTGCTATGCGGAAGATCTTCATTTTTTTTTTTTTTTTTTTTTTTTTTTTTTTTGTAAACTGAAGCAAAAGTTTTTTAAATGAAGCCAGATTTTCTTACGTTTCAAAAACGTTAGCAATTGAATATCTGCTTTTTTGTATATAAGTTTAATTTATTCTTGTGTTTGCGAGATTAAAAATAATATTAAAATATATAAAACCAAGAATGCCATGGAGGGTATGATATTTTGCATTTTCTTTAAGTACACTAGTAAACTAACATTAGACGAGTAAACAATTCAAAATTTATTAATTTCATCAAGGTTACAGATTAAAGAAGCTGATTTTGTTTTCAAACAAACTATTCAACGAACGAACTTTTTATTTACGTTTTTAAAAATACATTTATTATATCCGTTTTATTTTTTATTAGAAAAGCAAATAAAGCGTTGTAACTTGCACTTTGCATATTTAATGCATTCACGTTCAAATAATTGTCACTATCCCTCGCAGACAATTAGTCACGTTCATTCAATGACAAATTCCTCATAATTTTTTTTAAATTTATTTTTTAATAAAGACATTTATTTAAAAATAAAACGCATTTCCGAGTTATCTAACAGTAAATAAATGAAAATTATTCCGTATATTTATGTTTTTTTATACACAAATCTTTTCCTTTTTTAATCATGATGAAATATGACACAATAGTTGAATGAAATGAGAGAAAAGTTGCTGAAAATTGCACCAAATATGTGGAAACGATCAAAATAAATATTTAGAAACAAACTTTACATAGGATAAACATTGGTCATTATTGCTTAAAACGTTTTTTCTTTCATGATTTTATATGTTTAATATAGGGGGAATTAGCTTGAAGACAAAAATTGGCAATAAAAACATTTTATTTATAGCTAGTTTTCGCGAGGTGAAAAACAAGACAATACTATTTTTAATTATGAACTATTAATCACTATTTGTTTTATAATGGATTGAAAAAAAAAACAATCTTATATCTATTAAAAAAACTTGTTAGCCATGGATATTAAAAACTTCCCGATAACAAGCTATTGTAAAAGGGTTTTCGTGGCAGTTTTTGCTCTTTTTGGTCTTACACACATTAGATATGTGCTGGGTCCAAAATTTTTGCCAGATCCGGGTACTGCCAAAAACTAAATCTTGTAGCCAGCCTGTTAAAGTACCCGGTAAAAATTTTATTGATTACCCAATTGATTCCGGGTAGCCATTAAAAATTGAATTTATGACTCAGCCGAATATTACAGTAGTTGCTCAAAACTAAACAAAAGTCTTATCATTTTCCATGGAACAAATATTTCTTTATCCCAAATTTAAAGGTATTTTCCTGTAATATTTATTTTTCTTATTTTATTCTGCCTTATTGCATATTTTATCTTGATTGCTTTCTAAATTGAGAGATTGAAAGTAAAAGAATTGCTTCTTTATTATAACGTAATCTATATATATATTTCTCTTACACAGCGACAAAAAAAGCCTCATTACTATTCCCCAAATGGCAACACTAGAAAATCGACCAATGATTGCCGCTAAAAATGTCGCATGCCAAATCTAGTTGAGATGGCTCAACATATAGCGCTTTTAAAAACGGAAACTGAAATAACCAGAGTGTAAAATATTATGTGCTTATACACATCGTATTTTTTGTTAAACAATTTATTTATTATATATCAGTTTATAGATGGTAACGAGAAGAGTTTTGTGGTTGCTATGGTGACTAATTAGAATGTAAATTGTTTTTTTGAGTGAGTGTGAGATTTGTTTTTTGGAACTGCGATGCTGTAATTTTATTGTTTAGTTAATAAATCTTCCTTTTATATTAAACGTGATAGTAGTTTCCTTAATTATTTGATTCGAAGTCCTTGGAGTTTTATTTGAGGTCAGTTTATTTTGTATTTTTTGACAAGAGAGAGCATTCTCACCAAACGAGATTTCTTCCGAAATTCAATGTTTTGTTTATGCAGGGTTTTTCCATTGCAATTTCTCTTATTTAAATTTTTAATAGACTTAATTATAGCCAAAATTTTAACCTTTTTAAAGAGATATCAGTTTTAGAAATTTTATCTTAAGATTTTATACTATAGCACATTTCTAATAGGTTTAACGAATTACATGTCATTTATTTGAATTCAAATTTATTTTAATGACTTAGTATTTACTAAAAAGATGTAATTTTTTTTAAAAGAAAAGTTGTTATATGGATTTGAATGATTGTTTTGAATTCTTAGAATTTTGTGTATTTGCAATGTACCTAAGATAGTAGCAAGCGAAGCGAGCTTGGTTTGCGAAGCAAACCATATAAGATTGCGTAGCAATTTTCGGGGGTTGGCGAGCGTTAGCGAGCAGGCGGCTCAACCCACTAGTAAACATTTAATTTAAAGAAATGAATCCAGAAACAACAATTGAGTATAAGATGAAAAAAACACAACTACTTCCACTCCGAAAATTTTACTAGGAATAATATTTACCTTTTAGTTTAATTAATAAGCTGAGTTTTAAATATGTTTATTAAATTCATAAACTTAAATAAAACAACAAAATAAGTTATTTCAAAAGGAACTAGACTAATACATTTCCAACCTAACAACACACTTCGTTTAATGTTTACTTGTTGCTAGAAATCAGGCTCGCAGAAAATGCTGTTTACTAGTCAAATTTAGTAGGAATAACACGACCTGTGACGTAGGCTATAGTATACCCAATTATTGCTAAGCAATCATTGAGGTTAGTAAGCGGCAGAGAAAAGAGGGTCTAGCCCGCCTTATGTATGTAACGTAACTAGTATTATTATGTAACTTAACTAGTATTTAATGTTTATACTGAAGTAAAATTTATTATGCTTAAACCAGTAATTTAAGCTTAAATGATTTAGCTGATGCACTACATGTGTTCCAAAAACAACTTTTGTTTTTATGAATTACATTTAAGTTTAATATGAATCTTTATATGGTAGCGTTACATCGAGCTTAAATGAATGTTTTTGCACATTAATGTTCATGCAATATTAAATCTTGAAAACGTTGGCATATTCGTTATAGTCGTTTGGCGAAACAAGTCAAATGAAAGTTTTTTTTTTGTTGTTGAGAGTTTCACCATTCTATAGTAACTATATATTCTGCCATACCAGTACTTAGATATACGTCATTTATATTCAATTCTTTGACGCAATTTAGTTGGCCGATGGTTTATGTAATGCACTAACATAATTGGCAAATTCATTGAGTTAGTGTTAGGTGGTATTTCTTTAAAGATTTCTACACTTGTCCCATTTGCTTTATTAATTATAAAGATATGAACTAAAGTTTTTTTTTCCATCATTCAATTAAGGATGGTAAGTTTATTATTCCAGAAAGAATTTTTTTTTTTCGAAAGTGATTTTAAAACACCTGCCTGTAATACTTTCTTTGTGAAAAAAAGAAAGGTGACATGTCTCTAAATGGATGACATGCACGTGATTTCGTTACTTCATTTTTACCTTTTTTTTCACGACCTTGAACTAGATTCGGGTGTCAGCTCATCTCACACGTGTTTCCTGCAAAGGGTTTTTTATGGTACGACATTCAGTGCTATACTTGTTGCATATTAGTTACCTTCTTTTGCAATCCCTCCTCCCTCTCTTAGATGCATGGGTTTTACCCGAGCCCACTTTTAAAACATAAAAAAAAAAAAATTGTGACTCAGTCTTTATGTTTTTTAGTGTACGTTCGTTTAGGTTGAACGAAAACTGAATCTGAAAGGTCTTAATGTTTAAATGCACCACATTGCAAAAATTTTTGAAAACATTTAAAAATAATTATTAACAACAAAATCTAAGTTTGTACTAGGGTTGGCATTTACCTACACGTGTCTTTTTTTAGCGGTTTTGATTACATATAAATATATATATTTGTCTGTCTTTCATGGGCTCTGACCGAGAGCGTTGAAATTTGACTTACTGTGTTCGTAAGCTGTGGTGGCTAGAGCATTCGCCTTCCAATGAGGTAAACAGGGTTCAAATCCTAACCATTTCTGGTTGATACGAAATCCTCACCCAGCTTGCACCGACCACAGTGCTGACGCAAAATACCCTCTGTTATAGTCAAATTATGGGTTGGAGTCCCCTTACCGACAGGCTAATCGTGGGAGATTTCGTGGTTTTCCTCTCCATGAAACGCAAATGCCAGTTAGTTCCAACAAAAAATTTTCATCCAAGGTAAAATTTCTCCCAATACTTGATTCAGGAGTTCCCTTGTCTTCTGTATTGGGATCAAAAATTGGGTCACATTGAATAGTGTGGGTTTAAAAAGGTATTTTATGCGTTTGTTGTAAATTTATTTATTTAAATTTTTTTAAGTAATTTTTTAATCTTTTTCTATTAAAAATCCTTTTAAATATTTTTTTCCCTTGCTTATTTGTTTTTGTGTTCTTATTTTTTTTTCCTCTTTGGTCAAATTTTTAAAAATTTTGTTAGGTCACTATCTCACATTTTTTCTTAAAAAAAAGTTGCACGTAAATTATTCTGGAATAATTTTTTCTAAAAGTGTTATGAAAATTATACTTTAATATCTGAATACAAGGCAAACAAATTTGATTTAAAGCAATTTTAATCACAACAACATTTTAATAATTCAAAAATAATTTTAATCACAATAACGTTATAAGTTTATCTAGAGTGCCCCCCCCCCAAAAAAAAAATAAATAAACGGTTCACATTAAATAAATTGTGATGAAATGATCGGATTTTCACGTTTTAGGATTCAATCTTAATGGTTTGAAGGGGTAACTTCAAATAGGATAATTAATTAAAGTAGACTATATATTAAGTCGCAAAATCAGACACAAAAACGGACTTCCCCGTAACAAACATAAATTTTTTTCCCAACGGATTCGAATTTCGAACCCCCAAAATATAGGGGAAGCCGCAATCTGGGAAGTATGGTTCCAATAATGTAGTCAGAATAGCGGTCCAAAGTTCGGACCCCTTAATGTTGATTTTACCTTTTGTGTATTTCATATATCTCGAGAGCTTTTTAAGCGAATTGAGAAATTTTTGAACACAATTATAAAATTCCCATATTCGAAGATAGTTCAAGACAAAAATAACTTTCAGTAAATGTTTAATATATTTTATCATTAATTTTATTTTTAATTTTGATAATAATTTGTGAATATCTTTAATTTTGTTAATAACAGTCGAAAAACTTTTCAATCGTAGATTATGCAATTTTTGCATCATTTAAGAGAATCTAATTTTGCAGGCCGAAATACAAATCGAAGTGAAATCGGTTGAAACGTTCCTGAGAAATTGAATTTTAAAAAATGTGTACGCGCAAGATTAGATTTCTCAGGAACTATTGAATCGATTTCGCTCAAAATCCGTATTTTGCCATTTAAAGTTGCATTCTTCAAAATGAAATAAAATATTTTATATTTTACGCTACAAAACTTTTCCGATTATTTTTAAATAAAAATAATAAAAAATAATAAACTGAAATGTGTTATTTTTAAGAAATTGTCCTTGGGTGAATGAATCTTGTAATTGTGAGCAAAAATGTTTCAATTCGCTTTTAAAGTTCTTGAAATGAGGAGAAATACGCTAAAAGTAAATTAACATTTAAGGAGTCCAAACTACAGGGATTATATTTCCCAGCTAGCTCCTACCACCTATATTTTGGAGCTCAAAAATCAGAATCCATCTATAAAAAACGTACGTTTATTCAAGGAAAATACGTTTTTGCGTCTGGTTTCGAAACATAAAATATGGTTATTTAATTAATTCAATTAATTAGCTTATTTGAGGGTAGCCCCTCCAAATCATTAAGATTAAGACCTAAAACGCGAAGATCTGATCCTTAGATCAAAAGTTATTCTGAGTTGTCCGGTTTTTTTTTTTTTTTTTTTTTTTTTTTTTTTTTTTTTTTTTTGCGCAATGTGCAAATCTTAATAGACATTATCTAATGCGTTTAGGATTTATCAGAAGTTTTTAAAAAAGTGTCTCTTAGATTTAGCAGAAGTTTTTAAATTGCTTTAAAATTAATTAAATTAAAAAACTCAGTGATGGTATTATTTTTTAAGTAATAATTTTTTTTAATAAACTTTGCTAATACAATAGCTATCTTTGAAGATCGTGATAAACACAGACAGAGACGCTGTAATTTTCAGACCTTAGCTTTCAATATGCATTCTTAAAGTAAAAAATTTCATTGTTTTTCAATTGATGACGTAGAATATTTTGGTTTTAATGAAGGCATTGATTAATTTTTTTCATGATATTTGAATTCTGTAAGACTTTGTCAGTAATTAAACATGCAATTCTCTTACTCGCATACAAATCTCAACTCCTTGTTTGTTATCGATTCATTGTAATAGATGGCAGCACTAAAAACCAAAAGAAATAATTATAAAATCAAATTAATTAAAAGTTTCACAAAATATTTAAGTTCATTTTATATCAAACCATTTTATATTTCACTTTAGTTTCACAAAAGTGAGATACAAATTTTTTGACGGAAATATATATAAATAAAAGTGATTAGATTTTAATAGAGTTTATATTTAAGCACGGATTTTTTTTTTTTTAAATTTTACACATTTTTATTGATACCGAACTGAAAGTTCCATTACTTCCCACAATATTTAAAGGGGTAGCGAGGTAATAATTGTAGCAAAACTACCAATTCTATTAGATTTGTCTTGAGATTTTTTTTAAAACTTAATGTTGTGGAAAAACTTATAATTTTCCATTTCAGTCATGTATTAATAAATTTGATTTAGATTGATTTCAACCGCCTCTACATAGCAATAAATTAAACGAGTATTAAACGTGTACACATAGACATGCAAACAAACTTGCATGTCTTTGTGTAACAATTAATAAGTAATAATAATAATTATAATAAAAATACAAGTAAGTTATTACTTGCGCGCTATGAAGTAACGATTTTTCTGAAAATGAAGCCACATCATTTAAGAACGAAACTTTAAAACTCTTATTTTTGATGACTAAATGATTGGTAGGTACATTTTTTAAAATTTTATTTAACTTCAAAGATGATTTTAGACGATTTAAAATTAATTGTTTCATTTTTATTCCATAATATTTTTGCAATATATTTCGCATGCAGCATTTTTAATCAAACGTTTAAAAATATTCATTGTCAGCATATACTATTTTTTTAAAAATTACTCAAAAGAATTTTTTAAAGATGCCAAGAAAGAAAAAAAAATTATCTTTTGATTTATTTCCTAGTTAACTAACTAGAGTTCAACAAATTGTTATGCAAATATATAAAGATATAAAGAAAATTTTTTCCAAACCGTATTTTGCACCAGGCCCTTAAATATGAACTAAAGAAGCAGGAGGCCGCATTGATATACCATTAGTAATAATTCGGTGAAATATTTGTGACCTATTGCGATCATAATGCAGATTACAAAAGATTAATAATAATTAAATACTTCAGTAAATACTGATGCAAATTTTATAGTTCATGGTAATGCTGTCTTATAATAACGACTTATCTTTTGAAACGGATCGGATTTTTACAGGTAGTTGTGTACTGATATACAGTTCAAAACAGTTGAAAGATTGAACAGACATGCTGCTGGAACCTCCCTTGCCGAACGCTCTGCAACGTGCAGGATAATTGCAGTTAATTGCAGCCTCATAACCTTGTACTGTATCCTTGTAGTAACATTCTCAAGTTTGTGATAGCTGTTCTTCAACTTGGCAAAGGCTTATAAACCATAATTGTAATGAGCACGTAAGCGCCTGCATATGTGTGTAAAAAAAATAATAATCAGGCATCCAACAATAAATACAATGAATATAACAATAAATAAAATTCATTTTATTAGTAGTTCGTAAAATTATTATTAACTCAATCTACGCTGTTGATGAGTTTGAGAAGCACTCTTGCAGTACAAAAAGTATGTTTCTGAAAAAAAAGTGCTAGGAACGAGCGTTTAAGCTAAGTTGACAATTTATAATGTGAGAACTATTTTAGTTTTAAAATATATCACAAATGCAATGTTTTTCAAAAGCCAAACTGCAATTATTTATGATATTGATATATTTTGGTGTACACGAATTGATTAAAAACTTCATTTGCTTCAAAAATATACAAATAGGAACAGTCGACATGTTTCAAGCGCTCAAAAACAGGTGCCCATTTTCAAGACTTGCCAGACTTGCATGAGAACAAAAGTGATTTGAAATGAAAACGTCAACGCAGCGAGGGGAAAAATGGGAAAAAATAAAGGTGAGAAACAAAATTAGGAAATACCACAGCAGCTAAGAGAGAGCAAAAAGGATGAAAAACAGAACAAAATTAACAAGGAAACAGGGTAAATCGGGGTAAAATGCATTTCTAAACTCAATGGAGAGATGGTGGGAAACTAAAGTTGTTAACAAGAGAATTAGCATTCATATGAATAAAAACAGATATTAGGGCATCAAATTGAGCTTGTGACTGGGTTATAAATAATTTTGGCATTACGGAAATTGAATTTGCGGTCAAGATTCCAGCAAAAAGCAGTAATTGATGATTTCCAGTAATCGTGGTAATGGGCATATCTATGATATTCTCTAAACATTTGGATTCCAATGTCTCCTCTAAAACGTTCTCAACAGCCACCATTCTAAAATAAAAAATTCTATATTTTAATAATTAGTAACCTCATTATTTTAAGAATTTCAAAAATTATACAAAAATATTGTATTATGTATTTTAAATGATTTACTGCTTATTGTACGATTTGATTTAGTACAATTTAAAAGATCATGCTTGAAGTTTTTAAAAATGGTGTCCTTTTTACACATTCAACATTTGAATCGTCCAAAATAAGCATAGGAAGTTAAAATATTTTTTCAAATACGGTATCACTATAATTAGAAAAAGCATTCAATGGGATACCTGCATGTGACGTAGTGTGAGTATCTCGATCCTGATTGGTTGTTGAAACGTGGCATTTGCTTATGTTAGCAACTGTTCCTTCCATTCTATTTCGAGTAAGCCAAGCCCGTCAATCATCAATTCTCTTAAGTAACACATTCTAAATTCTTTCNTCTATACGGTACCACTATAATTAGAAAAAAACATTCAATGGGATACCTACATGTGACGTAGTGTGAGTATCTCGATCCTGATTGGTTGTTGAAACGTGGCGTTTGCTTATGTTAGCAACTGTTCCTTCCATTCTATTTCGAGTAAGCCAAGCCCGTCAATCATCAATTCTCTTAAGTAACACATTCTAAATTCTTTCACAAGGATTCTTTCCCAAAGCCATTTGGAATATAAACAAGCTAATTATGCATCAAAGTTGCCAGGTACACAAAACAAAAATACATCACGGTTGCAATAAAATACATAAAGAAATAATAAATCTAAGTTAAGTAAAAGAAGTAGGCGAAAAAAAATTATATTTCAAGAAACTGAATGTGCGATACGTCTCTGTATTTAACTAACTTATAGTTAATTAACATTCTAACTTATATAGAGAAACTTAGCTCAACTTTTATACGCCACTTTGCTGATAAAGATTAGCTGACGACGTATGTCGCATGTGTGGGTATGGGAAGTATTCTTCTTGAAGTGACAGTACCCAATTTTAAATGTAATCCTTCAGATTTTTGAAATCGCTGCACTAAAGCTAAAAAAAAAAAGTTAATTACTCTCATCATTCTGATCCATCCAAGTTTTGCATGGGTAAAGATTACTTTATTTCCAAAAGTTTTAATCGTGATCTCTCAAAATATTTTCAACATTTTTGCCATCTTCGAATACATTTGATGCTGAAAGAAACATTGCTTATAAATAGTTAGTATCGAAGTGTTTCCATATTTTTGTCCAACCAATGTAAATTTGCAAAACATTAAGTAGTTGCATTACTACTTTTTATCTTCTAAATAAAATTATTCGACAGAGTATAAGAGTTTTGATGATTTATTTGTTGATAAATAAATAAAATAAGGCTGTTATATTAGGGTAGAACATTAATAAAAAAATAGGTAATCACATTAAGATAACTGTATAAGTTTATAAAGAGCAAAGCAGTCATACTGATTGATTAAATTTTATTTACTTTTTATTATTGTTGAAGAATAGTGAATCAACGTAATAATGGTTACACATACCAAACCTTGCAATTTTAATTTTAGATCAGAAGATGGGAAAATATCATCAGTCATGAAAACTTTGAGTTACTTTCGAATGCTAGATATGATGATGATGTTATAATGCATATGTTTTTCTTTTTCTTTTTTTAATTTCGTAAGATAATTACTTATACCTTAATAGTAACATAATTATCTTAGGAGTTAAGTTTAATAATTTATCTCTATCGGACACGTATTTAATTTATCGCAAAATTCATTTATATTTTTAAAATATTTTAGCGCAGAAAACATTTTATCCCAGCTGCCTAAATTGACTTTTAAGGGACTTTAAAACTCGTTTCAAATGAAATCAAATACAATCAGGTAGAACTCTTTTAATTAATTATCAAACATAATGGTTGAGCATAATGGTTAAATAAATATTCCTCGGAATTTCACATACCGCTTCGAAATCAGCAAATATTATATTCTAAGAAATGTATATCATTGAAGTTTTAAATTTTCAGCAACAAAATTATTAAGTTGAGAATTAAGATCTTTTTAAACAACATTCACCTCTTTTATTAAATTACCAGACCAATTATAATGCTACTGTCATAAGTCCGCCAAATGTTTCAGATTATGATGGGATAACCATTTTAGAGTACAAATGTATATAGGAAAAAATTGAATATTTCTGTTATTTATCAATTAAAAAAATCTCTATAAAGAAAACTGTGTTATACTTTTATCTGTAGTTTCAATAGAAAACACTAAATAATTAGGTAATAAATAAATAAGGTTTATTTATGGAGGAAAAGAAATTTATTGTTTACTTTAATTACAACTTTAGAGCATTTTTTCCCTCGCTTTTAAAATTAATAGTTGTTATGTTATGGATGAATTAGCTNTATCTCTATCGAACACGGGTTTAATTTATCGCAAAATTCATATATATTTTTAGAATATTTTAACGCAGAAAACATTCTATCCCAGCTGCCTAAATTGACTCTTAAAGGACTTTAAAGTTCTTTTCAAATTAAATCAAATACATTTTCATGTAGAACTTTTTTAATTAATTATCAGACCTAATGGATAATGGCTAAACATAATGGGTGAGCATAATGGCTAAATAAATGTTCCTTGTAATTTCACATATCACTTCGATATTAACAAATATTATATTCTAAGAAATGTATATCATTGAAGTTTTAAATTTTTAGCAACAAAATTATTAAGTTGAGAATTAAGATCTTTTTAAATAACATTCACCTCTTTTATTAAATTACCAGACCAATTATAATGCTACTGTCATAAGTCCGCCAAATGTTTCAGATTATGATGGGATAACCATTTTAGAGTACAAGTGTATATAGGAAAAGGGGGCTTACTACAAAAAAATTTAAATATTTCTGTTATTTATTACTCAAAAAAACTCTATAAATCATGGCAGAGTGGAAAACTGTGTTACACTTTTATATGTAGTTTCAAAACAAAACACTAAATAATAAGGTAATAAATAAATAAGGTTTATTCATGGAAGAAAAGAAATTTAGTTTTTTCTTTAATTACAACTTTAGAGCATTTTTTCCCTCGCTTTTAAAATTAATAGTTATTATGTTATGGATGAATTAGCTCATTGAATATGGTAAGAGTTACTTTCGATAGCCTATTTTTAATTAACAGATAAAATAACTAATGGCTATACGGGTTTGGAGCGAACACACAGTGGTGAGGTTAGAGCAGACATGTCAGGATTAACAAAGAGTAAATTCACTCGAATGGTAGCAGGAACTTCCTTTCTTAAGATACAACTTTCCTATTTAGAAGCCCTCATTTCTCAAGCAGATTTATCTCCTCTGCAAAATAATGTACTGTGGGGATAAGAAAATTAGTATATGATTAAGTTTTGTCTTATTCTCTCTACCACTATTAAAAGTTTTCAAGGAAATCTAAAAACCTTGATACAATATTTACATATTTTTACAAATGGAATTCAATATTAATGGTGGTAGCTGCAATATTGACAGAGCTAGTGTTATAAAAATTAATATACCCAGATACCAAAGTTTGTTTAATTGTGCTATTGAGCTGGGATGACTCAGGGGATAGAGCGTTTGCCTTCAAAGAGGTGAACCGGGATCGAATCGAATTCTGCATCCGACTTGCACCGACCACAGTACTGACGTAAAATATCCTCAGAGGTAGACGGATCATGGGTTAGAGTCCCCTTTGCTATCAAGTTGAACGTGTTAGGTCTTCATGGTTTTCCGCTCCACGTAACGTAAGTGCGGGTTAATTAAATCAAAAAGTCCTCCACTAAAGCAAATTTCTCCCAATACTTGATCTAGGAGTTCCCTTGACTTTGGATTGGGTTACGGAGTTGAACATCAGTAGAAACATTAGTAGAACAGCCGACCCGAAAAAATTGGGTCAGCTGTTCAACGACGGTTATAAAATAAAATAAAATTTTGCTGTCCTCAGGTCTAATATAATTATTTTAACTGTTAAAATATCGTGTTGACCAAATCATTGTAAATCAACTTTATTATACTATAAATGAAATATTCAATAGTAATATTTTTTGCCTCTTAAAATATTTACGAAAAATCTCCCGCTGAAATGGGAAATGTTTGAAATTAAGTATTTATTAGGCTTTAACATTAACTACTATAAAGGATTTTAAAATTATTTACGAAAGACTGTAACTGTATTTTTGTTAGACTAAATCAGGTTAAATGGCAAATTTTAAGACATGTCTACACTTACCCTATCTCATGGGAAATGCAACTTTTTTTTAAAGAAAAAAGATTAAGAATTATGTATTTAAATTAGCCTATGTATCATTCTAAATGAGAAAAACTGCTTAAATTTAAATTTAAAAAATGCTAGATGTACTTAAAATAATGATTAGTAAACTTCTTGGGCAGATTTGTAAAAACTGTTCACACTAGTTCACTCGCTTACATAGGTTTTAAAATAGTTGCATTTGCCCTTGCGTTACAAAAAAAGCGTTTTGCCCTTTTTGGAGCAGCAAAAATTTTGATTGAAAATTATAAACGGGCAATATTTTATTTACTGAGACCATATATCAAGAATTCCTAGTCCTCGTATGTTGTTGAAGCTGGGCACCTGGGCCGCAAACGGCCCCTACGCCATAAAATACTGCACAGTTTGAGGTTGATCATTTTAATCAGCAGGCAGTGGGATTGCTTCGATTTTATTTCAATCACTTTCCTTGAATAATTAGAATACAAGTGAAAATAATATGCATATGATATATGAAAATAATATGCAAGTGAAAAGTAGAATTATAAATGAAGATATATATTTGCCCTTTATGTTACTTAAAGAATACTGGTTCCTAAAAGACGGTGATCGTTTAGAAGCAAATAGTTTTGCACTTTTAGTGGTTTGCAATAATTTTGGAATAAGTATTACCAAACTGGACACAGTGCGCCGGAAACGGTTAAGTGATTTTTGTAGTCAATGGCTCATATTAATTTATATGAGAAAGATAATATGCCATAGTACGTAGTACATTAGTTTGGGTTTATTAGGAATAAGGTAAAAGTCAGATACTAAAATAAATAAAGGTGATACAAGACATGTAAACAAAAAATTGCGATTAAACTTAACGTGGATTTACTAAATTCCCCCTTTTCCTTAAAGGTTCTGCTGACAAGGGAGGGGAGTGAGTATGAGCAAAGCTTTCTTAAAACTTTTATCACTATATGTATAAATAAATAAATTGAGAAAAACAACTTATATTTCGAATAAAAGCCTCACGTAAGCATAAAGAGTTGCAGCAAAAAAATCATAGAGACTGCAAAGAAATTATTACTGATTATCACAAACAATGGATTTTTTTAAACGTTATAGTATCATGAATGCTCAATATCCGGTCACGCTATCTAGTGCAAAAGCACCTAAACCGGACATTCTCGCTATCCATAAGCTTGACTTCGAAACTTATTATTCGCATATGTTTCATCAAATAAAAAGGTGCTTTATGTATCCGTAGTAATATTTGAATAGTCTTTAAACTACTTTCTGAACTCCTGCAAATTTAAACCTAGTTAAATATTTAGAAATTTCACCTGCTTAAAAAAAGTTATATCTTGTTTTACGATTTCTTAATCAGTAAAATTCCATTTGGATTTTCAAAATCCCATGTAACCTTGCTTTTCTTAATTTTAAAGAATATTTAACACAAATTTGAATATCATATCAAGCAATAAATACATCATACCGTTGTTTGCTTACAAAAAAAAAACTTCAGCAGGACTTCTAATTAACCCTTAAGAAGAGAAAGTCACTTTTTTTAATAATCAGGTCGCCTAACGGTATCATCTGACATCTTTGGCGACATAATTTATTTTCACTTTTAAGTGGGTCAGGGAATTTCTTTTGAATCGTGATGTACCTGAGTTGAATAAGAGGGCACTATTTATCAATTTGTATTAAAGATGAGAGATAATGAAGCCCTCTTTTAGTTCAATCCATATAAAAAGCACCAAGGACGCATTATTTCCTGTCTAGCCCACCTTGGAAGATCTTAAGAAGATAGTGTATGGTTTTCACAATGACAAATTTTAAAAAAAATATTCGAACATCGGGTGACAGTTAAGTGCATTTTTATCTAGGATTACCTTCACATTCCTAACGGTCATTGCCTAAAATGGATGGTAAATATAAGCCGCATGAAGAGGATGATACTTAAAATTCATACAGCACGAAAATGGTTTAAAAAGTGAAAAACATCTTGTTATTAGTACGTTAAAGACTAATAGAATCTAGAAGAATGTTGAGACAAGAAATCGAATAGAAAAAGTGAATTTCAATAGACTCCCATAACTTGAATATATTCAAGGTTGGTAATTATGATAGGAAAAGAAAAACTGGATTAATCCTCTGCCCTTAGTTAAGTCACGCACGGCAGATTAAATAGGAAAAAGCAAAAATGGCGGTTGTAGGAACATTCCATTTTTACCGTTTCTTGGGTAAGAATAAACCATCTCCGGAATCAACGATTATTAACAGTATAATATCTAGAGTAACAGCATAATATATCTATAAAAACCACGATTTTGTTTAAAGGTCTTCGAAAATTCTACAAAATATGAAAATAGGTCTTTAAAAAAGGCCTGCGATAAATTTTGTCGCCGGGACAGTAAGGCGTTGAATGTATTTCTTCTCTTCTTCCTCAGCAGAACTTATCGAAACGAAACTAAACAGTGCTACTATTGGACGAAATCCTTATTGTTTTGGGGGTACAAATCTTCATTAAACAAATAATAAGAAGGACTAATATTAATTTTTATAACTCGAATGACAGTAAATAAGAACAGCTTAAAAAAGAACATTATAGAGTCAACATAGTAAAACTAACTTATCTACACAGAAGCCGTGAATTAATACATAACAACACGAAAGCCAATAGGGTATGTCCTTCTTCTTGAGTAGTAAAATGTAGTGCAGAGATTGTCCACTAAAAAACACAACTAATTTCCACACAATTTGGGTAACCGGTGCTCTCTTACTCCGAAAATGTTCTTATTAAATTATTATAAAGGAAGCACAGAAATTTTGGGCCTTCTTAAAAATTGCTATTAATAAAGAGAAATATAAACAAGTTTACCCAACTTCCTTTTGATTCGTAATTTCCAGTTTTTTTTTAATAGATAAGTTGAAAAGTTAATTAAATGTGCAAACGAATTTAATCTGAGATTTTGTAATTTTTTGGTTAGTTCATGAACTTTATCTCAAAAATTGTCTTGTAGTAAAATGCTTTTATAAATGGAGATGAGCGTGTGAGATATCTAGCTCTTTTATTATAATGGTTTTGCGCAATATCAATATTTTGCACAAATATATATTTTTAAATTTATTTCTCCTAGTATTATAGAGCAATACAGTAATTATGATTTAATATGGGATATGTGATTTATAATTAATCCTTATTTATTAACAATATTGAAATCTTCCCTATTATTCGACAAAATATTTATCGATGTATGTTGCAATTGTTAAATGTAAAAATAGTTACAGATAGTTTATTTCGCCTGAGTAAATTATCGAAATGATGTATTCTTACTACTGAGCTTTTTATATTTTTACTACTATTTTCGAATGCGTAGCAGACCCGAATACAAGGTTCCCATAAGTTTTATAAAATCTTAAGAAGTAGAAAGAATCTTGTAGTAGAAAGAAAAATGGAGACACACTTCGAACATTTAATATGTTTCTGACCATTACTCTTGTTTTGTTGTAAAAATATAACATACGAGTAAATACTTTGCACAACTAAACGTCCAAGCGTTTAAGTGGTATTTTTTAAAAAAGAAGATTCCTAATAACATTAATATGAATTTATTACCCCTATTACATTATTATAAGTATTGAAGGAATCCAAATGGTATACTTAAGGGTATATTAAAAATAATGGTATTCATTATCGAAGATTCATTAATTTCATCCATCTATTTATCGGATGTAACGGAAGTAGCCGTGAGGCATGAATTCCAACCATTATAAAGATTAGTTTTAAATTGGTGACTTTCGTTTATTTTACGTTGATTCGTACTTGTTAGTACATTATAACAATGACTTAATTAACTTTAGAATAATTTTAACTTTTAAGAAGAAAGGGGCTCTCCCCGGGCAAGGTACTCTGCAATACAATTTTTAAATTTTCGTCAGTTTTTCTGCAATCATGTTACCTTTTCTTTCTTCTTTCTTTCTTTTTTTTGTAAAGTAAAAACTGAGAGACGTAAATATATTTTTTTCCTTTAAACAAGGAAATCTTTACAATTTTTTTATTATAGAATTCTATGATCTTTGCGATCTTTAGTCGTCCAATATAGAGAAACATGTTTTCTTCATATTTCACTAGATGCTAATATTGGTCAAATTTGATTTGTGACATTTAGAAACGTTTCCTTGTTAGTGTAGTTTTTGAAAAATTTTGTGAAATGCCATTTTAATGCGTTTCTTTTTATGCGAAATTGTATCTCCATGGTAATTTTGTAAGCAAACCATTATCAATAAACAAATTATAAGATGGTAGATAAACGATAGTTGCCGTAGATTTTGTTAAAATATTTTTTATTGAGAAATTAGTCAAAAAAAAAAATTTTGTTCGTAAAGAATGATTACCTAATATCGATTTCAAACTCCTCAAAATAAACTAAAACAAAAAAATAATGTTTCTTATCGCCACCACAGTTGCTTTATTGCATTTTTAACCCAGAATATTTAACAATAAATACAAAATACTGAGCACCATTCACCTTGTGTGAGCAGTTTTACTTCAAGAAGCATTAAAAAATCAGTGCCAGTAATGCCTGTAATTATTATTATCGTAATAGGAAGAGTAAGCATGTCCATTGTGTCCATTGTGCCCATATCTGTCCCAGGCATGGTTGTCGTAATGCCTGTATGGTGCGTGGACATCATCTCTGTGGTAAACGGGACTAAGTACGTTTGGTTGACTGTAAATGGTACTTGGTCTTGGTCTGTAAGAGTTGTAAGGCCTGTAAGATGTTTGAGGGGGATTACTTCGGCCTGTAGCTGCTGAATAGAACTGTACATCAGCTGGGCTCTGTGCCTCAGTGCCTGGTTCATTTGTGTCAATGGTTGCTCGGAAGCCATTTTGATCAGCAATGTAGTCTACGACTCGACGGCGACCATCTTCTACGGCTAAAGTGTAGGAACCAACAACTCTGCCACTTGAATCACCGGTTTCCTGTCTGGAGCTGGAACCATCTTCCATGTTAGATACGTAATTGAAAGAGTATGGCATATAGCTATAGGATTCTGGTGCTCTAGGTGCTGTGTAGGTTGGACGCCGTTGTTGGGCAGCTGGTTGGAGATTCTATAAGAATATTTTATAGTGCTTAAAATGTATTGAAGGGGTAAATGTAAAACAATCCTTACTGTAAAACTAACTAATAAAATGAAGCAGAAATTTAAATTTAATTTGGATGTAATTAAAAAGTAGCTAATTTAAAATTAAAAAAAATTAGTGTGCTAATAAAAGTAAGCGCATGGAATTAAAGATATTACTAAAATTATAAGAAAATGAGTGCTTCAAAAGTTTGCAATTTAAACTAGAAACCACGTCAAAGTAGTCCACCTCTAACATCTTACAAGATCTGTTATTTAATCAGGAAAACCATGCTTTTACCAATTTTTTATGCAAAAAAGATCACAGATTCTAAAGTTATTCAACATTATCTTAAAAAAATCTTAACATTCATAACACATAAATTTATGATTACTGAATTGTTGATTGCCCTAAATTATTCTTACATCACAATAAAATCAAGTGATTACTAAATTGTTGATTACTAAGTCACGATAAAATCATAATAAAATCTCGTAATTACTAAATTTTTGATTTTATACGTTTAATAGAGTAAAAAAATTCTTCATGATATTATGATATCATTTTTTTAATAAAGTTCATTGGAAATCTTCGGAAAAAAACCAGCTAACTACACCAATAGCAACTCAGATAAACAAACAATTCTATTTTTATATTCAGTGTAAAACTAATCTTGCTGCATTATATGTAGGCAAGTTTTGCGATTACTTTTTTAACACTATAATTCTGCTTTGCTAGACAGAAAAAATAATGATTCTACAAGTTTTATTAACGCTATTGAATTTTTTTTCTATTCAGTTATAACTTATACTTGTAAAGTTTTCCTTTTGTAATTTTATAAAAAGATTTTATGCTCAAAATTTCATAATTCTTATTAATTTCTTTTAAATAAATATAAAGAAATAAATCCTCTAATGACAAAACCTACATTGTATGTTTGATCTATGGGATAGAGGTAAGTCTGTGTATTGCCTTCAGATTCTACCTGAGAATTTGTAGTTGAGGTCTGAGTAGTAGACTGTTGAGCCAAGACAGAACCAACAATGCATAAAAGTAGCAATGGCAACTGAAAAATATTAAAATAACGCTATTTTGAATGAAGCATTATATAAACAAAAAACAACCTGGCCACATTTGAACATTGAAATTTTTAAATCATGATTATTAACTCATTATATATTTAAATTATTTAACTTTACTAATTCATATTATTTCTTGTCATTTTCAGGTAAACAAATATATAATTGGTGAATTTATTGCAAGAAGTGATAAATAGCAATTTTTTTCTATTTTATTTCTCGGGTCAAAAACAAGAAAGCAGAGGTAAATTTCCATATTTTAGTAAGTTTCTAATAAAAAAAATTTATATCGATCAAGAACAAGAAATTCAAAGAAAATTATTTATACTGAAAAAGGAATACAAGAAATTCTAAAAAAAAATTATTTATATTGAGCAAAATATAAAATGAATTACAAGAAAATTATTTAAAATGAACAAGAAATTAAAAGAAAATTATTTATATTAAATAGGAAAATGTAAAAAAAATGTCAGAAAAATTATTTATATTAAAAATTTATTATTTAGTTGTTGCGTTTATCATTTTGATAAAAAGGAATAAAAAATGATCTTTTGAAGTTAATTAATATTTAATTTAAACTTTTCCAGTTTCCACTTTAGTTTTATTAAATTATGTTTGATGATTTAACTTTCTTAAACTTTATTGGTGCGTACTTACCCTGGTAAAAAAATTGCGTTTAAATTAAATTGGTAACTTCTAATGACTGTTACCACTTTTATTTCATAATTATCACAGGCATATTATATCAAACTAAAATTTTAATTTTTCTTAAATTAATTTAGCAAAGACAAGTATCTTATATCATACCTGCCAACTCTTCCGGATTTTCCGGAAGATTTTATTTTCATATTTAAAGTGGTAGTAAATATATACTATTTTTCTTTTATAAACTTAATTTTTTAATGATTTTAATCACCACTATTCTTAGAAAAATTAAGCAGATATATTAATATGCGTTACTAACATGGTTGTCAACTAACAATTACACAAACATGGTTTTCTCAAATACAACGTATTTGTTTGCTTAAAGTTGAAGTTTTAATTCCATTTTAATGCCACTGGGAAAAATAATTTTGGAAGGGATTAAAAGTTGGCAGGTATGTTATATCCTTGATTTTAGGAAGATGGTTTAAATGTTATTCTAAAGTAATCACTTTCCAAAAAGTAATTGCTAGGAAAAAGATTGAGAAAACAAAATGTTTGTAAATAAAATCTCTCTGATACAATTGATAGATTGAATTAATAAAACTGACGTGATAATTAAGAAATTTACGATAACATCATAAAACGAATGTGACCACTTTTTAAACTGTGATCAAATTTATGCTATACTGCATATATTTACTGGAAAAGTAATTGCAAGTAAATACTATTTTTATTTAAACTATTGTTAGCCCTGTGAGTTTATGGAAATTTCAATGTTATTTGCAATTTTATTTGAAACTTCAGCAACTTAATATAAATTTTGATGATTTGAAATGTCAAACACATAATTTGTACTAAGAATTACAATAGGAAAAAATAAATATAGTAAATGATGTTTTTACAAAACATATAAACTTTTTAACACTAGAAAGACTGAAACTTAGTATATTGCTCAAAAGCAGTCAAAATGACTGGATTCATAAAAAATAAATAACGTGTAAAGAAATTTGTTTAAAATTAATTTTTAATATTTTTTATATTATTGACAGTTATATAACAAGTTATTAGTAAATATTAACAATAAAAAAATTATACGTAAAAAAATTATACGATAACAAGGTTAATAATGTAGTAAGACATTTATTTAATTTTTATTAAATTTAATTTGCAAATATTGTCCACGACCGGGATTCGAACCCTCGAGACGAGAAAATTCTTGTCTCCTATCATTTAGCCCTAACGGCCACACCGCAACTTCCCCGAGTGCTATTGCAAAGAAACAGCGTTGTAAATCTTTACCTTTATGAAAAAGAGGTACAGCACTTGAACTTAGACTAATTTGATATTGTCTAGCGTATGCTACTCTTTAATTTTTAAAGATCCGGGTCAGCAAATTTTGGATCAAAATAAATATGCACAAATGTCACAAAATCAAGTCTTATCTCCTAAAATTACACAGAGTGGTAGCAAAATGACGATTGAGACCATTTTTTAATTTTGATTACACTTAAAACTTACACAGCAAAATCATGAGATCTGATATATTTTTTTTAATTATATTTTGCGTTAAATAAAAATAAATTTCATTTAATTATCAGAAATAAAATGGTATATACCGTCGAACTTTCTTATAACGAGTGAATGGACCGTAATATTTGATCGTTACAACCAAGTAAAAAACGGTTAACTGTGGCCGTAAAATTTTATACAAACTTACTGAAGCATAAATATAGCACATTCACTATTTGCTGTTTGATTTTTTGCACGGCTTAAAAAAAGTTTATTTATTTTCTTTGAATTCCTTTATAGTCTATTTACTGACTGATTATTATTTGGATCAGACTCATGGCCGAAAAACATAGCCAAGAACGGATTAGATAAGCTATATTAAGTAAAAATTTTATGAATAAAAAGAATATTGTTGGATAAATCTGCGTCTGCTCCAATCAATTTAACATTATCATTAAAATCGGGTTGCATAAGAAAAATTATATTAGGTATACCAGAATGATCTGTCCGCGAAAGTGCATGTTCCTTTTTACAGTAATGCAAAAGTTCTTTCATAAAAAAAGGTGACAGAGTATCTTACACTTTAACTCAATGGTAATATTCTGGCTAAAAGAGATGCAGCATATATGGCACAAAAGAGAACATTCAAACTTGTAACGTAAGTATCCATCAGAACTGAGCAATACATCCGATATATACATTTAAGGGTAAATGCCCGACTAGTTTGTTTTTGTTCTTTTAGCAGTCGAATGAATAATAATGACTATGATTACAAATATACTATTAAAAGTTTTGTTAATTGTATTTAATTTTCATTAAAAATAAAAATTTAAAAAGAGTATTATTATTAATATTTTAACTAAGTAACTATTTTTAATTACAACAGCTACCATTTACGCGAAATTTCTACTTCAATAAAAAGGCTTTTGTTCTTAAACGGGATGATTATATACCATGCAGTTGCTTTCTTTATTCAAGTCACCAGTCTGAATTGTCCAAATATTTTTTATAAAAGTAATTTGATTTAAAATAAAAAGAATTTTCACTTGTTTCATGAACTTCGCTTTTTTATCTCTTTAATAGATTAAATTTGGTAAACATAATTGTTAAAGTTTGCATTTTGCTATCCCTCTGAAAGCCTGAAAGATGGCAGGGTTTATAGTAATCCACAAAAGTTATTAAATTGACTACAAAATCTATGTTCTGAAAGTGTTTTTCGTTTTTAAAAATTAATCACAAGTCATTCCCGATCCCCATAATAATTCAGTAACACAAATACGTAAATTTAAAGCTAACGGCGAAAATTGCTTAAATTAAGTAGTTGCTGCATCAATGAAATTCTAATTGCTTTAATAATGAGTTTACCATCAGTATTTCTAATAAATCACAAGGCGCCCTGCAATGGTTGTTGAAAATTTTACAGCAATATATACAAATGCAAATTGGATTTAAATATATCAGTTTAAAGATCATTTAGAGTTTTTAAATTTATCAAACTGTACCAGATTAATGTTAGATTTAATATTAATCAATGGATGGTTCATAAAAAGAAAAAAAATGAGAGTTTTTTGTACTCACCATTTTAAGATAGTCTTGTTAATCTTTCTAGGTCAGTAGAGATCTTGGTGGTAAGATGGTTGTTGGTGTGATACCAAAGGTTCAATCTGTTTTTATAGTCCTTTGGGTGGTGTCGTTTTTTCGCAGTTTCTTTGGGTGTACCTCGTATAACACAGATGAGACAAAAAATGTCTAACTGACCCTGAAAGGGATAGTCTGTAGGGTTGGCGGAAGCATATAATAGAAATTTTTACCGATTTCGGCCTTGGATATATAAACATTATTTCATGTCATCTGGCCTACCAATTTGTGGGTGTAAGAGCAATTTTCACTTTCATTCACAGGGCTTTGTTTTGATTCTAGGATGGTATTCACTGGCTTTTGTTTTTGCTTGCTTCAAATAATAAGGTGAATTGTGGAAAAACACTAGTTAAGAAAACATTCAGTTTTTTTTAAAAGAGTATGTGAAAAAAAATAATGAAAGGAAGTAGCATTCTTATATATGCATCAAATTTATTTTTAATAATATATTACTTGATTAAAATAACTATCATTAATTTTACAGTAAATGAACTGGATTGTAAAATTTGTTCTTGTGGCATTTTTTTTTCCAATAACAATCTTCAAAAAATTGTTTTTAATCAAGATACTTAACATACATTTAAAAATGGTAATGTGAATAATGGAAAAACACTAATGTAGAAAAAATTCAGTTTTTTAAGTATGTAAGAAAATTTGTGAAGGAAAGTAGTGTATTTGCATTTGCATCTAATTTATTTTTAGAAATATGTTTACCGATAAAAATAACTATTATTAATTTTACAGTAAATGAATTGGATTGTAAAATTTGCTCGGTAGGTATTGTTGTTCTAGATAACACTGTGTAAAAAATTGTTTTTAATTAAGGCTCAACATTTAAGAAACAAAGATTAAATTAAACAAATGATGTCGAAGTTTTCTCTATGTACAGTATAATTAAAAAAAATACATATATTTTAAGAAAAAATTCTTTTAGTCATAGCTTAAAAGATATTTAAGACTTTTTTCTGTACTTACATATATTTGTTTTGAGAGGTAATGGTTGCTGAATAATCGAGAATGATAGAAAAATAATTTTAGTATGGAAAAATTTATTAAAATATCATTTAATTGACGATTTCATATTATGAGAGTTAAGGAATAATTTTAAAAATATTGCACTAGCATACACTAAAATTTTTCTTTAAATTATGATTTTTTTTTGCAGTACACATGGGGTAACGTGCCCCAAAAAACATTAAATTAGAGGTTATTAAAAAGGAGCTACTGTGGGGCCATTAAGAAGGAATGAGTTTAATAAAAAAATATTCAAAATTTCCATATTTAGTTCAGTTTGTAATAAAGACAAATCTAATAATAATAAAGACTGTTAATCCATGAAAAATCACATGAGCGCAGCTTAGTTACTTAAAATAATAATTAATATTTTTTCACGTCTTGGTTTTATTCATTCATTAATGACACTATGATTTTTTAATTTTTTTTGTACGAATATTAAATGTTTTCACGATGTTGTGATTTCAAATCTGCAATCGGTTTCTCCCTGCTAGCTACAGTTAATATGAAATTTAATATATTCTTAACAAGGAATTTGTAAAAGTCACTCACGAAAATGGGTGTCCCCCCATCTCAGTTACGCAGGGAGTGGTACGAAGTGGGCTATAATACTTTTCAGTACATGAAGTGTGTATGTTTATGTGTAAGCATATAAACCTATAATTTCTTTGTAAATTTACCGACAAAAAATAAACTAAACTAAAAATATCATTTTTAAAACAAAATCTGTTACTTTCCGAACAAAACTGATTTCAGATTTGAAATCCCCACTTCCGTACTAGATAAGATCAAATCTTTGCCCTGCTTGTATAAATGCAATAAATAATTTGCACTTCAGTGTTATAAGTTATTTGCACCTCAGTGTTTCCACCTTACTGCTCATTACGCTAACCAACAATCATTTTTATTTGCTAATTAACAATCATTTTAATTTTTTAACTATAAATAGGTTCTTGCATAAAAATCAAAAATTGTATCGAGAAAATTTTTTTTCTGTTGCATGTATACAAGTTCTTAAATTTATCTGCTTAGGGTGAGAGATTTCAAATAAAAAATTATTTTTGTTTGGAAGCTACAGATTTTCTTCAAAATGATATTTTGACTTTAGTTTATTTTATGTCCGAATTTACAAGTTTATAAATAATGAGAATGTATAGGTTTATATTTATACATGTATACTTGTCTGCTTCTTTGAAGATGAAACTCATGCCAGAAAAACATATTGCCTAAACGTGTCGCGTCATATACTGAAACGTCTTATCGGCTTCTTTCTACTACTTCCTACTTAGAGTAGAAGTGGGAACACTTAGTGTTGACTCCAGAGAATTAAAAAAAAAATCCTGGTTAGGAATACATTTTGAATTGCATAAAAACTGTAGCTTGTAACGAGAAATCAGTTTCAGATTTAAAATCAGCGACTCGAAAATATCTAAGATCTGATAAAAAATAATCTCATGCAATAGGGAAAAAATGTTTCCTCAGTGTTATTTAAATTCAGGATCTCAAAAGTTTTATTAAGACGTTCACGCCGGGAAAAGTGTAAATACGGGTACAGGAAAAGAGAAAATACTGGTTGAAGAACTATTTCAATATTAGATAATATTCGGGAGGAGTGTTAATTTATTCTCAACAATAACAATTCGCTGTAAGGAAATTTATCATCATCATCATCAACAACATTTATCTGGGCGCCTGGGGCCGTTAGCAAAATTTATCACGGTCCTAGTCCTAGTGTTTAGATTTTACTGGGCACCTGGGCCGCGAAGCGGCCCCTATCCCATTCATCTGGAATTTTTGAACAGTTTTGATTGAGCAATGAGGTAAGCAGGCAATGGAGTTGCTTTTATGAATGTTTCAAGCTCTTTGCTTGAATAACTAAAAAGGAATCAAAAATAAATTGAGCAGCTTGCTCTAAACTGTGTTTGTTTGATTTTGGAGTTGTTCAGAATTGTATCAGCATGAGTAAACGTTATTTTCAGAAAGGTTGATGAAATTATTTGTTTTGATAGTTATGATATGAGGCGTCGGAGGTGAAATGTGCAGCTATTGGTCTGTAGTTTTTATCTTTGATATAATTTTCAAATTTAAAGATTTCATTAAAATTTGCTGTTTTACATTCTATGGCTTTATCGAAAAAATCTGCGTTTAGCTT
>NC_092208.1:42569113-42594663 GCF_043381705.1 Parasteatoda tepidariorum | reverse complement strand
ATAACACGGGAATGCTGGACAAGTGAGTCATCAGTTATACTGTGTTGCTTGCTCAGATATGGGAAAGAAAAGTGATTTAACTGAATTTCAACGTGGAATGATTGTGGGTGCGAGATGTGTCGGAACGAGTATCAGCAAAACGGCTGCACTTGTGAAGTGTTCTAGAGCAGCAGTTGTTAAAGTGTACAAAGAATGGACAATCAAGCAAAAAACCGGGTCTCAACGTCAGACTTGTGGTCGTCACAGGGTACTGAATGCTCGATCAGAGAGAAGGCTGGCCAGGATTGTGCAGCGCAACAAGAGAGCAACAGTGCGACAAATTGCAAGTGATCTTAATCAAGGAGCCATTGTGAACGTCTCTGAACGGACTGTTCGACGCACATTGCGCCGTATAGGGTATGGAAGCAGACGACTGAAGGGGTGGTCATAATAATTTGGCCACTCAGTGTATAAATGCAATAAAAAATTTGCACCCTTGTGTTATTGGCTCTACTTACTGTTCATTACGCTCACTAAACCCGGATGAGGGGGTTTCAAATTTGAAACTATTTTTGTTCAGAAAGCTGCACATTTTCTTCAAAATGATGGTCTGACTTTAGTTTATTTTTAACCGAATTTACAAGTTTATAGAGAATAAGAATGTATATGTTTATATACGTTTTTCTGAAGATAAAACTTAGGCCAAAAAACATATTACCTAAATGTGTTGCATCATAAACTGGAATGTCCTAGTCCTAGTGTTTTCATTTTATTGGGCACCTGGGCCGCGAAGTGACCCGAACTGGAATGTATTATGAGCCTCTTTCACTTAGTGGAACACTTAGCATTGACTCCAGAGAATTTTTAAAAAAATCCCTGTCAGGAATACATTTTGAATTGTATTTAGTGTAGCTTATAACGAGAAATCGGTTTCAGATTTGAAATCAGCGTCTCGAAAATATATGAGATCTGATAAAAAAATCTCATGTTTTTCGGGAAAAGAGTTATTTAATTCAGTGCTTTTTAATTTGTTAGTGTTATTTAAGTGTCAGTGTTCTTTAATTTAAAAATCTCAAAAGTATTGTTAGAAGGATTTGGATCATTGAATTCAATTCCGGATTTTATTGGGACAAAATTTAAACCTGTTATTTTGTTCGGTTACCATTGCAGGGCTGTCAACTCTCTACTCCTTTTGTAAAAATTTATTCTAGTGGTTGATAAGTTAATAATTTAAAGTATTATTTTTTTTATAAATTTAATCTTATTTCTTACATCACTTCGAAAAAATAATTTAAGTTCATATGCAGCGCCACTTTGTTACAGCTCTATCTTGGTGAGGATTTCAAAATGTTGGTAAAAGTAGCAAACATTCTGATAGTTTTGGTTTTCGAATGTCTACCACTCTATAAAACATTTTACGAAAAGCTGGCAAGCCTTCATTGGAATATAAATCCTCGTTAATATTTTTTAACATAGAGAACAATTTAGTAATAGTGTGAAAATTTCTAATAATAATGCTTTACAGTTTCGTATTCATTTTAAATGCTAGCCTGCCAACTACTACGCTTTTTGCGAAATATTTTATAGAGTGGTAGACATTTGAAAACCAAACCTTCAGAATTTTCGGCAATTTCGCCAACATTTTAAGAGCATCACCACGAAAGAGCTGGAGCAAAGTGGCGTTGCATATGAACTTTCAAATTATTTATAAGTAGTGGTGTAGAAAAATAAGTTTAAATTAATAAAGATTAATACATTAAAACATTAACTTAGCTACCACTCGAATAAATTTTTCCAAAAGCGTCGGAAGTTGGCAGACCTGTTAATGGCATATGCTGCCTGAACCCAGTTTCACGAAAAGCTTATTATAAAAATAAATATAATTTAGTTTATGTTTAATAATTGTAAAAGGTAAATAAGCTATTTAAAAATTTAAATATGTTTATTATAAAATGTTGCGTAATAAGGTAATATATTTTTAAAAGAATATTGCTTCTAGTTTTACGCTTTTCTTAGAATACTAAATTAATATTACGAGAAAATACCGTTAGACAAGGAATAATTAAATGATTGTCACGTAAAAATTACTCTTTTTTTGGTTGATTTTATGTTGATGGCAAACAAATCAATCTCAATCTTTTTGTTAATTAAAGAACCAAAGCATGCTATTTCTTGGCTTATAAGAAAACGCCATTTGCAATAAAATAGACTTTAACAATATTATGTTTTTATTTTATACGGAGAAATTTGCTCGATTGCGATTACGTTTATCCAATAAAATGAATTTCAAAATTTAGATTTTAAGGTTTTAAGTAACTTACATCATTTTTAAAAGTTGAGTTCTACACTGACTATCACTTCAACGTCAGATATCCATAATGAAGAAAAATAACATCATCAGACCCAGATTAGGATTAACTTTGTTCAGGTAATTTTCCCAATAGTTAATATTGCGAAGAGATTTTTTTTGTAAGTCTGAATTTTTGAGATGTCGTAGACCTAAAAATAAAACAAACTAACATTGATGAAGGTAATCAATTATGGTTTCAATTTATTGAACTAAATAAGAGTGAACCAAAATCACTGCAAAAATAGCACTGAGTTATTTTGCTATGAAAATGAGAAATTGGATATTTTCTTTCATATTTGTTTCTAATTATGGAGAAATATGTGTAAAAAGTAATTTTAAAAACTATATTTCGAGGTGAGTTCACTTCGGAAATTTTTTTTGGATGACTGAATTCACTGCTTCATTTTTTAACTTTGCTATCTTGTGTGACATGTACAAAGCGCAAAATAAAAAAGGAGTCAAACTTAATGGTTCGAGGGGGTACCCTCAAACATGCTAAATAATTAGTGCAGACGGTATTTTAAATTACGAAATCAGACACTAAAACGCACTTTCTCTGAATAAACAGCTCTTTTTTTTTCTCGACGGATCCGAATTTCTGATCCCCAAATTACAGGGCAGTAGCCGCAATCAGGGAAATAGGGTCCTTAAAGTTCGATCAGGAAAGCGGTCAATGTTTCTGATATCTCGAAAACTGGTTAAGTGAATAGAGTTTTTTTTTTCTTCACCCAATTATAAAATTTCCTTTATCCAAAGATTTCATGCAAAAACTTTTAATAAATATCTATATTTTTATTATTATTTTATTTAATTAATAACAGTGTAAAAACTGTTAATTGTAAAGTATAGAATCTTTTATATCATTCTAAAGAAAGTGACTCTACATGGCAAAATACAAAATTTGAATAAAATCGGTCAAATACGTAGTTGCTGAGAAATCGAATTTTAAAAAAAGCCGTATTTTCATTAATTTAAAATATAGGAAGCAAGTCACATCCTGTTGAAGTGCTATTTCCCTAAGTATTTCTTTTAAGCTAATAAAATAAAATAGCGTGGTATGTGAATATAATGTCGCGCATGTGATGTGATATGGCGCGTACGTGAATCTGCGTGGTATAGACATAGCGTTTACAAATTCAATCCATAAAACTAATTAAACTTTATAAGTTCATAATTTTACTAATAGGTTAATTAATAAGTTAATTAATAGTAAACTCAATTCATAAACTGTAAAAAAATGACACGCAAATACATTTATATTCCATAATAATCGCGCTGGCTTGTTTAATTTTCAATCGACCTTCACGTCTAACACTACTGCCTACTCCCGTTGCATACAGGTGTGAATGATTCATAAGTTATTCGAAGCGCTATTAAAACGGCGTCTTTTAGTGTGTTTCCTGTTTACAAAGTACTTAAAATGCCGATCTTTAACAAAGTAACTTGATCATTAGCGTTTTTAATTAAAAGACATCTAAGTTGTTTTTAATGAACTGCGGAAGAAAGTGAATTTACATTGAAGCGTTTTTGACGTAATCTTTTTCAACTAATCGATTTTTTTTCTTCAAAATAACTTATTTTGCGTACGAGAGAAAATAGACTAGTTTTTTTAAATAGAAAAAAAAGCTGAAATGGGTTTTTGTTGCATGACGAATGGTTTGAAAAAAGTAATTGGAAAAGCTGAGTGTAGTTATTGAAATGTGGAAAGTTTAACAAATGATCTAACCAAATAAGCGAATTTTAAGTGCAAGTTACAATTAGTATTTCAAACTAGCCGAATAACTTCAAAAAATTTCAATTTTACATATTGGGGGGACCGGAAAGTAATGTCGTTTCTACGCATTAAATATTCATTAGTCTCAAAAACCAATTCATTTTTTTCCATCCATTTTGATTCATTTTCGATCAGACATTGAAAGGTTGTTGCTAATGAGGGTAGAATACATTATTGATTAAAAATAAATTGTTGTAACAAATATCAAATGCACCAAAATGGCATTACTTTCCGGTCCACCTAATATAAATTTATCTTACACGAAAAACGTTTTTCTGAAAAGAGTATTGCTTGAAACTAACAAACATATATGAGTTTGTAAATAACTTATTATTTACAAACACCCCGATTCGATTTTTATTGCTGTATATTATACATGAGTTGTAACTTTATATAGTACTATAACTTTATATAGTACAATAGTTAACTAATAGTTAAAGCGTAAAAAACTGTTTTCCTTTTACTTATTATTTTTGTGACTGATGGAAATGTTTCAAAAATTTAGAATGTAGTTATTAGGCTACAGGATCAATATTTTTAAAATTAACTTTGCTTAAAACACGCATGGAAAAATAAGGTATCTAAATTATCTTCAATGAACAACAAATAAGAAATAATCATTTACATAAATTGCAAAAATTTGCCAGATTGTTAAATATTTCCCGAAAAAATTTAGCTTCTAAACAAAAGCACTTTTAATAACCATCGCAACAATAGCGTGCTACTATCTTTAATGAGCCATATTTTCGTCTACAAAAGTTTGAAAAAGTTTGACTGAATAATATTTTTTAAAGAATTTGAAATTATGACCATTTAATTAAAAATGTCATGCTTTTAAGAGCAATTATTGTTTTTAAGGGAAATTTTACAGGAACATTGCACAGTATATCAAAATTAAACTTTTTTATTTATTTGTTATTCATTTTAGTTTTTTTTTAGAAATTCTTTCGATAAATAAAATTTTCCTTCAATGAAGTGCTTTCTAAGAATGCAACTGTGCAGATTTGAATTTTGCCCAAAAATATAACTGTTAAATTGATACAAAGTATTAGTCTTTATGAGTGCATTTATCATACTGGCGAAAATTAATAAAGTATAAAATTTAAATTTTTTAATACTTTCATAATAAAAAACTTTCACCGAAGACTTCGCTTTTATCTTTAACTTAAGTGTTTATTTACTCGAAAATAATATGTGAAACAGACGAATGAAAATTGGTTCATTTGCTGGTGATTTGCTTTGTTGTGAAATTCGCGTACAATTTGAAGCACTTCATTTTTCTAATAACGTACCTGCTAACTCCTTCGAGATTTTTTCGGAGATTTTACTTTTACACTCAAAGTAGATTTATAGGAAGCTAATGTTTATATATTTGAATCTCGTTTTAGCACAATAATTGTTTTGATTCATGATTGACTAATGATTAAAAACTAAACTTGATTTAATGGTTGAGAATGTGATTATTTAAATTATTCAAAGAATAAAAGTTTGATTTATATGATTAAAATGTGATTATTTAAATAATTCAATGAATAAAAATTTAATTTAACTGATTTAATGATAGAAAATTTTATTTAAAAGGCTTTTTACTACTATTACCGCAAATAATTTATATAAATAAGTAGAAGTTCTGTATTTAAATAGAAATATGTAAAATATCTGTATAAATAAATATATAGAAGTTTCGTATATTAATTTTATTAATTTAATTTTAAGAAGAAAATAATTAAAATATTTTTTCTTACATTAGCCAATTCATTTATTGTTTATCTCTATTTAAGAAAACTTTTGTCGGAAAATTTAATTGCTGTACTGTATTGCTTTGAACACCAGGATTTTGAATGAATTAATCAAAACTGATATCTATTCGGTAAATGTTAAAAAAAAATTATAAGAGGAAGTTTATGTTTCTAAATTTTATTTAGGGGGAAGTAGCCGTTGTGACTACCACTTTTTATTTAATACGAGGTAGACTTGGTTGCTACAGGAGACTAAAAATGCAAAAAGTGGTAGCAAAAAAAAAATTCAAACTTTTATTAAGAAGGTAAAATGAGCAACTTCGTTTTGCATATTTCTTTTAGTTTTTTTATTGAAAGTGAATGCGAAGACTAATTTTTGCTTAAAATATGAATTATATGAAATGTAAATCATAGTGGTAGTTAGAATTGAATGATTAAAGAGATAAAAAATAAAAGGAGTTGAACTCTCCCACTTTTTACATTTTTAACTGCCCGCGGCATACCTGCGTAAATATTTATCTATAAATTTTTTTTAAAGAAAACTATACCCCTTTAAAAATATGTAAGATCGGAAAATTATTACTAATTTCTTTTGTTATGTAATCGTCCAGAATCATTTTTTGAAACTTTATAATAAATTGTGCTTTTTAAGAGAGTCCATTGTTGAATGCATAAAAGAGGTTAAGATCGAAATACCAAATTCAGTATAAAAAACGCTTTTTAAATAGCAAAAGGAAAAAGAAGAATGCGCCAGAAGAATTCTTAACTATTCAAATTTTTTTTAAATGGTACTGAAGTGTTCGTACACTTAAACTAGTTTAAAAATATTTAAATTACACCATCAAATAACTAAAAAATTTTGCATTTTCTTTTTTTTTCCTCCTTTTTTCTCCATTCATACCACCTCTTGACTCATCTCGAAAACAGTGGCACAAACAAAAAAACAAAACAAAGCATGGCACGCGCAAACAATTTACTTTCTATTCTTCTAAATCCAGCGTGAACATTTGCATCTATTTAATATTCCGAGCGTCAAAATACCTCCCTGTATTTTTGTTTCTGTGGCATACATTTCAAATGTTATCAAAAAAGGATGAGCCAATCCATCTTAGGCCTTAGAGTTCTTTCCACAAGAAGCCAATATGGCGAAATTCTTTTATTCTATGTTGGCAGCTTCTGGACTGTTCTGACATCTGAAGACAATTTCATTTCCTGGCTGTTAAATAAACAGTCGGAAAGGAGGTCGTAAGCTTCAGAACAAGCTAGAAAGTGGCGAAATCGGATGATTTCGTTATGTTTCTTTTTACCATTGAAATTTAATATTTATAATTCCAAACAACAAAGGTAGCGTCATTCTAAAACGATCGTTACAAAAGTTTATCTTTGCAAGTATTAGTTTGAAAACGATTTTGAAATTTTATTTTATTCATAACGGAAAAAAATTATGTGTACATGTCAGGTAACTAGATATATTTAATAATAAAATAAAATAAAAAAAAAAACATTTTACGACTAACATTTTTCACCTACCCTAAAAAAAACCATTTTGTCACTCTTAGAAGAAAACGTATGCAAGCATTATTTTGAAAAGGTGTAGAGAAAAATATTCGTGAAGATAAAACGCATTATTTTGAAAAGGCGTTGAGGAAAATATTCGGTGGGGATAAAAATGTATTAAGAAAGTGGTTTGCAAACTGTATTTTGTTTTAGCTGGGGCAAAAAAAAAAAAAAAAAAAAAAAAAAAAAAAAAAAAAAAAAAAAAAACGAATTATTTCCATTCATTTTCTTCTTTTCGTGAACTTGTAAAACATAATTTTTACTTAACTCCATAATTTTCTTCTTTTTATTAATTTTTAGTTTATATTTGTTATCAAGTAAAGTTATCAAGTTTGTCGGAATGTAGTAGAAATTTTAATTGACAATAAATACCGTTTAATAATAATACAACGGCTAATTTTGTTTCAAGCAAACAAGAAAATGATTAAAACTTAAGATATTTTTGAAAATACGGTTCTAATTGAAATTTCCGCGCACTTCGTATTTTGCCATTTTAATTGCGTTTTTTTAAATTATGTAAAAAATTTTATAACCATAGAATTCAAAATTATTCCGACTATGATGAAATAAAAAAATGTAACAAAAAATAATAAATACTTATTAAAAGTTATGTTTTGCTTCGACTAATTTTAAAAATCTTTTTAATTAATCTTCGGATAAACTAATTTTAAAATTGTAAGTAAAAATTTTTCGATTCGCTTAAAAAGTTCTCGAGATAAGGTGAAATACGCAAAAAGTAAAATTAACATTAAAGTATCAAATTAATGACCGTTCTCATGACTAAACTACTGGAACCATAATTCACAGATATCAGCTACTCCCTATATTTCGGGAGTCAAAAAAAGGTATGAATCCGTCGAAAAAAAGGCATGTTTATTCAGAGAAAGTTCGTTTTTGTGTCAGATTTCGTAACTTAAAATGTCGTCTGCACTAATTAATTTGCATATTGATTTCACCTCTTCGAACCTTTAATATTGGGTTCTAGAACGTGTTGATCCGATCATTAGATCAAAAAATGTTCAGAGTGGCCCGTTTTCAATGGGTATTTTGCGCACACTGTACAGAAAAATATACTGCAAAGTGGTAGCCAAATTGAAATATATTATTTACCAAACAATTTTCATTTTAAACGAAACTTATATGGTTGAACAATGGTAGTCGCAAACTCAAAATTGGGTCGGCTTTTCGAAGACGGTTATAAAATAATTTAGATCACTTAACTCTCTCTATAAAAATAAATTTGTATTATAAAAGTTGTTTTAGTTCCTAAAAAAGTCATTGCTTAGTGTTCATATTGAAAAAAAAATTTACTTCATGTTTATTATCATTTTACCTATCTTTTATTGACATTGCCTTAAAAAAGAAGAGGAATTGATTTTCACGTAACTCGTTTTACATTTTAAGTGACACCCTTATTTTTGTTTCTTCCCCCTTCTTAAAGCTTTAAGGAGAACTTGGAACATTTTTTATGACGGGATGAAAACGATATTTAATTGACAAGATTTACGATTTTTTAAGAAACACCCTTTCACAAGGTTAGCTGAAATATTCATTGAAATAGGGTTTTATATCATGTTTTAAGTATTTTTTTTAAAGTAAGAGTGATTTTTTTAAACTAAAATTTGTGTTTTTTATGAACGAAGAGTTTTAATTATCTGAGTAAATACAGTTTTTAAAAATCTAATTGCCCTTTTAAATTCATTTCAACACAATAAAATTGTTTTTTTTTTCCTTTTTTTTTTGAAAAATATAGGGTCAAATGAGATATAACATTTCTAATAATTGAAAAATAAAGTCTTTTTAAACAAAGTTTAATTTAAATATTGAAGTAAAAGAAGAATTAAAAACTAATACAATTCAATTTTTTTTTAAAAAGTATAAATTTCGGAAGATACCAGTTTTCGGTTGATAAAGAGTTCCTTTTTTCCCTTTTTTTAAGCCCCTTTATTGACTCGCTTCAGGGGTGAAAGTGGGATGGAAAACAGGAAATGCTGGTAGGAAAACCATTTCAGCTAAAGTTAGTTTTTTTCAATAGCTAGTTAGGAGTTTACGAATTCTTTTTTTCAAACTATTAAACAATATCAACTTTATCTTGGAAAAATAAGCAGTTTTATATATATATGCTTGCTAAAATTATAAAAAAAATTTTGATAGATACAGATATTTTATTTTTCTCGAAAAAAATGCTAGAATGAAATGTCTTTCGCACCGATATTTGCTTTTTTCTGTTTCGCTGCATAAGGGCTTTCAGTAACGACTCGCTTTCGAATCTGCGATGATGGAATTTTACAGTTTAAACTTCGACCCCTTAATAATTGGAATTACGTACCCAGTGACATTGCAAGCTATAATTGTTTCCAAAGCACAATTTGTCACGATTTCATCGCCAAATTGAAATTTATAGTCATCAAACTTTCCACCATTTTAAAATAAGTTAAAAGACTCAAATTGTAGCTGGAGCTCTGTGCTTGGTCACAAAACAAGTTCTTGCCATTTTCTGAATGCTATCTACATAAGTTATTGTAATATAATCACAAAAGTATCGTCGATCAATATTCCGACCTCTTTAAGCTTAAATTTTAACTTAAGACTCCTACTGGATGACAACGCAAGTTCCAATAGTTCTTGATCACTAAAAACAGAATTTACAGTCTGATTATCGTCAACTGAAATTCATGGTTTATAGAAATTGTAAATAGCTGAAGATCGAATTGCAATTAGAGTACAACTGTTTAATGACTTTACAATTTAAAATGGTTTCAACAACATTCCAGCTGCCTAAAAAGCCCTAATCGTAACTGCAAACCTGTGCTTGATAGCCAATTTCAATCATTTCTTAACAACTAGAAGTCGTCATTTATCTCCAAAATAAAAATTATAGTTAAATGAAATTTTGACCAGCTAAAGAGCTCTAATATGAACTAGAGTTCTGCGTTTGATGGCTATGTAAATTAAATGGATTCATAATCAAAATTCATTTTGATCTCTTTCCTATCAGTTCTATTGAAAGTTTCAAAATGCAACTGCCCCTCTGTTCTTGCATTATAAGTTTCAATCCTTTTCCTGTAACTTCCTGCAATTTTTTAACGTCAGATTATGGCCAAAATGGAACTTCTCGTCAAAAAAAATTTGGCTTTTTAAAATATTCAAATTTTCATTATAGTTTATTTTTTGTTGCCAGTAATACGCTACAAAAAGCATTTATAGTCATATTATCTTCAGAATAAAAATATCGTCAATTGAAATTTCGACCAATTTCCGGTTAGCTAATAATTGTTCACATTTCAACTGGCGCTGAATGCCTTATAACAAGTAACAATTGTTTAATAAATGATAAAAGCAGTATGTTTTGCTATTTTGCCACCAATCAAAATTTTGAAGACTTTACATGAGCTGATAGATAATTAGAATAAGAAAATAATTAAATAAAACAAAAATTTTAAAAACAACTCTTTCCTAGTTGACTAAAAAAGGACAAAATTATTTTTTTCACCATTAAGAAAACTCGCTTCTTTTTAAGAAAAAGTTAAGAGAGAAGGGAGGCTTCTTAGACCTCAAATGAGTAAAAGGGGAAGGGAGGCTTTTTAGAACTATAAATGAGCGACTAAAATATTACTTCATTAATTTTGTCCGGTGAGCGGTCAAAAGCTTGATCCATTCAAAGTTCACAACATTTTTAGACATACCTCCAGAACTGTTCCTTTACACACTATTTTAAAATTTGTTAGCCTAATAATAATTACGTTAAAAAACCGAAATTTGTAAGCTAATTATTATTTTTTTGGAATTGATTTTATAATATTTTAAAAACAAGATATAAAAAAATGCATCGTGTTGCACTACTTATTTTGGAATGTCAAGAACAAATATTTGAGCAGAATAGGTGAGCATTTCTGAAGAAACAGTTTATTTTTTGGGAATCATTTGACAATTTTATTAAAATTGATTTTACTACATCATAGTATGTACATTAAGAATTATTTTAAGAAGGATTATTTGTTTTACTTATAGCTTTAACTCTGGGATTAGAGTAGTTCAACAGTTCTTTTTCATATACTTGAAATAGGAAAAATAAACTGAAATCGTACTATTAGGCCTAAGGTTCAGTTTTATTTCCCTTACTTTTTTTAAATACAATTTGCTTTTGGTACAAGCAATCTTCTGTAATCGATTTCAATTCATAATTTTGTAGGCGCTGCAGTCTATTTTAATCATCACACCATTATAGTATTACTGGTTCTGCAATCGCCTTACAATGACCTATAATATTCTTACATTTATTTTATAATTTTATTGGTCAATCTTTGCTCTTAGTTTCATCTTTTAATTCTGAACTAAAGCTACTACAAGACTAAGTATCACATGATAGAGATGTAAAGGGCTCCTCTGGGCCAAGGCTCCTCGAACTACCTCCAAGGGCTCCTCGAACTACTAATTGACTATGACAAACAATCCTTATAGCAATACAAATAATCTTATAGCAGTTAACCCTTTCAACCCTTTCAAGTTTTTCAACCGTGTAAAAAACGGCTGCATCCACTTAAAGTTTATAAGACAAAACTTACTTGCGTTTAAACTCTTACTACCACATAATTCCTAAAATTCACTAATGAGGATGATGATGATATCACTTGCTATAGTCAGCCGTTAGAAATGATGTTCCGCGGAACCCTAGGTTTCTGTGGAAAAGTCGTGAGGGTTCCAATAATTATGAAATTGTTTAGCCATTTATGATTTTCGAAACCTGTAATTAAATTTATACCCGATGAAAAATCCATTTTTAATTTAATATTGACTTTATTTTTATGAAATTATTTAATTGAAATGCTTGTGAAGAAAGAAATTCCAAAGCACCGTTTTTTCAATTAGAAATGTCATTAACGAATTAAGAAAGGCATGTATGGATTTATGAAAAACTCTAGAAGTATTTCGCATCAAATAAAATTAACCGAATTCAACAATAAAGAAGTATGTTTCTATTTAATCATTCCAACGTTTATTTTATTCCTTTTTCGTTTTTATTTGAATGAAAAACGTATTTCAGCTCGTTTTATTTCAATCCATGCTTGCACTAAAACCAAATTAAGAACTAGATAAGATGCTGCTCCTGACCTGTGAAATCAGCTGTCTGACACAAAACCCAATTTTAAAACTAATATTAATTAAAAATAAACGTGATGAGAAAATTTCATTCTTCATTCATTCACTAAATATTTTTTTTAAATTAATAAAATTTAGATCATTACATGTTTTTAAAATAATTAATAGTTTTTCGTTAATTAATAATGTTTACAATTAATAATGAAAACTATTCATTAAAACTCGGGGTTCCGCCAAAAAATAGTTCATCATGAAGGATTCCACAGCCGAAAAAAAAATTAGGAACCGCTAGCAAGTCGATCCTAAATTATTTTTCGTTCCTTTGCAAGTCGATCCAAAATCGTCTTTTCGACTTACTTTGAGTTTCAAACTAAAAAAGTTTGATCACATATTAGACAAGTTGGAGCCAGATTCTGGACCGTGGATCAAAATGCAAAATCTTGTACTTTAAAAACCCTAGATGTTGAATAAGGAAACATATAATAAATATTTACAGTTCTAATGCTATATTTCAAAACTTATTGCAAAGATATTTGGATGAACGGGCAATTTTGTTTCATCATGTGGGGATAGAACCAACAATTATATAAAATAATTTTTTTCCATTTATATTAAACTTATTACCTCGTTCACTAATGTAGAGTCGTGTAATTCACGACTGCAGAAAATAACGTTCGAAAATGCTTCATAATAAGTAAAAAAATTTGAAAATGTTGTAACAGTCTCCTTTTATTTTAAAAGTATTACGTACATAACGTGAATTATTTCGCTTTAAAAATGCATTCCAAAAACGTTAGTGTTTTTCAGGGAAAAAAAACAAAGATACATTTAAAAAGTTTTATAATTTTTTTAAAGAATATTTACATGTCATAACTTTAATAACAAAATATTGTGCAGGAAAAAAACATTTCTACCACCAACATCCAATATAATATTTTCTATAATAATATTTGTTCTTATTGTTTATTATTTTCAATTTTTTCATGGTTTTACATAGTAAGTTTGAAAAATAAGAGAAATAACACTTAAATATACTAAGTATACTAAGTATATTTAATAGTAGTACTAACTTTTAACAAAAAGAACACATATCAGTATAAATGGTATTTTAAAATTAGACTAAACGAAATATTGTTTTTAAACCAATATCTGTTCCATTCTTTGCTGTTCCTGAACAACTGGTGTCGTTGATTTTAAGCCTTTTAGGTGTGGTACGCGGTA
Organism: Parasteatoda tepidariorum; assembly: GCF_043381705.1. NCBI lineage: Eukaryota > Metazoa > Arthropoda > Arachnida > Araneae > Theridiidae > Parasteatoda > Parasteatoda tepidariorum. The sequence goes on along the minus strand of NC_092208.1, from coordinate 42,580,943 downwards.
ATTAAATGGTGACATATGGGATGGGGGTGGAACGTATCCAGGCACTTCAACAGGAACTTTCTCTTGCAAATATTTGGAACTGAGATTGTCAAGTACTAGCCTTTTTTCTAGTGTCAAAGGATTTACTCTAAATTGAGAGAGAACTGCATCATTTGCTACAGGCTTTTGTTCCAGGGGATCCTCCAATTTCAATTGTGTCTGCTTATCATTGCTGTCTGCAACTAACGCTTGAGCAATGGGAGAATTGGCCAAATTTGATGCTTGATGTAGTTGTACATCCCCTTCTTTAAAAAGGAGATTCGGCACTTGCTCTTTAGTGAACTTTTGTTGACTGAATTCTGGACCTTGAGCGAAAGCTGGCTTAATCTCGTCCTGACTTAAGGAAGGGTCAGTTTCAGAAAAGACTGTTTCCAAATGAACTTGACCAGAATTTAGTTTATTGTTTGCAGCACCTGATCCAACAGAAAGTGAAGCACCTTGAGCGCCTCTGGTAGCAAACACTTGCTTATCTTCACCAGAATAAAATCTAGATGGTTCTTGAATATTTCTTGATAAGTCACCTGAAGAAAATGCGGGGGCATCCACAGGGAATTCTACCACTCCACCAGATTCCAATATTCTATTTATTTCTTCCTCACTCAGTGTTAAAGATGATCCCCCGGGTCCACCTGAAACAATTATAGGTCCCCCTGAAATAGGAGCATTCGGGGAAAGTGTTCTACGTGCATTTGAAGTAATTGTAGAAGTTTGACTTTTCAAGTCCATTCTTTTTCGATCTGAAGAATCAGAAGTGCCGCTTGTAGGTTTCCTCACAGCAGATGCACGCGTTAACGATTGAACATTGGATCTAAGGGATGATACATCATTTTGTACTCTATTAACTGGTCTTGTTTCTTTTAACAAAGAATCTCTTATTCCTGGAGTGCTTAAAGGAGTATTTGAGGGAAATTCTACAACCCCACCGGAAGACAAAATTTTTTGAATTTCGTCCTCAGTAAGGGAAAATGATGCACCTCCAGGTCCGCCGGGAACTACAACTGATCCACCCCTCACACCTAAACCTGATACTGATTCACCTCTTGAACCAGAAGTAACTGTTGCCGTCTGTGACTTGAATTCTGTTCTTTTTAGATCAATGGGACGAACATTTACGGTAGGTTTTCTTGCCGATGATGTCTGTGAAACTGCTTGTGCATTAGATCTCATTGTTGTTGCACCTCCTCCATAAGCTGTACTTAATCCTGCTCCTGGAACACCTGATGGAGTGCCTGCGGGAAATTCTACAATTCCACCAGAAGACAAAATTTTTTGAATCTCGTTCTCAGTAAGGGAAAATGATGCACCTTCAGGTCCACCGGGAACTACAACTGATCCACCACTCCCACCTAAGCCGGATACTGATGCACCTCTAGAACTAGAAGTAACTGTTGCAGTCTGTGATTTAAATTCTGTTCTTTTTTGATCAATGGGACGAACATTTACGGTAGGCTTTCTTGCCGATGATGTCTGTGAAACTGCTTGTGCATTAGATCTCATTGTTGTTACACCTCCTTGATAAGCTGTACTTAATCCTGCTCCTGGAACACCTGATGGAGTGCCTGCGGGAAATTCTACTATTCCACCGGAAGACAAAATTTTTTGAATTTCGTCCTCAGTAAGGGAAAATGATGCACCCGGGAACTACAACTGATCCACCCCTCACACCTAAACCTGATACTGATGCACCTCTTGAACCAGAAGTAACTGTTGCCGTCTGTGACTTGAATTCTGTTCTTTTTAGATCAATGGGACGAACATTTACGGTAGGTTTTCTTGCCGATGATGTCTGTGAAACTGCTTGTGCATTAGATCTCATTGTTGTTACACCTCCTCGATAAGCTGTACTTAATCCGGCTCCTGGAACACCTGATGGAGTGCCTGCGGGAAATTCTACAATTCCACCAGAAGACAAAATTTTTTGAATCTCGTCCTCAGTAAGGGAAAACGATGCACCTCCAGGTCCACCGGGAACTACAACTGATCCTCCCCTCACACCTGAACTTGATACTGATGCACCTCTGGAACCAGAAGTAACTGTTGCCGTCTGTGACTTAAATTCTGTTCTCTTTTGATCAATGGGACGAACATTTACGGTAGGTTTTCTTGCCGATGATGTTTGTGAAACTGCTTGCGCATTAGATCTCATTGTTGTTGCACCTCCTCCATAAGCTGTACTTAATCCTGCTCCTGAAACACCTGATGGAGTGCCTGCCGGAAATTCTACAATTCCACCAGAAGACAAAATTTTTTGAATCTCGTCCTCAGTAAGGGAAAACGATGCACCTCCAGGTCCACCGGGAACTACAACTGATCCTCCCCTCACACCTAAACTTGATACAGATGCACCTCTGGAACCAGAAGTAACTGTTGCCGTCTGTGACTTAAATTCTGTTCTCTTTTGATCAATGGGACGAACATTTACGGTAGGTTTTCTTGCCGATGATGTTTGCGAAACTGCTTGTGCATTAGATCTCATTGTTGTTGCACCTCCTCCATAAGCTGTACTTAATCCTGCTCCTGGAACACCTGATGGAGTGCCTGCGGGAAATTCTACAATTCCACCAGAAGACAAAATTTTTTGAATCTCGTCCTCAGTAAGGGAAAACGATGCACCTCCAGGTCCACCAGGAACTACAACTGATCCTCCCCTCACACCTAAACTTGATACTGATGCACCTCTGGAACTAGAAGTAACTCTTGCCGTCTGTGACTTAAATTCTGTTCTCTTTTGATCAATGGGACGAACATTTACGGTAGGTTTTCTTGCGGATGATGTTTGTGAAACTGCTTGTGCATTAGATCTCATTGTTGTTGCACCTCCTCCATAAGCTGTACTTAATCCTGCTCCTGGAACACCTGATGGAGTGCCTGCGGGAAACTCTACGATTCCACCAGAAGACAAAATTTTTTGAATCTCGTTCTCAGTAAGGGAAAATGATGCACCTCCAGGTCCGCCGGGAACTACAACTGATCCACCACTCCCACCTAAGCCTGATACTGATGCACCTCTAGAACTAGAAGTAACTGTTGCCGTCTGTGACTTGAATTCTGTTCTTTTTAAATCAATGGGACGAACATTTACGGTAGGTTTTCTTGCCGATGATGTCTGTGAAACTGCTTGTGCATTAGATCTCATTGTTGTTACACCTCCTCGATAAGCTGTACTTAATCCGGTTCCTGGAACACCTGATGGAGTGCCTGCGGGAAATTCTACAATTCCACCAGAAGACAAAATTTTTTGAATCTCGTCCTCAGTAAGGGAAAACGATGCACCTCCAGCTCCACCGGGAACTACAACTGATCCACCACTCCCACCTAAGCCTGATACTGATGCACCTCTAGAACTAGAAGTAACTGTTGCCGTCTGTGATTTAAATTCTGTTCTTTTTTGATCAATGGGACGAACATTTAAGGTGGGTTTTCTTGCCGGTGACACCTGTGAAACTGATTGCACATTTGATCTGGTAGTCTCACCAGTTTGAGCTGTTCTGACTATTCCTGCTAGTGGAGCACCAGCTGTATCTGCTGGAAAGCTTCCTTGAGAATTTACAGGAAATTCCACGATACCACCAGATAATAAAATGTTTTGAATTTCTGTCTCAGTAAGGGTTAGTGATGCTCCTCCTGGCCCACCTGGTACAACAATTGGTTCTAACAATTCTGGTGAACCAACGGGGGGAGCAGCAGCTGCTTCAATATTCAATCCAAAATCTGTATATGGATTTCTGCTCTCAAAATTTGGTCTAATGTCACTGCGAGGAATTTGTGAGCCACGAACCATCTTAAAATCTTGATTAATCGTTTGAGTCGAACCTTGGCGAATCCCTCCATCTGGTACTAAGCTTGCTGTCTGTCCTAGTAATCTGGAAGTATCCTTCGCATCTACTATAGTCCCATCTTCCAGCACAATTACTTCTCTCCCAGCATCGTTTTCTGAACCATCTATAGTAATCAAAGGCGATCTATTTATTTTTGATTTGGTAGATGTTTTTACAGTCTTTGTAATCGGTTTTGGAGCTGGTGCAACTTTCTTAGAATCAGGTAGAACTATTTGTACGTCATCTTCACTTAATGAAGTAGGTACCTGTTGTTGAACTGGTTGTATAGTTTTTACTTGGGCAGTCGCTTCCGGCTTTCGTCGAATTGTTTTAATAATTTTCCTTCTAGCAACTTTTACACCTGCTGGTTGTGTTTCTAATGGATTTGCAACTGTTTTTCGTGTCTGTTCTGTCGCTACTGGGTGTGCTACAGGATCTCTTATCGGTGCCACAAGTGATGTTTTTCCTGATAGAAAAACTGCATCTTGTGATTGAAGTGGATGAGGAGGTGCACCTAAAACTAAAAATAATTACACAATTCAATAAATTTAAGATAAGTACAAACAACAAAAATGAGAGCACAAAAATACCGTTTCGTCTTGGTGTTTTTTCCATACAATTATAAAAAGATTTTTATTCAAATTATTAATGTGTCTCATTATTTAAGCGTGACCCAGTAAGTACTATGTAAACACATTACATAATGCTTTTGCTTCGAAATTTGAAACACTGCTGTTATTTAAAGATTTTTTTTTGTCGAAAACATTAGCGTAAAAAAAGTTTAAAAAGTCATACGTAAAAGTCATAAACAGCCAATATTTTTAGGATCAGTATGCTGCAAATACCTTCATTTTTTTTAAAATAAAGACAACAAAGTTCAACTAGCTGGGAAAATATGATATTTGCTTTATGAACACTCCCATACCTTATTATACCTTGATTTGCCTGTAAATTCGTCGGACTAGAACCAAATGAAAATTATTTGTACCAGAGAGCAAGTAATTATAATAATAGATAATAATAGCAAAAATGCAGTCTACCCTGAATAACTTTTAATCAAATGATCAAATCTTCATTTTTTTGAACAAAACCTTAATGGTTCGAGGGGGTTACCTCAAATATGCTAATTATATCCAGACGATATTTCAAGTTACGGAATCAAGCACAAAAGCATATTTGTTTGAAGACACCTTTTTTCCGAAGGGTTCAGAATTCTGATCCCAAAAATATAAGTTGTCGCCCTAATCATGGAAATATGATGCCAATTATTTGGTCAAGAGAGCGGTTCAAAGTTCGAACCCTTCAACGTTAATTTTACTTTTTGCATATTTCACTATATCTCGACAGCTTTTTAAGTGAATAAAAAACTTTTGCACAGATATATAACTAATTTCTTAAAAATTGAATTTTAAAAGTATGGCCTTTAAAATTTTCGATTTCTCACTAACCATTTGACCGATTTCGTTTAAATTTGATATTTTTCAATGTGAAATTACTTTCTTTCAATAATGCAAAAAAATTGCACACCTTACAATTCAAGAATTTTTTGATTATTATAAAATAACAAAAATAATAAATATTTTTTAAAAGTTGTTTTTGGCATGGCATTATGTTTTGGATAAACGAAGTGTATCCAAAGGACAACGAACCCAAAGACAAAAAATGTAATATAGTGTTGAATTTAGATGAATTAAATAATTTTTATTAATTAATTTGCTATGAATGAAAAACATTTTAAAATGTAAGGTATAAAAATTTTTAGATATTCGGAAATTTCAGATTTTTTTAAACATAAATTTGATTTCATGCCATTTGACCAATATATAGTCCTTAAAAATATATATAGTTCCTAAAAATAAATTATAGAATAATATTAAAATGACACTTTACAATACTACATTAATTCTTTCGCAAAAGGTTATAAGTTGACAACCTAAAGACCAACATGTAATATAGTAGGGAATTTAGATGAGTTAAAAACTTTTCATTAATTAATTAGTTAGTGACAAAAAAAATTTAAATTGTAAAATACGAAAATGTTTATACATTCAGATTTTTTCAAAAATTTAAATCTAATTGATCAATAAAAATGTGCTTAAAAATTAATTTCAAAAATAAACTATAGAATGGCCTTGCAGTTAGACTTTATTTTGAGATTACATCGCCAAACTGCAACACATAATTATACGTCATAAATTTTGTCTATTTGTCGATTACTTGGTTTTGGAAAGTAATCAAATGTACTTGAAAAGAAATTGAACTAAAAAATACACACGTGACACAATAAAAAGTAATGAAGGATAATTAATTTTACCTGCTAGCAGTCTATAATTATAACAGTTAGAAATTGCGACCTTTCTTCATAAGGTTCGCATAAACAATATCTACTTTTCAGATAAGTGCAAATAAATCAGTTTAGTTTATTTATTTATTTTTGTTCTTGTTCCCATAGCAACGAATTTTTTCTGGGTGCTCTAACAGCTTCATTTGGCTTCATCTGGAGAGTAAGTTATATAAATATGTTCAAGTATTTTCGAATCGAATGTAATAAATGAGTAATTTACTATTAAAACTATTTCAGGGGGAAAATATACTTGAGGGTACCCCTTGGCGAAATTGGCGACTTATGTTTGGCGCTATACCTGTTTGCGAGGAACACCGTGGTAACAGGAATAGCGGCCAAAACATAATGATATTTCAATAAAACATTGGAAAACTTCAACAAAACATCCGATAAAGATTGCAATGAATCCAATATAAGCAAAATTAATAATCCAATAAAAACGATTCTGAATCGAAGCAAAAAATAATGGAGTAGGCGCAGAAAGAAAAGGAAAAAAAAAGCAACTCACTTCTTCATTAAGCTTGAATATTCTCAGATTTAGGTGCACAGAATTATCTAATAACAGTTAGATACAGTCTAAATTTATCATTAATAGAATCTGCGTACCTCCATCGCCACATAAATTCGCCGAAATACGAATCGAAAATGGCGCCTGTAATACTGAACTAGCGGTGACATTTTTTTCTTAAATCCCTTTTTATAACTGCCCACATACCTTCGATCTTATTGACCAGATTCAAAAGTAAACTTACCAGCCGGTATCCAAAGTAGAACGTAGTCCTAACGGACCTCTGAAATTACATATACCGTTGAACATTTAAAAATAACGCTGAAATCTAAACCAATCAGAATCACGATTGGGTTTCAATATCGCCCGGCTTGGCGATCAATCGCGATCACAACTTGGCGAGAATCAAGGGACACAATCAAATATAGTCTACCCTATTTCAGAAGCATCATGTGAGCTAATATACTAGATTATTAATTTATTTTCACTAAATTATGCTTATTAAGTGTCTATCATCGGTTCGTCTATACTCTATATCGTCGTTAAAGAAAGAGATTTGAGATTACATCTTGATATTTAGATTGGATGCATACCTCACATAGGAATAATAGCCTTATATCATGTAACAGTTCAAATTGAAAACAGTTTTGTTCGCTTTTGAATTTTTATATATTAAGAAATTTCGATATTATGTGTAAGATTTACATCAAGCAACATATATATCTTTTTTAAATCTTTTTATTTTAGTTATTCATTTAGTCATTCAAAATTAACTGGCTTTATTTTTATAAAACAAGCATCGTTATGCAAATGAAAATATCATTTCATATAAATATTATTATTATTGAAAACTCTATGCAACTATATAGATTAATAACATGATTACAATTTAAAAGATATCAATCGAAGCTTAATAAATAAATATTCCTAAGAAACTGAATCGGTAATATATTACAAGATTAAAAACTTCATTCTCATCAATATAAAATATGAAAGGGAATTTTGACATTATTTCATTATACTTTTAATTCTATATACTTAGGACGAAATTATTATACTATATAATTAATTCTATATACATACTATATAAATAGGACGAAAATATAAAAATACTTCCATACTATTTCGATGCGAATAATTTTTAGCAGAAAAGGTTTTATTAGATAATACATGGCAAAACTGTTGATACAATTTGAAAAATCATTCTTAAGGCTTCTAGAAAAAAAAACTTTTTATCCATGCAAAATTTGCGTTGATAAAAATGGAGGTAAATACTTATTTCCTTTTTAAAGACCACTATAATTTTTCAATGCAAGTATTGCAATCTTATGGAATGATTTTAAAATTACTGGTATTTAAAACAATAAGATGTTATTAACTTTCCTCTCTCATTTTGGTCGATCTAAATTTAACATGGGTAAAAATTACACCACTTTTAAAAGCTTCAAGTATGATATTTCCAAAATATGTGCCAGCAGTTTTGCCTTCCAAAACTTTCCAAAATATTTGCTGCTAAAAAAAATTTTTTAAGCAAATAATTCCTATAAACTGAAACGGCCAGATATTCTTGACTAAAAACTTCATTCACTTTAAAAATATACAAATTGAAAATGCTAGTTGACGTGTCCCAAGTGCTCAAAAACAGGTGCCCATTTTCAAGACATGCCAGACGTGAATTATTAATTTTATTATCAATGTTAAAACATTATAATGTTTTTTTAACATTATAATAATAACATTAATAATATTAACGTTACTATTAAGTTCATTTACAATTTTATTTCTTCTCATTCACGTCTGGCAAATCTTAAAAATAAGCACCTGTTTTTGAGCGCTTGAAACAATTGGTATTTTCAATTTGTATATTTTTGAAGTGAATGAAGTAATATCCAAACTCGTGTTTCATTTCTTATCAATGGTCTTAAAATTTTGCTAAATTAAAATAAAATACATTGTATGTTTAAAAATGTTCTTAATATATCCTAAACGTCCTTGAGTAAAATTCAGCGTAAACTAAATTATTTATAAAAAATATTGAAAAAGAAGTTTTTACTTCAAATAAAGGTGAGAAAAGATTTTAAATTTCTATGCAAATTTTTTGGGATTCCCGGTTTTCAAGACAGTTATTGTGTCTAAGTAACTCATTTAAATCACTGAATATTTTGGGGAAGATCTTTTTTTATTATGATTCATTCTTTTTTCTTGAAGTCAAGGACAAATTATGCCTTCCTACACAAAAGAAATTATTAGGTTGGGTCACAGCTTTCTTGTCGTATTTTACAGCCGGATCTTTACAAGAATCTAACTCTCTAATTTTTAATGTCGCTAGGCTAACTCATAATGTAGCAACTTAACTGGTTTTCCCGTGAGACTTTAATTTTGAAATGGTAGAAAAAACTGCGTTTTGATTAATGAATTAGTTTTGAAAGGAATTTGATTAACATTTATGTTGAATAGTTCAAACATGCATGTGATAGGTCTTTTAACCATTTCATTTGAATTTGAAATGCTTACCTAAAAATTCTGCTTAGAATTGTTTACCGCTTGTGCAGGAAAGACGTACCACGCACGTCAAGATACTTTTGCTACAAAATCCTCAACAACGTGTTGTACACAACAGTAAGCGTTTTTCACATTTATTTTTTAAAATGACGCTTGTTGTCGTTTCATAAAAATAAAAAATAAAAAGATTGTTCCGATTTTTATAAGTCATCCAACACTTAAAATTCTCAGTGAGTGGACTGTTTTGTGTTTTGGTAAGCGCAAGCATACGTTTACAAGTGCAAGTGGTTAGTGCACTTGATATTGCACTAACCACTTAATTTGCACTTCAAAAATGAGATTTTGGCACGCTTGTAACCTCCTACTCACTTCGTTCAACAACTCCAATAATAGCTTTATAGACATCCAGCTTCTCAAATTAAAAAAAAAATTGCTAGAAAATTAAATTTATAACAGAACCATAAATTTCTATTGTAAATAAGTATTTCAACACAAAAGTTTATTACTCGCATAATGGGAGAGTATATGGAACTTTTTCTTTTTTCCCTCCAGTAGATTTTAATCAAATAACTACTACATATATCAAAGTTTTAAACAAAATGTATTCATTCTATAGACATAGAATTTTATTTTTTAAAAAAGGGGGGTATAGCTAATCATACAAAGCTAGAGAAAAACAGAATCCAATGATCGATAAAGGGAGTTCGAATTGTGACAATAGCCGAAATGGAGTGTTGAAGCGATTCAGGGGGGGGGGNGGAATTGACAAGTACAGAGCAAGTTATGGGTTTAGCTAGCCCCATTAGTTACGTTACGTTATAGAAATGTGTATCAGTTCCAATCACCTGTTTTTGTTATCACTCCAACCTTCGCATTGGAAGGACTAATAACTTCGTCACCAGTTTTCGTATGGAGCACTTTGGTACCGTAAGCATCACTTGATTTTGTGTTGAAATTATGAGTTGATGGTGCGATTTCTTCCTGCAAAAATAAATAAGAAGCTTACTAACAATTTTTATTAAATGAACACTGTTATATTAGATTACTTACTCTTAATTATTCAGAGTACAGCTAGGGCTGTTTGTATTTCGGGAAATAAAAGAAAAGTGGCAATAAAACCATTTCATATCTAATTTGTTTTCAGGATAAATGCGGAACCTTGGCTACCAAGATATATTAAAAGTTATAATGCATGTAAAGACTGTTTACTATGGTGGAAAATAACTCGTGATTAAGTTTTGTTAATCACGGACATTTGTTCCTTGTGAAAATGAGCTAAAAAGAAACTTGATTTTACTGTCAGTTTTGATACATTTTCCGTATACATGCGGCCCTGTACAACATTTGATTTAATTATAGGGATCAAAATTTTTGTACAACTGATAAAAATGCAGGTGGTGACAACTGTGCAACAAACAATAGCTGTGATGCCATTATAGGCATTGCATATTTCCTAGTTTTTACACTTTATTTCAGAAAAGTATAATTAATTTCAATCATTCTTAATTTCGTTCTAATTAAATAAAAACAATATTTAATTTTTTCCCCTGTCATTAAAACAGAATATAAATACTTCTATTATTTTCTTTTAACAATAAATGTAACGTCTAACTTTTTATACAAGAAAATAAATATTGTAATTCAATGTTGAGGCAAAACGAATATCAAAATCTATTTTTAGTATTACTTTCCATAAGCCGCTTTATTTTTTTTATTAACAAAAATGTTTTGGTTACAGGGTTATATTTTCTAAACAATTTAGCTTTTTTGGTGATTAGGGCCATTTAGGCCTCAGATGCCCAGTTCTAAAACAACGAACAAACAGATAATTCATGCTAAATCTTTTAAAAAACTAGCAAAATCTGTCTACTATTTACAAATTTAGTGTGTAGTTATTTGCCGTTGTGGCCAGACGGGCAAGCCGTGTAAAATTAGCATGGCATTCAACGTGTTAATGTAAAATTCTTTGTTTTGCAAATTTAGTTTGAAGTTATTTTTCACAAGACTACATAGTAATGATTCAAAAGTACACATGAAATGCCACTTTGTTTCAGTTCTCTCGAAGTCAGGTACTTAAAATTTTGGAAAAATTTACCAACAATTCTAAAGTTTTAATTCGTATTCGTCTACCACTCTATAAAATATTTTACAAAATGCGTAGCACTTTGCAAATCTTTATTAATATCATAACTGATTCATTAAACAATAGTAATACAACTTTTAATTTATAGAGGATTCTGTTTTACGAACCTAAATCAGATTTAAAGGTGGAGCAATTAATTGTATTTTATACTATAAAATTCTTGTTAATTTGCTGTTGTTGTAGTTCATTTACGTCTCACTAGAGCTGCACAATGGACTATTGGCGACGACTGGGAAACACCCCTGAGGATGATCCAAAGACATGCCATCACAATTTTGATCCTCTGCAGAGGGGATGCCACCCCCGCTTCGGTAGTCCGACGACCTGCACGCGAAGTCGAGTGCTTTACGGTAGCACAGTTTAACGAGGACCAATATCGCACACCCTCGGTCCCTACGCAGACTGATCCAAGTGGTCACCCACCCGCACACTGACCGCAGCCAGTGATGCTTGACTTCGGTGATCTGCTGGGAACC
>NC_092208.1:42561948-42569105 GCF_043381705.1 Parasteatoda tepidariorum | reverse complement strand
TTTTTTTTTTTTTTTTTTTTTTTTTTTTTTTTTTTTTTTTTTTTTTTTTTTTTTTTTGTATTTTGAATGAAATATTAATAAAATAGTGAAGAAAGCTCTACAACATTTCTTCTTTTTCATTTCCAATTAGCTTCTAACTATCAGTTTTGATTATAAATGTGATTTGATAAAATTTTAAACTGTAAGGCTTGTTTATTAAACAAACGTATAAATAATAAAAATAAATAACGCAAGAGGTACTAATAATGTCATTTTAGCTTTTATAATCATATGAAGGCAAAATAAACTCTTACATAACTACTTACTTAATAAACTTTGTTCATTTTTAGAAACGTACTGTACGTACGTTTTTTTCCTCTAAAAATTTATTATTAAGACAAATACAGCAAACAAATTTTTATTTTGCTTAAAATCTTATTAAGCCTTTAAAATTTAGTTTGTTTTAAAACTTTACTTTTCACATTGAGCTCAGTCGTTTTATCATCGTTAGCACAGTCGTTAAGTACATAAGAATATAAAGAAATATTCCATGTTATTATTGTTTTATACAGTAATTTAAATGTACAAAAAGTAACTAAAAGTAATTTTATGTACAAAAATGCTCACACAGTATATGAATTTAAAAAAAATAAAAATAAATAAACTAGTCCATTTGAATTAGTCAAGTATTTCTTATATTATTAATTAAATATAAAAATAAATTTTAAACGAAAGCAATATACAAAACAAACTTGCATTCATTTGAAGAAACATCAACGAATCATTGATCACATTTTGTATTAAAAATAAAGTATAAAATAGGCACAATCAGATACAGTTATAGGATGTTTAAACTACCTTACTTCGAAGTTTAAGTAATAACATTAAAATAAATGAACTGGTGATAAATGCAGGATTAGCACCAATAAATGCAAAACCCACATTAATAGAGTATTTGGAGAAATATTTCAAAAAAAAGGGAGAGAAATTGGAATCTACGATAATTTCTTTCTCAAATTTTGCAATACAAGGTAAGAATAAAATAAATTCAGATTGCATTTTATATGGACTGAGTGGGCAATCAAAACTAAATTTCTCAAATTCTGAAATCTTTTAAAAAATCATTTATCAATATCTTATTTTAGATTTATTATCGTAAATTGAAATTGAAAAATCCCACCACAAAAAAAAATAATAAATGCACCTCTGACACTTAATTTTTGAAATAATAATACCTTAATTTTCGAGTGAAGATATCAAACAATGTCAAGCAAGGATTTTTAAATCCAGCAGTAATTTTTTTAGGATTTTTTTATACATAATTTTATCGTTTTTTCTTTTCTTTCTTTTTTTTCCTTCTATTATTTTTATTACCTCTTGTTATATAATTCTGGGATATGTATTGTAATTGTAAAATGTATACTTGAGAGAGCTAAGATATTTAGATAAAATATGTATGCTAAATTTTTTAAAATTTTCAAAAGGCATTTTGACCTTTAAATCAATTAAAGTACACAAATTGTACAAAGAAACATTTTGAGAAAAAAAGTATTATAAATTTTTATCTATGCAAAAATTATTTGCTTTTGTTAATAAACTTGTAACACTATTATTAAATTTTAGAATGCTTAATATAATTTACATTGAAAAATGGTATTAAAGTTATCATTCATTTAATAATATAATTATAAACTAATTTGTTGAACTTATTTGCTTTAACTCGTTTCTTAAGTAAGCAAGGTAAAAGGATACTGGAATAGCGCCATCTATCGGTCTTCTGACTAGTAATTCATTTATGAGAATGCCATTATANTACATAAGAATATAAAGAAATATTCCATGTTATTATTGTTTTATACAGTAATTTAAATGTACAAAAAGTAACTAAAAGTAATTTTATGTACAAAAATGCTCACACAGTATATGAATTTAAAAAAAATAAAAATAAATAAACTAGTCCATTTGAATTAGTCAAGTATTTCTTATATTATTAATTAAATATAAAAATAAATTTTAAACGAAAGCAATATACAAAACAAACTTGCATTCATTTGAAGAAACATCCACGTTTCATTGATCACATTTTGTATTAAAAATAAAGTATAAAATAAGCACATTTAGAGACGGTTATAGGATGGTTATAGGATGTTTAAACTACCTTACTTAGAAGTTTAAAGTAATAACATTAAAATAAATGAACTGATGATAAATGCAGGATTATCACCAATAAATGCAAAACCCACATTAATAGAGTATTCTCAAATTTTGCAATAGAAGGTAAGAATAAAATAAATTCAGATTGCATTTTATATGACTGAGTAGATGATCAAAACTAAATTTCTCAAATTCTGAAATGTTCTAAAAAATCATTTATCAATATCTTATTTCAGAATCATTCTTATCGTAAATCAAATACAAAATTCCCCTTCCCCTAAAAATAATAAATCTTCCTCTGACACTTAATTTTTGAAATAATAATACCTTAATTTTTGAATGAAGATATTAATCAATGGCAAGCAAGGATTTTAAAATCCAACGGTAATTTTTTCCTAGGATTTTTTTATTTTTTATATATAATTTCAGCGTTTTTATTTTTCTATTACTTTTATTATCATTTTTTATATAATATTGGGACAGAGATACTTGAGAGAGCTAAGAAACTTACATAAAACAATTTTGTATGATAAATTTTTAAAAATTTCCAAAAAGCGTTTTGATCCTAAAATCAATTGAAGTACACAAATTGTACAAAAAAACATTTTGTGAAAAAATGCATTATAAATTTTTATAAATACAATAATTATTTGCATTCGTTAATTAATATGTTACAGCATTATTAAATTTTGGAATGTTTAATATAACTTACATTGAAAAATAGTATTAAAGTTATTATTCATATTAGTATAATTACAAACTAATTTGCTTAACTTATTTGCTTTAACTCGTTTCTTGAGTAAGCAAAGCAAAGTGATACTGGAATAGCGCCATCTATCGGTCTTCTGATTAGTAATTCATTTATGAGAATATTAATTATAAATAAGACAAATTTGAAGTTGAAAAAACAGTAAAAACATCTCAAGAACTGAGCATTTGAATGAAAAAATAGTATTCAGCATATTTAATAACGTTTAAAAATTATGTTTTCTTTAAATTATGTTATATCACAAGATATTTTAATTGCAAATTAATGATCTTGAAGCAAAGTTTTTGACGAAACAAGAACTTTTTAATAAGTGTGCTTAGTAAAAATATCGAATTTCATTTCAAATATATTAAAATAATTTTAAATATAAAAATGAGAGCGAGTTACTCTGAAACTATTTTTTGTTTATTTTTCTACAGATTTGTTTTTTTATTTTGTTTATTTTTCTTCAGATCGTCTTCAGTTTTGTTAAAACAAAACTGAGGGATAAGGTGCTTTAAAATTTAATAAATTTTCGATATTTTTAAACAAAATTTGTATGAAACTCAACTTTGCTGTACCTTTCACATGGTAAGGCTTTCAAAATTCTGAAAATTTTAGTTCTTAATTGTCTACAGCTCTATAAGATTTTTCGCATAAAGCGTAGTATTTGGTAGTCCTATATGTAAAAATATATTTCTTCATCTTTTAAAAAGGAATACAAAAATTTATTAACCAATTTCTTGTGAAACAAAATTTTCTTCGACCAACTTATTTAGTGATTATTAATAACATTTATTTAGTAAAAAAACATCAGTGAGGGCGACGGTCTTTTGCATTAAACATTAATTCTGAGAATAAAGAGCAAGAGTGCATCTAGAAATGGTCATTTACCTTTGTAAAACAACAGAGTAGGAATTACCGGGCAACTGTCCCACATCTTCTCCAATTTATTTTCCCAGTAATTCTCATTATTATTAATAATAAATGGCCATTACTAAAAATCTTTGATTTTCTTTAAGTAAAAGAAAATATAAGATGAACCTACTTGTTGCACCAATAAATTACTTAAAGCTAATTTTAATAAATCATAATCATTTGAACTAAATGCATTAAAAGTATAAATAATCTATATTTTGCCAGTTTGCCTTTAAGCATTGTATTCCTTGGCAAAATGAAAAAAGTTTAATTATATCCTACTATGATTTTGTATAGAATGACTAAGTATTATACACAATGCCGAATTTAGTATTTTACCGTTAACGCAAAGAAATCATAAAAAAAATTAACAATCTTACATTAGAAATATAATAATTTGCTAAGATACAGACATTTAAGAGAAACTCAAAATATGGAAAAAGACAATTTAATTTCACCTTTTTTTTCTATGGTAAATCATAAATCAATTGATTAAATCGCTAATCAGAATTTGAACACGTCATTTCAATTAATAACTTACAATTACTGAGTTGAATCATTGATTTATTATTGAAGTGATGAATTGAATCATTTGTTTCTATTGAACCAGTCTCAAATATAATTAAATATCTACCTGTATTACTGGATGTTGGACTGTTTCCGAGCCACCTTTTATGTGACCGCCACCTTTAATATGGTCTCCTCCTGCATTGGATAACGTTAATAAAGTCAAAAGACCAGTCACCTGAAAATGAATAAAGTCTTTTAATTAATGGAAAATTTTGCAATAAAATTAAAAAAAAGTGTTTGGATCAATTTTTAATTAATAGCAAGATTTCATTTTCATATTCGAAAAAAATAGTTTCAAAATTGAGCCAGATATATAAATTTAAAATTGTTTCTCCACGTGTTGTAACCACGTGCACAGAAAACAATAGAAAAACCTTGAGCACAATTTTGTTGTGAATCGTATTTGGTAATTTATTAAAAAAATTCTAGCTATTTTCTTAGTTGTTTTCATAAATTTTGAAAAAATGACAAGGGATTTTTCTCAAATTTGATTTTATACATGAAGCAAGATTTACTATAATAGAAGCCAGCAGTATGCGAGATTATCCACCATTAAAGTATGTTTTATTTCGCAGTTTTCTTGCCTTATACCATCGCATCTTGATATCCGATCATTTATCATATAGTAATGTCATTTATCCTGTTAAAAAAATAACCTTCCAAACACCAGAAGGAAAAAGAAAAAGAGGAAGACCAAAATTAAAAAGGTTAGATAGAATTAAGAAGTGGTTGAAGGAGTTGAGGGTTAACAGTTATATCATAACAGTTAAATATAGCAGCAGCTCTCATTAAAAATGTGAAATATCTGCTTAAAAAATGTTAGAACCTTTAAATTTTCAGAATATTCAATACGGACTTTTTCAAAAATTAACAAATACGATTCACAACAAAATTGTGAGAAAGTTTTTCAACTGTTTTCTAAGCATGCGCAGTATTAAAGGTCTACGTGAAATGTTTATATCTTGCATAATTTTTTTTAAATTACACGTTTTGTTATTAATCAAAAATTGCTCCAACATTTATATATTCATAAATCGATTTTGGCAAAGTTAGTTCTGTTTTCTAACGGATAAACTTTGCATAGCTTGTCAAGAAGAATCTAGCATATTGGCGTGTTGTTCTTCCCCTCTGTAGATAAGTTGGTTTTACAATTTCAGCTTTCTAATATTCTCTTGTTTATAAACGATCTTAATTAATTGGTCTTTATACTTATAAAAATTATTTCTAATTCAGCTTATTATACGTTTATTAAAGATTCATGACAGGCGAACAGTAAAGATATCGTCCAATAGTAATACTCTTTTGTTTCGTTTCTATAACATCTGCTCTCTGTTTAAGACCGGGCACCCCCTATATGGTCTATGCCAGGGGTTGCGAACCTTTATACACCAACATGCCATTTTCTCTAAAAAAATTGCTCAATGAGGTCATAGACGCGCCATCAAATAATTTTGACTTCGTGATTATTGGGAAAATAATAATAATAAGTACTATCAACTCAAAATTCTTTATTTACAATGAAAAAAAAAATACATTTTGCAGTATCTCAGTTATACGCGCAATTCAACTTTCAAGTAACATCAGTGTGACTTCTGTTGCTGTAGATTAGATGACAAATAACTTATATTAGGTAGTAAGATGCTAGTTTAAGCAGGACTGTTAATTTTTTTTTGCTAGTTATTTATTTTCAGCTTGTTTTTTTGGGTATTAATTGTTTTTTCAGCATTAATTTTTAATTTTTTTATTAATAATTGTTCATTACTTTGTTTATTTCTTGTGATTTTTAATTTAATTGTTACACATGCTTCATAGTGTAACAACAATTTCGATCGGTGGAGTGCTCAAAATATTCGCTTGGCATTGGTTCGCCATCCCTGGTCTATGCTAAGCCCACTAAGGCTGATGTGCAGAAGAAGAAGACGACATCTACATCCATATCTGATCAAAGTTTTTACGTGATACGGAACTGTCCCCTTCTTTAAATTACAAAAAAATACTTATTTTCATGTTCTGTAGAATGTTTGAAGACCCTCTTATAAAATTGTTGATTTTATATATAAATAAAAAGAACTTTTTTGCCTTTCTTTAATAAATAAATAAATAAAAACACCAGTCTCTGAACAGCCGTCTCAGGCCTCTGGACAATTGTTCCTCTCTTTCGCTTCCCCTCCCTCGAGTACGGCACTGACAACACATGTAAATTACATGCATAATTTTCTTAATTTGGCTTTTAAAATAGAAATGCTGCTACGTTTATTACTGAAATTCTAGTATATCTAAATTTGCTACAGAGTTAACATTTGTTTTCCTCTAGTACACACGTTAACTCTACAGAAAACTCAAACCACTGGGTTTTACCCCCTCTAGTGAGGTAAAACCGGGTGGTTTGACTTTGACTTTTTCTAGAATATATATATATATATATACACTGGTTATCATAAATTAAGGAAAATTCACAAAAATAGCGATAGCTCTTTCAAAAGTAAGCCAAACCGTGCAAAATTTGCATATGTTGTCCACTAAGAGTAGCTGAGTAAAATTGCAATATGCAAATTAGTGGCGCTGCACTCGGCTTACGTCATCTGCCTGGAGCATAAAAGTCCAAGTTTGAGAGAAAGCACACAAATTTTACTGTGATTGCGACATTGAAAATCTGAGATAGCCAATTCGTAATAATGACCTCTAGGCATCATTTGCCTGAAGAACTACGATGGAGAGCCATCGGGAGACTAGAGGCAGGGCAGAGTCAATCAGAAGTGGCCAGATGGCTAAATGTGAGTCCATCTGT
>NC_092208.1:42541366-42561870 GCF_043381705.1 Parasteatoda tepidariorum | reverse complement strand
TTTGAGTGCTCCTCACACTATTGTATTAATATATTTTGCTTTGGCTTTATTGATACAATATCAGAAAGCACTCTGTTTTGCGGATATAATCGTGTGGGCTGAAGAAAAGATTATATCTTTTTTTTCCCGGTTTTTTCTTCCGGTTTTTTAATTAACATTTAATTTTTTTTTTTTTTTTTTTTTTTTTTTTTAAATAAAATGTTGTTTGTTGTTTTTTTACTTATTATTTCCCACCCCCTTTTTTTCATATGTCTATAATTTTTCTTTGTTTTATTCTTCATTTTGAACTTATGTATATATATATATATGTATATATATATGTATATATATATAATATAAAAATGAGCAATACATCTATGACCCCTCGAGAATGATATATTATAATTATGATTAACTAAGATATTCATTTCGATACAACTAAATAAATATCTAAGTTAAATCAGACAGTTTCTAGGCCCGAGCAGTTTAGATTCAACAGGCCTTCGAATCTTAGCTTCCCGATATTACCTTCCCTTCCCCTATGAACAATGCGCAAAATTATAAAAGGAGACCCCTGAATAATTTTTAATCTAATGATCGGATCTTCACGTTCCTGGACTCAATCTTAATGGTTCGAGGGGTGACATTCTAATTCCATTAGAGCAGACTATATTTTAAGTCACGAAATCAGAGACAAGAACATGCTTTCCCTGAATAAAATGCCTTTTTCTTTGACAGAATCGGATTCGGAACCCCAACATGGCCGCAATTCAATTATTTAGTTAGGAAAACCATCCAAAATTTGGACTCCTTGATGCTAATTTTACTTTTTAAATATTTTGCCATATCTCGTGAACTTTTTAAATGAACTGAAATTATTTTGCACAAAGTTATAAGATTCTTTATCCAAAAATGTCCATGCAAAAAGATTTCTTACTAAATACTTATTTATTTTTTTATTTTTTAGTTAAAAATAGCGGAAAATTTTTTAAATTGTATGGTAATACAATTTTTACATCATATTATTGTAATTTTACAGGGTAAAATCGGTTGAATAGATCGGGAGAAAACGAATTTTGAAAAAGTCGAATTTCTGAAACTCGATAATATTTTTAAAAGTCGTATTTTTTTTTATTCATTTGTTTAATTATTTTTTTTAACTTTTCCAGAGAAAGCGTTACAGAAAACTACCGCATCACAATAAGAAATTGGAAAAAAAGAACTACAAAACAGGCCAAAATAAAACCGCAGTGAATGGAGCAATATAAAATAAATAGAACAATCGTGACGGTAAGAAAATTTATGAACCTAAAATGTCACTTTTGCTTAAGTAAGGTTCGCGCACAAAAAAAATCTACCATTAAAGTGGCGAATTAAAAAAAATCATAACTTGCTGTTTGTAATGTTTGGTAAAAAAGAAAATAATGTGCAAATTTTTTTAACTAAACAAAAATTAATTAAAATTATGTTTCTTTTTTTTTTCTTCTTCCAAAAAATTTATGATTCTGACAAAACAACATCCTCCAGTCAAAGAAATTCTTGCGCAAAACGTTGACGTAAATTTTTCTTTTTTCATTTCGAGTATTATGCTACAGATTTTTTTTTTAATTTCTGAATCTGGCACATGTCTAATATTTAAATATTTCTAGATCTGACAATAGTCTAATATTTAAACTTAATATAATCGGAAAAAAAAAGAAACTAGAATTAATTTTATGCTGGTAATTCACGAGTCTATGCATGTCCTTCTTTTCCTTTATTCTACGTTGCATCTTTTTTTTCTCTTTTCGTTTGTTCATTTGTCACTAAATTTTATTTTGTTTTATAGATCGACCAATGCAAAGCGTCAAAGCAACCATTTTTCCCCTTCATATTATTGTTGTCCAATAATTTCAATCCGAACTTCCAACCATGATAAGTAGTGGAACTCTTAATGTTCGTTTACCAAATATTAAAATAATTATAGAATATTAATATATTATAATAATAGTAGAGTATTAGAAATGATCTCTTTCTATGGTTTTATAATAAATGTCGAAAACTTATAATTAAAATATGGTAGCTATGTAAAAACAAAATCACTGAAAAGAATCTTCGTACACTAACAATAACAGTAAATTCGGTACAAATGTTATGAAAGTGTATTTCAAGGTTATAACAAATAAATAAATTAGAAGAAAGGTAAAAGTGGAAAAGTATAGATTAGTCAACTAAGGCGTTTTAATTATGTTATGAATCATCATTTTACTTACTCTATGATTGCTAATTTACAAGTGTTTGGGCTAGTTTGTCCAATGCTAATCTTAAATAATAAAGCTGTACATTTAATCCAATGTTAATTGCAGATAATTTGCAAAGTTACTGCTAGATATTATATATACAACCTTAATCAGATGTAATAAAATAATTTAGACTTGTTGCTGTGCTGTCGATTAAGTCTCTTGTTAATTGTTAATAATAAAAAAGTAATTGTCAGAGATTATATGCCTAACTTTTATTAGATACAATAAAATACTACTACTACTTTTTGCTGTACTGCAACAAGTTTCATTTATGCTCTGAAGTGATATTTTATCAATTCTTATTTATTCTTGGAAAGTTAGGATGAAAGTTTTGAAAAATGAAATTACGGTATTGATAACAGTATAAGAAACAGATTACAGTAAAAAAACTTTTATTGGCTAGTAATAAATATTTCGTAGTATCTCGAATTCCATTCCTAATCATAATTTTTTGAAAATTAAAGATAATAGTTTTAAAAAAAATGTAATGATATTAATTTTAAGAATTGGTATTAAATATTCTTAAAAAATTGGTGATAATAATTCTGAAATATAAAACTTAAAGTATTGATAGGATCTAGAAAAATATTCATCGGCAATCAATGATAATTAGATTAACCGGATTAATAACCGGGTAGAAATGTTAGTACCATTGCCCGGTATTCCCTAAATTTAAGGGTTTTTTTAGTAAAAGATTGCCCGGTATTCACTAGCCCAGTTATTTCCTATACTATTTTTTTTTGTTAATAAGGTTAATTTCAACATTTAACATCCGGAATATACATCCGGTATATACATCCAGAAGAAAAAATTAAGAAAATATATAACTCAAAATAATAAATTATTAACTTTGTCCTATCACAAATTCCTTTTTTAATATACATTGCCTTTAATACTCTGAAATCAAATCAAATAACATAAGTTATGGAAATTTACTTTTAAAATTGCTAACCAGTATCAACTCTTGCTATCAGTATCATTTTTTTTAAAATTTTAAGTGGAATCAATCCATCAATTCAAGGTAAACAAACATGGATAAAAGAAAAACAAACAACTTTGCGTTTACTTACGAATAGAATATTCTGCCAATCCATAAGGAACTGTTGAATCCCTCCTTACTAAATGGCAGACAGGGATTTAGAATAATTCTTTTGGGTTTTTATAAGTTTAAGGAACATCTTCATAGCCCCAGGTTAATTTATTCAATTCCATCGATTTAACATGCAAGTCTCAACTGGTGGTCAGAAGGGCTTGGGTATTTTTTACCACAAAAAGATTAATGCTAAAGCCAAGGACTAAGCAGCTTTCTTTAACGGTGATATCGTACGTGACATCAATAATTCAGGGGGTGTTGGTGACAATTTAGAATAAAATGTTTGGGGGGAAGGGATGATGGGTGTCATCTTCGATGTCATTTTTTAGTGGAGATTTGTGTGAATTACCGCTTCCAGGAAGGATTTTTTTTTCCCTTTCTTTCTTTGGATAGATATTTCGTAAAGTTGATAGGGTTAGAATTTTCTTTTTCGAACTTGTGTTATGCATGCTGAGGTACAAATGATACCAAATATGATGACTGGGAATTCTGTTTTGATAACTTTATCGAAATTTAATATCAGTTTGGTGGTCAAGGTTGTATTTTTAAAATATGTCTGCCCTAATGACTGCTTTTTTTTCTTCTAATTTCTTATCAATGTTCTATATCTTTTGAAATATTTAAAGTTGAAATATTTAAAGTAGAAACAGTTTTAATTTTATTAATTAATATTCTTGCAATGTAGAACAATTCTGAAAATTAATTTTTATTTTAAAAAAACCAGGAAAGTTCAAAAATTAATATTTACGTTTAATTATAAATAATCTCTTAAAACGAAATTGATGAAAAATTCTTTAGGTATTAGAAACGAGATAATGAGCTATTAATGGTGCATTGGATTTTGTATAGAAAAGATTCGTGAAATTCCGTTAAATATTTTTTGCTAAAAAATAAATAAATAAACAGAAACAATTTAACTTGATTTTAGTTTCATTTTAGTTCACGCGTGTTCCGTGGTAACATGACTCTTATTTAAAAATTAAAGCAATTTTTGGTTATTTGAGTCCCTTTACTCATAAATAAAAAATCTGCAACTGTTTGTTAAAACAAACAAAAATTAGAATAAAATGAACTTCTCCTTAAAATAAATTAATATTAAGGTTCAGGGACGAATTGTCTTTTGCCGGTTTGAGAAATTGTTTTAAAAAAATACCTTTTTAAAATAAATGTCTTTGTATCTGTCTTCTGCTTCGTATCGCAATATTTCGCCCCCATTTAATTTTGGATGGGGCAATAGAATGTTAAGCCAAGTGAGACATTTCTACAGCTTTTATGTAGTATTATTTTCAGAGAGGTACTTAGCAAAGTTTCCACAGAGGGCAATAAGATGTTTCTATACATGAATATATCTTATTACTTTCATAGAATACATTAACTCTTTCATCCAAAATCCTCTCCTGAACAATTTGAAAGGAATGTTCCCCAAACCCTTTATAACTATCCAAGGAATTATACGCGCGTTTAAACGCATTCTTCAAATCCCTCATTATTTTGATTTCTTGAAAAAATTGAACAAGTGAAACTTCTTTGTATGTATCCATTCTTTGTTGAATAACATTTTACATTGGAATTTATACTATTTATATACTTTGAATACGATAATATATTCTGTAACAACCATTTTTACATAGAAATTTGATATCAACTCATCGTACTTTGGATAAACTCGTATATTCAAAAGTATTTTTCTAATTTTCTTTTTTAAAAGCTTTTTTTTAATAAAAGTTTCCGCATTTAATCGAAAATAGTCATTTTTTTAACATTTACAACAAAGTCGAGCTCATATATATTTCTTTCAAAAAAATTCTCTTTAAAAGACAAATTTTGACTTTTCTGTTACAGAAAACTATAACTTTATTTTAAAAAAATTCTTCTCCTATTATGAGTGCTAAGTAATCATTAAATTGGTGTATCGTAACACTGCAAGTATTAAAGAAATTGAGTGAATTAAGAATTTTGATATAAAAAACGACTTCATTTCAAGAATAGTCATAAATTTTATTAAACACTACTTGTTCATATTGAATTTTAAAACGCATATTGAAGAATGAATTGTTGAATCAAATCACTCATCTGAGAAATTTGACAGGATTAAAAATAAATTGAAATTGTTTCATATATCTTTCTTTTAATTATAATGTATGGTTTAATCATCGCAAGCAGATATTGGCTTGATTTACATTTGTGCTTAGAATAATATTAAGAATACTTTAAATTCATTTAAGTTTTGTATGTAGTGGAATTTAATTATTCAACTTGTTTAAACTAAAATTCCAATAATAACGCATAAATGTTGGTACAAATATAAAATCTATTAAAAAACTCGAGAGCAAAATTAGCTATTTGAAGTAAAAGAAATAATTATAATTTAATATTTATCAAGAGGATAATGATATACTTGTATATGTATTTGTAATTTGTGTTGTTGTACTAATGTTTTTTTCCATTGATTTTCCACAGCTATTTCTACTGTTTAGTAAGTAAGCTATGTTCCGACGCTATACAATTACTTATTAAATTACAAGATTTTTTCCCTTCCAAACAGAAACTCTGCTGTGAATAATTGCACATTAGTTCAACATCAGCTCTTCATTACAGTTGTGCGCATTATTCTAATTTTTTTTAACTTCATTTTTGGGAAAATTTAATTTATACACATTAAATCATTTGAACTCTATATTTTTTTATTAAGGAGAAAATTTGATTGGAAAATGCTAATGGTAGAAATTTAAACCATTTTTTTGAAGTTATTAATTAATTAGTAATCGTTTTAGACCATCCAGTATGAAAAACCCCAAATAAAAGAAATCTAAATGTTTTCAATTTTATCAATTAAAAGCATAAAATGAACAGGCTGATAGAATTTTATATGAACGAATATTTATTGCTATGCATGACATGTACAAAGTATACTAAACGTACAACACATATAAAATTATACAAAATATATATTAACGTGGATCACATAATATTGACTGTCCATTCATTTTGAAATGAAAATATAGCACCGAAAAATATATTAAAGTTCTTTGATTTTTATTTCACTAAAATTTGTTCAACTTCTTGTTGCTGTACAACAGGCCTGGTGATAACTGATTTCAGTATTCCAGAATCTGGTGCATCATAAGGGTACTGTGACAAAAAGGACATTCGTGGTAAATATCCTCCGAGATTCGATCTTCCAAGACCAGATGCTATATTTTCTTGAACGATGGCATCAGCTATATTTTGTTGAGCTAGTGCTCCACCACTTTTTGTTACTTCTGTTACTTTACTCAATTCACCAGTTAGAGGATCGGATACGATTGATTCTTGGACCTGAGTTACACCTCCAAAATCATCGACAGCTACTTGAGTTTGACCGCTTCCTAGAGGATCTACCAAACTTTGCACAGTTTGGCCGAGCGCAGAATCTCCAAGAGTTTCTTGGATCGCACTTTCGAATGGGTCTTGTGATACTTGAGCAATTTGGCTTGTTGTTCGGAGTCCAGTAAATGGATCTTCTTGCTGCACGATTGTGGTTGGTCCTGCGCCAATCCCAGACAGTCCACCAGCAGCAAGACCTCCGATCTTTGTTGGTCCAGCTGGTTGAGTGACGGTAGTAATAACTTGAGGATCTCCTGCTGGTCCAACAACTTCTTCCTGGGTTACAATCCTTGGACCTGATCCCTTAAGACCTCCTACTCCCAAACCACCACCACTTGCGAGTCCTCCAATTTTAGATGGAATTAAATTATTTGAGTCAGTTTCGGTGATTGTTGTAATAACCTGAGAATCTCCTGCTGGTCCGATGACTTCTTCTTGGGTTACTACTTTAGTTGGAGAAGTGCTACCAATACCTTTGAGTCCTAATGGGCCAGTGGACAACAATGAACCTCCTTTAAGTGATAATGGATTTAAACCCATATTTGCAAATCTGGATGTGCTTATAGGAAGTTGGGTGTAGCCCAAACGTGGATCGCCGATTCTGCTTCCTCCAATAATATCAATACCTGGGAATCTACGACCTCCATCAACGTAAATAAGTTGAGGTCTTCGATTTCCGAAAATACTTCTTCCAAATCCAGCATCCGTTTTGATTTGAGATATTTGAGGAGCGGCAGTAATGATAGGAGCTTGAGCAACGACACGAGGAGCGGCTAAGACACGAGGAGCAGCAGCAATTACTGGAGCTTGAGCTACAACTCGGGGAGCGGCAACTAATCGGGGAGCAGCTGCAATCACTGGTGATGCACCACCAATAATCTGATTACCTCCAAGTGTAAATTGAACATTTCCAAATCCTGGGCTTCCGAGTGCAACTCTTGGTGCTACAGCAACTGGTGCAGATCTTGCTAGTGTTACAACCCTGGGTCTAGCAATTTGTGAAAGGAAAGTGTCTACTGGTCTTCGGGCAAAAATTGGAGCTTGTGCAGCTTGGATAACTCGAACCGGAGCTGGGGCAGCTTGAATGACTCGAACTGGAGCTGGGGCAGCTTGAATGACTCGAACTGGAGCTGGTGCTGCTTGAATGACTCGAACTGGAGCTGGTGCGGCTTGGATAACTCGTACGGGAGCTGGTGCGGCTTGGATAACCTGAACTGGAGCTCTAACAATTGGAGCTTGTACGGATTTTGTGACAGCAACTTGGCGTTGGCCAAATCCTCCAATTGGTGCTCCCAGGCCTGATGATCCGATGGTAGCTACGACAGGACTTGATTTTACTCGTCTGAGTCCCCCAAGTCCGCGAGCTCCAATTAGTCCACCATTTAAGATAATTTGTCCACCAGATAGTCCTCCGGTAGTCTTGATAGCACCGGGTGAGCCCAAAGCAATTGTACCAAGTGGTGAGGCGGCTTTTTGTACTGTAGTAACTCTTTTTGTACCTCCAAGAGGATCAGATTCGACGATTGTCACCTTTTCTTGTCCAACATTGTCGAGGAGGCCTCCTTGAATTTGAGAGTCACCAGCAGTAAAAGCAGATCCTCCAGTGAGAATGTTGGCCTGTCCGAATCCTAAATCATCAGCTAGTGCTCTTTGTGTCAACAGTTGTCTAGGGTATGAATAATAATCTGATCCCATTAATCCATAGGGTACAGGTGAAAGTCCCGAACGGTAGAGAGGACGTCTTAATCCGAAAACATTTGTTTTAATTTGAGCATCTCCAACAGAGAATTGAGATGTGCTTGGGTCAGCAATTATGGTTCTGCCTCCAAATCCTACTGGTCTTAGGCCGGACAAGTTATCAGACAAGATCGATTTCCTTCTGAGTCCTCTGGGTGCAGTAAGTAAAGAAGTAGGATAAGATCCATAATCCATACCTAAGAGTCCATATGGTACTTGAGACTGACCAACTCGGTAGATTCCTCTTCCAAAAGGATCATCTCCAACAGCTAATTGAACAGAACTCGCTCCTAGTCCACTCCCTTTAACTCCACCACCAATGGGAGAAA
Source organism: Parasteatoda tepidariorum (assembly GCF_043381705.1). Classification (NCBI taxonomy): domain Eukaryota; kingdom Metazoa; phylum Arthropoda; class Arachnida; order Araneae; family Theridiidae; genus Parasteatoda; species Parasteatoda tepidariorum. The sequence goes on along the minus strand of NC_092208.1, from coordinate 42,553,084 downwards.
CTTTTTCAACCACCACTGGAGCACCCGAATAAGGATCTTGTACTACAGCAGCATGATGTAGAGCTCCGCCACTACCTAAAATTGCAATTAAGCATATAAAAAACATTGAAAGTTTTAACTTTTGTAAAAACATAGCGGTTGGCTCAAAGATGCAATATAAGTTTTAAAATAAACTGTTGCAGGAACATTTTAAGTATTTGCTCACAACTTCTTGAGTACGTCGTAACCATATGAATAAAAATGATAAGCGTTTTGGAAGGAACGAGCATCCCTTCATCAGGCGCTAGAGTGAGACTTATTTTTACGCCTGATTACGTGGTGCTCGTTCCTACAGAAACTCGTAGCTTTGTATTTTCTGGTTATGGTGTATTTAAGAAATTATGACAACATTTTTCTATGAAGTTTTAAAAATGAGAGCTGCGGTGACGAACTCTATCGCCATTTTGATTAAAAAGAATCTATTATAATAAGCTGATAAAAAAATAATTGAGTATTGTGGGTAATATATTGTTCATAATGGTGTTATAGTAATGATAGATATTACGGATATAAAATTGATTGATTTTGAGTATTTATATGGTATTAAAGGTTACTAAAGATATTAAAATATAAATATTCATATCATATGTGTAGATTAAAAACTAAATGTGGAGATTATCTTTCCTAATTATCCATCCGATTGGTTGCTTATCATATTTCTAACTTTTAAAAACAATTTTAATTCATTTAGTGAATATAAACTAGATAAATTATTTTAATTCTTTAAAAAAACAATTATTAATTTGTTTTTACTACTCTTTAATAACTTTATATATCAATATGAAATTTTCTTAGCCTTTTACTTGACTAATAGACTATTATTTTGCAGTAGGGGGAAAAGTGCTTTTATGACTGTTGTGGTTACGGGTTTGCACATAAATTGTATAAATATTTTATTCAATTAACAACCAGTTTTGTTATATAGTTTAGCACATAGACAGAGATGCCAACTTGCTCCGGACATCAAATAAATATTTTCGAATGGTAGTTAATTAATATGTCATTCTTGTTTTAATAAATTCAATTTGTTAGGTTTTTATCTACCACTATTTCTAAATAATCCAAAAGCTTATATAATTCGTCACTTTTTAACATTCAAGTAATGCGACACCGTTCAAAAAGTAAGCAAAATTCGTCGAATATTTACAAATTTTAGTTTGTAGTTGTTTACTATTTTTTAAATTATTATGGAGCGTCCGGAGCAGTTGGCATCACTGCATAGATTTTAAAATCACAAAAAATATAATTTTATATTATTAATATATTCTGGTTAATGGTAATATTCCGCTTGGGGATGTAAGTGTTATGAATTCAAGATTTGAGTTGCTAGTCTTTAACATGTTGAAAAAAAGACTTGTTCTTAAAATAGAACATTGGCACTTAAACGATTAAAAAAACATTTAAGAAAAAAAATTTTTAAGCTAAAACTTTCAGAAGGCGTTTAAAGTTTTTATAAAATTTACTTTGTATACATTTAAAAAAAAGATAAGAATTAATCTAAAAGTTTGAAAATTAAAACGTATATTTAAGAAAAAAGTATATCATTCATCTCACTCGAAGTTATTAATCAATTTGAAAAGTATTTAATTTAATTAATTTGTCAAAAATCGCAACTATTTATTATAGTGCCTTGTGTTTTAGCGCAATTAATCAATAATATAAAATTGAAATGTAAAACATTTTATTTTAACTCATGAAATTTGAACTATCTGTAATGTTCTAGACATTCTTATTTTGCAAAATTTTAACTCTAGCACAATTATTTTAAACATTTTATGTCAAATTTTGAGATTCTAGAAAAGAAAGTTTTGAAAATTCATTTAATCTTATTTAACCTCTTCATACAGTTATTTTACCAATTTCTTAAATGCAACAGTAGTAAAGAGAAAACTGCCTTTACGAAGAAGATGGTCGAATATTTGCATTTACACAAAGATATTTCCTAATATTAAAAACCATTTTAGAAACAAGTCGCATTCGAATGAAAAACAATCTATATAAAGCTATTTATATTTATAGAGCATGATAATTATAATATATCTTGGTTTAGAAGTATGTTTTAACGCATTTATGACTAGCGATTTTTTTAAAAGGGCAGTTCTTATTTTCAAAAACGAAAGAAGCGGTAGTACAAATATTTTAATATTATGATTTATTTCAAATGAACTAGATAGTTCTATTTGTTATAACATATTAAATATAAAAATATTATTTATACTTGGATTTGAAATCTTGATACTGAGCAATTTTAAAGGTGAAGTAGTATTTATCAGAAAGTTGTGCTACCACTTTTTATTACCTAAGTATTTCTCATATATAGATCACATTCTACTGCTAGACATTAATAAGTTAATTGCGCAAAGTAAGGGGCCAGATTACGTGCAAAGTCAAAATTAATGGTAATTACATTGCTGCTCTTTATCCTACTTGCTCAAACATGTTCTGAAAATAGTGATATTTGTGTCCAACGTTGTGTTAAATCAGTGGAAACTAAAAGTTAACTTTTAATTAAGTATCAATTCGTCTACGCCAATCTATCACATACAATTTTTTTTTCTTGAATAATAGTGGTTGTATCATCTTTTATTACCATTTCTCTTGATTAGGCAATGTTAATTCTTTAGATTATGTTGTATTCACCATAATTTATTTTTATTAACTTAAAAGTAGGTACATAATTATTCTAATATGCTTCATTAAAAAACCTGCAGTGGTTGCTAATCGAAAAGAAATATTTACATAGTTTAAATATAAACGTGTTACCGTTTTTTTTTAAATATCATGGCTACCAAATCTCTCAATATCATCAAATGATTTTCTTTTTTTTGTATAAAACGATAATAAAATTTATACTATAATAGTTTTATTTTGAATTAAAGTTATTTATAGTGATTTTTTCCACCACTACTTTATGAATAATTTAAATAAATGCATGAAAAACCTAAAATTATTCTTTAAGTTACTATAACTATCAAAAACGACACGGCTTCCAACCACCATGAGGGCGATAGGCTTTAGCTCTCAGAATATTTGGTATTTTTACCAATATTTTAAAAGTCTAAATATGATAAACCACAAAGTGGCGTTTCGTATGAGCCTTTGAATCATTTAAATTTAGTGGTGTGAAAAATAAATTAGTATCAAATCACACCGTAAAACATGAACCCAGATACCACAGGAAAAAAGCTTCCTAAAAAGGATAGAAAGTTAGCAACCCTGCGAGTCTTCATTGAAAATAGTAAAAATAGCAGCAGCTTTTAAATAAGAGCATTTTTAACGTTTCTGAATCATGAAAATTCTGCCGTACATGATTATTTTCCGATTTTAAATAAAAATCTTCCAATAACAGAAAAAGTTTAAAGCTACTGCATCTACCCACTAAGTAATTAAACATCGGCCGTCAAATTGTGAATTAATTATATTTTTTTGCAGCAAGTGTCCTTTAAAATAATTAAAATGACTTAATGTTAAATTATAATCTCAAATAGACAAATTATTATTGGTTTTCAAATTTGAGATTTTAGTAGTGACTTAACATTTGGTCTGAAGAAATACTTAATGTGTTAACTTACCACCTTTTCCTACATGAACATGAGGTCCCTAAAAAAAGGAATGCATTTTAAAAGGTTTGAAAATAAAGTAAAAAAATTATTCTAAAACTAAATTTTTTGAAAAATATTTAATAATAACGCGTTGTTATTCGTTGCTTGTATTTTAATACTTGGAGTATAAATATTTGTTTATTTTAGCAGGATTTAATTTTTTTCTTTCTTAAAAATTGTTGTTATAAATATTTTTGTTTTATATATTTCAGTAATATATCAATGATTCTAGTATTCATAAAAACACATAAGTGAAATATAAATTTAAATTCCGAATAATTAGTTTAAAGCATATAACAATTAAAATTAGCGCCATCTGTCTTATAACTTGAACAATAGGTTTTTTACAGAAGTTCTATGTGTATCCGATAGATGGCACTATTTACGATAAACTCAGTTCCTTTAAATTTACACGTTTCAAGTTTCAATCGTTAATGAAAAAGATATATAATTTCAGTTTAAAGACTCATTGCTTTTATAATTAACTAAAAATATTATAAATAACAAGTATAAAAATTTATAAAAAATATAAAAAATTGAGAAGTTTTATAAATTGTCTTGCTCTAATTTTCCTTTTACATATCGTATATTATATGATAGTTCTATTTAACTCCGACCACATTAATGCACACATTTAAATTTTATGCAATTATCTTGGTAGTAGTCTTGAATTGCACCATTTTTAAAGCAAAAATTACAGTTTTCTCTGCATTTGATTTAAAATATTTTTAAAAAGAAAAGTAAATGCTTAATTGTTTTTAGTTACTGAATTCTAAAAATTCTAGCAAATTAAAACTTTTTTCTGTTGATATTATTATCACTTAAAAATTATTTTTATCTCTACAAAGATTTACTGTCTTTCAATCTCATGATAACATAATTTTTGGTTCAAAAATTTTTAGCATTATTTAATGATTGTAATTTAGATGCATTTAGATAAGTAAACATTAATTGACATTACATTCTTTTTGAAAATATTTACATTTCTATTTAAATTGAAGAAAAGATATTGAAATTGTTTCGTAAAACCATATGGTTCGTTTCTGGAATAATTTTTTTAAAAAAGAAAGGAGATTGAATAATTACTTATAATCCATACTTATTTATTTCAAAATAAAATTATGTCAAAATTTCAAATATTCGAAACCTACTCATCAAATTTGCATAATTAACGCATTTTGAATTAAAATTTATCTTTAATTCTATCTCATTAACTAACCAATTAATATTGTTTAGCTTTTACTTAATATTTATTAAATGTAATGAAAGAAATAAGTATTTTGGAAAAGATTGCATTGAAATGTTTTAGTTTTGTGAGTATTATAGTCGTGACTTTAATATTTATTTATAAATTATTATTTTATTGATTTATACGATACTTTACGAGAAAAAGGAAAAATAATTTTAAGTTCCGTAGAATGAAAATGCGAATTAACTATCTTTCATTATTAATTTTTCATCACCGACGAAGCTTATGATTAAATACATTTTCTTACCTGAGATAGCGGGCTATCGTTCACAATTCTGGGTCCTCCCTTAATTCGCTGAGCTCCAATACTGGAGATTACCAATAACGTTATAAAACTTACGACCTATAAAATATTATTTATTAGAATTTATCCATAAAATAAATACATAAATTTAAAAAGCAATTGTTGACATTGCAGAAATTATTAAAATAATAATTTGAAGCCTGGTTTTTCTATTTGAAATGTGATGCTAAAAATAAAACATCCTAATTTCAATTAATAAAACTTTGAATGTTAAAAGATGAAATAAATAAAAGGTTTCAACAAGATTCTATACATAAAAGATTTCAACAAGATTCTATACATAAAAGGTTTCAACGTAATTCTATTAAATAAGAGGATATTCAAGTAGATTCCATAAATAAAAAGATTCAACAAGATTCTAGAAATAAAAGGATTTAAGAAGATTCTAGAAATAAAAGGGAGATGAAAAAAATTCCTCTCAAAAGTTATTTTTGCAATTTTTATAAACAGTATAAGTGAGTATAATTAAAAATATTTGCTCCAGTGTAAATTGGCATTGTATGGGTTTAATTTCTCAATTTTATTATTTATTTAATACTAAGAGCTAATTATGGTAACATCGACATACAAATAATAATAAGTATTATAATAATAACATGAAGATGTATTAATAAGTAAGATAATTTTAAAGAGTAATTTGCGAATGAGTGTTAGGATACTTTTTTTTTAAGTATGATCAAATGTAAATTTATATTTTAAATTAAATAAAATATCCCAGAAACCTTGGATTCTTTTTGTAAAAAACTGTAAAACAGACATTTGATTTAAAGAATAACTAATCAAACTAAGACATTTTAGTTTCTGAATTTTTTTAGATACTAAAAAAAATTATTATATTTATTTCACAACTATACGAAACCGAATGTATTATAGAGATCGAACGTTCCGACTTGGTTAATCTTGCACTAAAATTTGCATAAGAAATTTTCAATTGAATAAAACTGCATAGTTAATTACTTACATAATTTGATGCTATTAAACTTATTTTAAAATGATACCTAAATATTTTACGAATAAGTAAAAAGCATTGAATAAAGAGTATTTGAATAATTTAATGTTTCATGAGTATTCCATTCTTTTATCAAATTCAAAAATATCCTCGTTTGCAATCCATTGTTGTCAGCGACAATTCTAAATATCATATTAAGTATGTTTTACCGTTGCCAAAAGCCAAAACGGTAAAATTGTAATTTTGTTCTTTCCTTCACTTGATGCCAGATAAAGTATATTAATCCATACTTACTAGTTTCATTTTCTGGCTGGCGATGAAGTGCTAATGATTGCTGAGGAAGCAAGAAGCCAGTGATGACTGTCGGCCATTCCTTCGCTTATATACTCATCCAAAAAGATCTTCTCCGCCTGAGGTTGATTTATGTTCATCTCTGACTTGACAGTCAAGGGTCACACGTCGACAATAGTGTACGAGGCTAGGAGGTCGCAATAGAAAGTGTTCAGATGATCCTAACTTAATTGTATCATCAAGACACGTTCTTCAATGGCCAGCGAAAGGGACAGTATTGGTGTTTCGTTTCACGTGCCCTTCCCTCCCTGTTATTTGAGGTGTTGTTTCTCAGAGACAAGGACGTTGCAGGAAAGCAAAGATAGGCATAAAAATATTTAGCTTAAACCATAAATTTTTAAATATTCTTATGCTAAATTATGTGCATTTTCTTCAATTTTAAGAGAGTTTTTTAAAAAGAGAAATATTTAATACTAGTTACGAAAAAAATGCAAGATGGTTTATTGATAATGACCTTACTTTTGAAACGAAATGTATCTACTTCAGCTAAAAAAATTTACTTCAACTTTAAATTCCATTTAATTTCTTGTAGCAAAATATAAATAAATCATTCAAAAATATTAAATAAATAGATTCGTTTATTGACTCCAATTTGAAATGGAAAACCCATTTTAATGAATTAGTTAAAAACTACATTTTGTTTTAATTCAATTTCATCATTTCAAAAATAAAATTCGCAAGGATTTCTTAAGATTTTTGTACTATTCTAATAATTAATTAATAAATTATGGCATTATTGTCTGGAGTGGTAATTACGAAACAAATTTGATTCCTATTGCGTTCCTTCAAAACAAATGTTTTAAAATTTTAAATATTTTAAGCATGAAAACACCTGTATTTTTCGAAATATTTATTTACTTCCTCTATGCTATAATGTATGTTTCCGTATTTTAAGTTTTTTATTCCAAAACAAAACTACCTGCAATTTAAAATAAAATTTATCTGAAAGAAGATCAAAAGAAATTTATGAACAAAAGAAATTCACGAAACCTCTCGTTTCAACAGAGAAATTTTTTGTAAAATTTTCTTTCTACTTAGCTCTTAAACCCTTTAACATGCTACCTATTTTGTTTTGCAGTATCTAAAAACATATTCTACTTTTAAAAGTACATTTTATGAATTTATAATTATTATCGACGATATTGATCATTTTTTTAACTTTTAAAAGAAGTGGGCAATATCTTTTTTTCTTTTTACCCAGATATCTGCTAAAGAGATATATTTCTTTTAATGCAATGAAACATTTACAATTTTATATTACTTATTGTTATTATTTCATTTATACCATATGCATATGATTTCTGTTAGGTTATAGTTGTCTGCGTTTAGATTTAATTTTCAAATATGTTTTTGTACAAGTTTCAATAAGTGTGTGTATTACGCATGTGAATATTTAGTGATCCTAAATTTTCTCTATAACTTTTTCTCATGTATATTTTCATAAATTTATTGTGCGTTTCTCTTACTACTACGCTATTTGCAAAATATTTTATTGAGTTTTAGAAAATTAAAAGCTTTTAGAAATTTTTGTGAGTTTGCCAACACATTAAGAGGCTCACGACAAGAGAGCTGAAGCAAAGTGGAGTTTCATAAGAGTTTTTGAATTATTTACATGTAGTACTGTGGAAAATGACTTTAAACCAAATTTAAACTAACAAAGAATTGTACATTAAGATATAAATTTAGCTACTGATAGAAAAAAATTCTCAAAAAGGGCCGAAAGTTGGCAGCTTTGATTATGTCATGGAGACAAAGAAATTTTTAAATTGAATTTGCAAAGTTGAGAATCACGCAGTAAAATGTGCATTTTTTACAATTGGGGAAATACTCACAGTAGAAGTTATTTGTCAGGAAAACAGTAACGAATTTAACTGTTTTACTAAACTTTTTCATTTGTACTGCGAAAGTTCGTTCATAAAAAGAGTAAAAGTAAGTTTCTTTGGAATTGAAGAATGTTTGGATTCGTCCAGTCATAAAGTTCTTAAATTGGTTACGAAAATTTTCTGTGTAACAATCTGTGACCCCACATTGTTTGTTACCAATGACTCTTGTATGCCTCACCAGCATTTAGACCATTTTTTTGCGAAAAAGATCTTGCAGAGAATTGAAATGAAATTGTGAATCTCTTGATCCAAATATATTTCTCAAAGCATGTAGAAGTTGGTTGATAAAACATGGTATAAAATAAAGTTGGTACTTAGAATAAAAACATTTTTTTAATCAATTCGATTTACATTGTTTATTTTATTAACGAAGACCAGACCTTTTGACCAGATAGAATCCAAAGCTGATTTGTAAAAGTAACTTGTATTTTTGTGCCTCATTTACTTCTTAAGTTTATTTCATAAAAAGATCTTCAAGAAGATCGAAAGAGAATCCATGGGAGAAATTTTGTCTAAATTTTTCCATCGGAACATTTTTATTAAAATACTTAAATGCTGACAGACATATAATTAGTATATTTTGATTCATCTGTTTCACAGAACTTGGTATAATGCAAAACTTCCCTTGAAATATTTTGCGATCACATGTTGTTTAAAACAATTGACTTGTCTTCGCATGTTTCTCTTTTTTTCTAAAATTCTTCCACAAATTGGAAACAGAAAAAGTATTGATTAAAGAATTTTTGAGGAGAGACGTCCACCACTTTGTTAAAAGTTCTTCCAGAAAACCTATAAAAGTTGTCATTTGAAGAATTGAAATATGTTTTGATTCAACCTGTTTAACACTTTTTTGACCTTCTTTACCTTCTAAAAATTCTCGGAAACGGTTTTGGATCTCATGATATATGACGCAACAGGTCCGGTTGACATGTCATACATGACATGCTATTAGATTCTTTCGTGGAATCGAAAAAGAAAACGAATGGGTGAGAAAGAATTTTGGTGGGAGAAGTCTTCCTTCGAAAACACTTCCATAAAACCGCTATTAAAAAATTAAGGTATGCTTTGATTTAATTCATGAAGCATTTTTCGAACAAAGAGTCTCCTGAATGTGAGATCTCGTGTTTTTAATAAAAGTGACTCGTATCTACAGATTTCATTTGCCCTAGAAGTTTATTCTGCAAACAAATCTTCTACTAGATGATTAAAAGGACACTTAAATCTTAGCAAATATAGAGTTAATATTTTTTATTCATCCCGTTTTACAGTACTTTATACACTAACAAAGGATCCCTTGGAACATTTTGGAATCTTATGCTATTGGATAGAACTGACTCGTTCTGGCATGTTTCACCTATATTTAATAAAATTCTTCCACAAAATCGAAACAGAAAAAGTAATTGATCAAGAATGTTTGTAGGGAGTCTTCCACAATTTTGTGGGAAGTACATCGACTAACATTTAACCAATTAACATTTGTTTTAAATTTCTAATTAAAAAAATATCCAGGAACATTTTTGATGTCACGTCAGTTGATACAACTGGTGCGTTTTGACACGCCATACCTACTCTATAAAATTCTTTCAAGAAATCGAAAAAGAAAGAGAATCGGAGTGAAAGAATTTTGGTGGGAAGTCTTAAATCGAAAGTTCTTATATAAAACCCTTAAAAGCTTTCAATTAAAAAATTAAAGTACACTCTGATTAAATTCATTACTCTTTTTAAAATTTACGAATAAACGTCTCATGAATGTGAGAGATAGCGTTGTCTGGTAAAAGAGATTCGGTTTTGCATACTCAAATATATCAAACATTTTACCATACTATTCTGAATCCTTTTTTTTTCGTTTGGAAATAGCTAATTAATAAATTATTTATTACTCACATTCAAATTTATAGCCATTTCCAATTCTCCCTTTTTTTTCTTAAGGTTAGGTAATCAGAGCAGGGAGAACTTTTGAATCCATTATACGACAAACCCCCATTTCTTGTGCAAATAGGTAGCGTACTCCAAATAAATTCATAGAAATTATTTTGGAGAAACAGGGAGTACTCATTATATATTAATGCAATAATGCACACTCTTAAAATGAATAAGTGAATTCCCTCACTCAAAAAAGTGTGAAATTTTTTAAATTTAACTTGAGTTGAATACACCTATGTTTGAGTGAAATACTTGCGTTTAATCGAACTTGAGTGAAATATTTAAGCGATACTTGAGTTGTTTTTTGCTCAAGCATGATTTGATTAGTGAGTTATTTATTATTTAATTGTGTGCGAGCTATAAGCTGGAATTTCTATCGTTTTGCTTTAAAAAGCAAACGATAATAAATCTAAATAAAATTTTAATGTTCTACAATCTAAATAAGTTAAGTTCACGCTTCTATTTAGATTTTAATTTTATTTCTTGCAAATATGTCTATCAATATTTTGAATCAAGAGGAATTTGAATGATGTGATTAATAGCGGTATTTCTTAAGAAGACGCTGTTTTACTTTCCGTAAGTAAATATACCTGTAGTTACTATAGTTCTTATTTTTAAAATACTATTATTTACAATATGTTCTATACACTTTCCATTTAAATTAACCATTTTTCAGCGTTTTTTAAAAAAAAATACTACTAATCATTTAAATTAGTTTTCAAGAGAAATTTATTAAAATTGAAAGTGTTAAATGTAGATGATAATGGAATATTAAAACAATCTTATTCAGTGAGTGAATTTTTTTCAAATCATGTGGGGAGATATTAGATCGGTAAAGTGTTTTAGATCTCATTTTAAGATTTCAACTTTTTATTTTAATATAATGGTTTTATATCCGTGTTTCACCCTTTTTTTTTTTTTTTTTTTTTTTTTTTTTTTTTTTTTTTTTTNTTTTTTTTTTTTTTTTTTTTTTTTTTTTTTATGCATTAGTGTACTTTGGTGCAAAACAATTTTGGATAATTAGTTTCATATCATTCTAAACTTTTTTTTATAAAATCTATTTTCGTATTAATCTATTGTACATACAGTCTACACTTGCTGTTATTTATATTGCTTTCTATTAATAAAGCTGACTGTCTTTAATTTATGTTTGCAAGATTCATCCATTTGTTGGCATAAAATTTCCTACCGCTTTTCCTCAAATTCAATTTTGGAGGCAAAATTGAAAATGAAGGATTATAATTTAATTAAAAGTACAATGCTAATTAAAGTATTTTAAAATACCAATAAATTATAATTTCACAATAAAATTAATAGATAATAAGATTAATAGTAAAAAAGGGCACAGTATCAAAAATAATATCTATTACAAGATAGTAAATTTGACTTCAATTTAAATAATATTAAAAGAAATTTAT
>NC_092208.1:42517396-42541147 GCF_043381705.1 Parasteatoda tepidariorum | reverse complement strand
AATTTACGCTAAAAGGATAATTTTTTAGACACTGGACACCTTGATAAGGTATCACTGATAGCAACTTTTTCATATAGGTTACTAAATATTTTAGTTTTCACAAATTATTTTGATTATTTTTTTTATTTTAAAGAATTAATGTTGACATTTTAACATTTAGATATCTGATGTTGTCAAATTCTTTAAAAAAACTGTTTGCACTCTTTTTTTTACGTAGTTCTTCTTAATTTAGTTTAACCATCAAAACTGTGAGATTACTTGGTAGATACGCTAAGTGGCATGACAAAAATTAAAAAAAAGTGCAATGTTTATGCATAAATTTAATTACATATGTTTCTGATAATCAATTTATATTTTTGACAATTTAACTTTAACGAAAAATCCGCTTTCATATCATATTTTGTGTCACTAAGTTATGGAACATAAAGTAGAACTGTAATCACTAAGGAGGTAAATATTGGCCTTTAAAAAGTATTGCTGACAAAGTTAAAGAGAATTAATTTGATTAAAAAATTATTTTTTCTTCAAAATTACTGGGGTTGGACAAATTTATGGAAGCACTTCTATACTAACTACATGTAAATAATCTTTTTTTAGCAGAAAACGTTTAGGAAGACTTTACACATGGCACAGTTTAAAAAATCATGCTCGAAGCTTTTGCAAATACAGGGTGTCCTAAAACGATCGCATAAACTCTGCACAGCTAGATTCCTCGTTAGGAGTACATAAAAAATGCCCAAAGAATCGTTCCTGTACGATCCATAATTTACGAGAAAAATACGAAAAACAAAGTATGACGTCACTGTCGGTGCAAGAAAAAACACTTTATTGAACATATCAACAACAGTATGCTATGCACAATTTAAAGCATAATATGCGCTGCGAACGTTTTAAACATTATCGTCTGGAAAGATATGCAAATACTGTTGTTGATATGTCCAATTAAGTGCTTTTTTCTTGCACCGGCAGTGACGTCATACTTTGTTTTTCGTGTTTTTCTCGTAAACTATGGATCGTACAGGAACGCTTCTTTAGGCAGTTTTTATGTACTCCCAACAAGGAATCTAGTTGTGCAGAGTTTATGCGGTCGTTTTGGGACACCCTGTAATGTTCTTTTTATCCATGGAAAATTTGGTTTGACTAAACTGAGGAGAGGAAAGTTGATAAGTTCACTTTAGGCAGCAATTTTGACCAGCCATTTTGAAAACATTCGATATGATTGCAATATTTATAATAGAATTTTTTTTATTAATTGTAGTAGTATATTGAAAAAGGAAAGAAGCCTTAAGCTCCTACGGTCATTTTGATTGATAAAAAATTTGCATAGGTAAAGAGAACATTTCTAAAAACTTCAAGCATGATCCTTCAAATTTTGCCAACAGTTTTGCCATGTAAAATCTTCCATAACATTTTCAGTCAAGAGAAAGATTGTTTACATAGAGTTAGTAAGTTTTTCCATAATTTTGCCCAACCCCTGTGTATGATATAAATTCGAAATACCATTTACTTTTGTTTCTCAAAACTATAAAACTTCTTTAAGATCATTTTCGTTAGGAAACGTAAACGAAATTAAAATTTGCAGTCAGCTAACTAATAACATTGTTGTGAAAAGAAAACTAATTCTTAAAAAAGCAAGTTAAACAAACGTAATTGCAGCAAAAAAAAGGTATAAATCACCTGGTTTTAATGGGCAATAACAAAAGAACAATTGTTAGATTTCAGCACTAACCCCACAAAATCCCGTAACATTATTCTAGTATGCGCTCACATTGGTATGTGGGCTACTTCACCGGTTGAAGGTCAAGAGACGAAATGAATGGGCTGAAGTCTTGTAATTACCATTGCTACTGCTTGTAGTTCTTCTAACTGTGATTTACCTCTTTCGTACGGCTGATCACGATTAAAGTCGTTGCCCAATTCATTATCCCCACAAGCTGTGTGGAAAATCTCTAAATGTTTAGTATTGTCGTGGTTGAACTTTCTTGTTTTCTGCTGGAAACATCTTTAATTAATTAACAACACATTTTGCATTCTTAAATTTTAGAGATTTGAATCTGCGTTTCGTAAACACTGCGTCTCCAGATTTCAAGGCCCTTTTCGGTGTGCAGACAGGAATCAAATAGCAGTTGTTTAATTTTGAAATTAAAATGTAAAAAGATAAAATATAAATATGTTTATTTTTTGTTAGAAAAAAGTTAAAGTTTTTAAGAGAAATCAAGTTATGAATTAAGTTCTGTGAATTTATGTTTGTGTGTCAAATGTTTACAAAATAATTGATTTTTGTCTCGTTTGAGGAAATTAAAGGATATATAAATAAAACTACTTCAGATGTTCTAATGTTCAGCAATAGTTCTAATACAAGTCTCTAACATTTAATTAGAATTTACGCTAAAATAAAATAGCTGTATCGTAATTTGCTGGATAATATTATTTCTAACTATATTTAAAGCCTCGCAATTATATATGAACATTGTATGAGGAGAGGATCACTCCTTACCTTGTAATTAAGTTGATGCATAAGTCGATGAGTCAATAAAATTGATATTTACAAACTACATTTGTCTAGAATCGGTTTTTTTTACTGAGTGCTTCAGTAGTATTTACGTTTTTTTTTCTTCAGTAACTTGAAAAGAGATGCGCCATTATAGAATCAGGTGGCTGAAGTTACTATCAAACTACTGTGAATATGTTTGAATTATTGATTTGTCACTACCGATAAAAAAAAATTTATTTTCAATATTTAAACATTTTTCCAAGGTAGTGTAGTGTAGAAAGTCTGGGAATACTAATTCAACAGATGTTACAAACCACTAGAAATGTAAAACAGATTGTTTTTAAGCGTTTATCAATCACTATTCTTTAAACAACCTGTAACAGCCACCCCATAGACTGCTGAACTCAAACTGTCCTTCATTTCAACTTTTTATTCCATTTCATGACGCATGGGATATGGGCTTTCTGCGCGGCCAGAGCTAAAGTATGCCTCCTAAGGTCGCACTTGCCAATTTCCTGTTTGTCTGAAATTTTCAATCGAAAATTGCTGTTTGAAAGGGTTAAAATATACGTGGTAATACCACCAAGAAACTTTTTTTCAAATATCACGCGATTGAAATGTACTAGTAATAAATTAACCAGTTGAAGTAAACCTTAATAACTTATGATTTAATAGTCGGATATTCACTTAATAATACACAATCACGTATTAGGGTTTCAAATATGCTAATTAATTTCAGAATAAACTATTCTAAGTTACAAAATCAGGCACACAAACGTACTTTCGCTTAATAAACATACATTTCTTATCGCTCTAATGGACCCTCAAGATAGCAGTGGTAGTCACAACCTCCAGAACAAATGAAGTGAATCAAATAACGTTTCCACATAATTATAATACTTGTTTATCCAAAGATAATTCCATTTAAAAGAACATATTTTATAATTATTTATTGGTTTTTTGACAGGAATTAAATGGCAGTTGAAACAAAATGTAGAAATAATAGGCAAAGTATATACATTTAATTTACTAACTGTCGAAATATATTCGAATAGTAAGATCTGTGATTTTTTTTCACGTACCAAATTAATTTACGTAATTTTAAGATATGAAAATCAAAATTTGCATGGAATCAGATGATTCTACAAGATTCTGCAGTTCTTGTGAAATAAAATTTTAAAACTACGACTTGTTTTATGTGTATATTTTCTACTATGTAAGGTGTTTCTTGCATATTTTCTTATGTCATATAAAAAATAAACTTGTGACATAATTTGTCTCTCTAAGAAGTGCGCCATTTTAAGTATTAACAGTGACTGCGTGCCAAGTATGCTTAATGCTTATCACTTATAAACCTCTCTCTTTGAATTTGAATAACATGTTTAAACACTTATCTCGAATAAATATTACAATTGCTAATGTCCGTTTATTTTGAAGCTGATTCATATCAATTTTTAAGCCTACGCTCGAGTAGAAAAATGGGGTGAGAAAGTTAAACTTTACGAAAGACATCGTAAAAAATAAAAATGTCTCACGATTTAAGTTTTCCCCAGCTGATTAAACAAGCCTTTTTTTAAGGGAAAAAAAACTTCTTTTATATTTTGGCTCACAAACTCAAAATGTCTTCAGTGGTAGCACCTTTCACTAGTCATATAATCTGGTGTCAGGGTGGAGAATTAGAACGCATCGGCTAAACTATTTCAGTTAGCGAGCATTTTGCTCTCGTTTACCATTATCAAAATACCATTAATATATCATTCAAAAGCGCTTTGAATCAAGTCCTAGTTTTGCGCTTTAGCCCCTATTTGATTCGTGGTGAATTTGAGCACTGTTTGTATTAGATAATTGTGGTTAGCAGGCAGTGGATTTACAATGTTTTGAATCGAAATTAAAGATGTAATACTTGCAAGAGACCTTTAATTGGCAATTTTTAGAATATGAGAAACTATTACCTAACTTTATCTAAAATTACGACCCACAAAAAATGTGCAAACAAAAGAAATTACGATTTCAATTTCGGCTTAATCGCTGTGGAAAATAAACTCTAATTTAATTGAGCAACTCATAAAATTGAATTCGAATTCCTTTTCAGTTAAAACTTTATATTTCCGTCAAAATAGTTCTGACTAATGTTGTAATATCAATTTACATAACGTGAATTTACATGGACGCGTATTAACGTGCCCTCTTAATGGTTGTAGAGGTTGACCTTAAATATGACATTTATATAGTGCGCATTGGTATTTTTAAGTTAAATCGAACGAATCAAAAATTCTTTTGCTCAAAATTATAAAACTTGTTTTTCCAAAAATAATTTTTAAAGAACTTTATTTTTTGCATTCCAGGTGGCCACTGTCTGGAAAAATTTAAAAAGTGGTGCCAATTCTTTTATAGAAGCAGACCGGGCTGCGAAGGGGCCAAGGAACTGGTCTTGCATCAGAAAGGTTCTGGGTTCGAATCCCGGGGAAGGAATGGATGTTCTTTTATTCTATGAACTATCTGTTCTTACTGTGGGAGCAACGTTGGCCAACAAATCTGCCCTTCAGATGTCTGTATGACGAAAGGTCACTCTCCAGGTGGGCATTAGAAAAAAAGTCCTTTTATAGGATTAGCGTAAATTTTATATCAACTTCAGGAATTCATTTCAGGAATTCAATAGTAATACAGATCTTTAATTTACAAATATTTTTGTCGATAGGGATTATTTATAACATTTTTTCTTTAAAGTTTTTTCTACCAGTATTAAAATAATTCTAAAATGCGTAACTTGATAATTGAAATATTTAACTTGATAATTATCAAAAAAAATATTGAATTGTAAAGTATATAAAATTTTATATAACTTTAAATTATTTAATTTAGTTATAAATTAAAATACACAAAATATAATCGAAATAAATTAAATGGTTGTCTGGACATAAAAGTTTTAAAATGCGATTTTCAAGCATTTTTCCGAAAAGCGCTTCGATCGATTTTGTTTAAATTTTGATTATTCAAAGTTAAATGCTTTAAAATTATGTAAAAACATGAACACTGAACAACTCAAAATATTTTTGTGAATATTAAATTAAATAAAATAAAGTTGATAAATATTTATCAAAGTTTTTATTTATTTATTTATATATTATATTATTTATTTATTTGCATTAAGCTAATTTCAGTACCATAACTTGGCGAATTACATGAATTTGATTCTGTATCTTACATATCCTTCACACAAATTATTTAAAGCTTAGCCACCGAATTACTTTTGAATATTGCATTTTAGAACGTGAGAACTAGACATAAATTATGATGACTAGATCATAAATTATTGAGGATTTCTCATTTTCTTACCTGTTTTAATTAATTGATTAATTTTTGCGTAATAGACAGCATTTTGCTTGCAATTTCTAATTATAAGTTAATTGTAACCGTTAGTGTACTAGACTAAAAAATATTCGAAAAGTTTATAGTAAAAAAATGGCAGATTCAGAGGTAAAACTAGTAAAATTAATAACAGTAAATAAATGGTGGTAAATTAATGGTATTTACAGAAACTAATCAGTGAAGTCTATTTACTAGTATGATCATTTACTTGATAATATATTATGTAGATTTTCTTGTTTTATCTATGTAAGTAAGTTAAATACGAGTACTACGATAAGGGACTATTTACTATTTTGTTTTTCTTAATTGTCCTTACAGAATTTTTTTCGCCATGTAATTTTTTAAAAATTAAAGTGATAGCTAAAGCATGAAAATATCGTCCAAAATTATGATTGCAATTTCGCTGCAACTTTATCTATTTATCTTTCATTACGCTGGGGAACAATATTTTCTTTCTTCTGTTGCATGAGATTCTTGAACGGATTTTGGTTATGTTTTCGTCGCTGATTTCAAATCTGAAATCGGCTTCTCTCTACAAGCAATAGTATCTATGCAGTTTAATAACATAATAGCCAAGATTTTTTAAAATTCAATTATAAGTGCCCCCACTTCTCTGCTACGTAGGGAATAGTAGGAAAAGGGTGATAATATATTTCAATTTATGATACAATGCATTAAAATCGTAATTTTTTTTTTGTCTTAAGTGATATTTTTAAAAGAGAAAAATTTTTTACATGCACTTATATAATCCTATACTTTCTTTACAAACTTATACATTCGTACCAAAAATAAACTAAACTAACAATATGTGTTTGGAAAAAAAATCTGTATCTATCGGAAGAAAACTAATTTTATGTTTGAAATCCCCGCTCCCGAATTAGGTAAGGTCAAGTTCTTGTATAAATGCAACAAAACGTTTGTTCCCCAGGGTAATTTTTAATCTCTCGTCTCAAGTTGAGATCTTTACAACTGGTTGAAACGTCCTCTTTACCCCTTGGGTACATTTGAAGAGTGAGACTCGTCATGCATTTATTACTAATAAATAAAAAGTAGTGACTAAAATATTTTGCTGTCAGTCTATTTCAGAAAGAAATAATGCATTCATAACTACCACATCTTATAAATGACAAAGCACTTAGTGAAGGTGTCAGGGTATATTTGATAGCTATTTAACAAAAAAAGCAATTGGCTGTTAAGCAATTTTAATCCTGATTATGTGCCCTAACTCCCATAAAAGTTTGTGCAACATTTATGCGACCCCCTGTTATATATAACGTTTTTAAACTTGTACATTTAGACAAAAAATTTCATTTAAAAAAATTATGTAGCTTCAGGAGCAAAACTAATTTTAGATTTGAAATCCGATTTGGATTTGAAACGAGTTAGGCAAGATCAAGCATTTGTATAAATACAACAAAAAATTTGTTCCCAAGTGTTATACATACTAGCAAAAATAGTTTACTTCATAGTTACGGATTTCTATTGTAATCAGCTATCTCATTAGTCAGAGTCAACAAATTATATTTCCTTTTAAAGCAGAAATGACTTAGTTTTGAATTATGGCAGGGTTAATGACTTAAACGTGACTAGATTTTTTTTTCCACTTTCGCTTTTCGTTGACAAATGTAGATCGTTTATTAGAGAAACAATTGCTTTTCAACAGATTTATTTGTTCTTTTCGAAAGAATACAACGCTGAGGAATTTTTTATTGTTATTATAAGTTGTTAACCTATTCCTTATCGAAGTTGCATTAGTGCATCACTTTACAGTATTGTAAAAAAGTATCTTTTTGGAAAACAAGTGGTTAAGATTTAGCACTAACTTTAAATTAATATAACTTCTATTGTAATAACCACTTTAGTTTTAAAAAAATGTACAATGAGCAAAAAAGGACCACCCTGAATGTCATGCCCAGGTGCCCAGCAGAAATATCAAGACAAGACAAGACCCTGAATATCTTTGGATCTCTTCACTCTCTAGGACTCAATCTTAATGGTTCGAGGGAATGACCTCTAATAGGCTATTTAATTAGTGCAGGCGATATATTTAATTAGGAAATTAGACACAAAAATATACTTTCTCTAAATAAACATAACCTTTTTTCGACGGATTCGGATTTTCGATCCCAGAAGTATAAGTTGTAGCCGAAGCTGAGAAGTATGATCCCAGCATTTTGATCAGAAAAACTGCCGAGATAGCTCGTCTTCCGTGGTATATTCGCTGGGCTCTATTGTTTTATTAGTGGATGTGGTTATTGATTGCAATTACTTATTATTTTTTTAAATAAATTAAACAAGTTTTAAAGGAATTAGCAATTTTTTTCAATTTTAATAATGCGGGGGAACTCTGAGCGCAGAGGGAGGGACCATAAACAGCATTTAATCCGTCATGAAAGCGTTGAAGTTAATTATACTTTTTGCGTATAGCAGAGCTTTGTAAGTGAAGTGAAAATTTTATGCACGCAATTATGAAATTCGTTGATCCAAAAATATTTAGGTGGTAAATATTTGTTATTCTATTTAATGATAGTCGAAAAAATTTTAAATTGCAAGGCATACAATTTTTACATCACTTTAAAAAAACACTTTTAAAAGACAAAATATAAATTTGATAACAAATTTGAAATCGGTCGTACAGTTCCGAAGAAATCGATTTTTAAAGAGAAGACATTTTTGGCCCGATGTACATGCGTAATTTCAGATCAGTAGATAACTATATATATTGCTAAAATAACTTGGTAAACAGTGGATTATAATGTCTTTTTCTCTCTCTCTCTCGTATGCCTGTTTAGGCAGAGAGATGCGATTGTTCTTGTTTTATAGTGGCGCCATCTATGGCCAAGAATTCGACTTCTGCCACACCCATACGTCACACCCGTTCATAGGGCGGACCCATTCATACATCCATTCATTCACTCATCCACAGATCCTAATTTTGGCCTGAATCAGAGAACGATCAATCTGGAGATTGATCGTTCCCCCAGAGGTATTCAAAGATTCCCCCAGAGGTATCCAGAGGTTCCCCCAGAGGATCCAGTACTCCCAGAGGTATTGATTTGTTATGGGAACATGGAGGACTTTGCGACTCGACAGATTCAGCGCCAATCAGTCACCATTTACTACACGGGGAGTCTTCGGCCGGCGGGGTTCGAACCCACGAGCTCTCGGACAAGGGCCCAGAGCCCTACCAACCAGGCTATCCCAGCCTATAATGTCTTTGTTTCCCCGAAATAAACTAAAGCAAATAAAATCAGTAATTTACTAATTATTATGCCTTTGAAAAAAGTGCACTATAGAGTAAGAATAGAGTTCAGAAGAATGTAAGAAATATCTTTATTTTAACACATTGCAAGCAGGTCGCGTAAAAATACGTTTTTGTAATTTCTGCAATCCATACAAAAGTTTAAAAAGTGATAGCAAAACTACTTCGTTTCCACTTTGGAAATTATCCTTTCGTGATTTAACACAAACATAAGTGATGTAGTATATATCTGATCTTGTTTTATGAGCTGGGCGCCTGGGCCTCGCTGCGGCCCCTATCCCATCCATCTTGTATTATCAGGTTGAGTAAAAATTTTCCGCCAAAGAAAAACAATCCTGTAAAATGATAAATAGATAGAAAATCAGCAAAGTTAATGAGGATAGTAAACTCCATTCAAATCAACAATAGTCTGCCAACGTTTTGGCAACTTTTCAATCCCTTCTGCGAAGAACTGGGAGGTGCGCGAGTCCAGAAAGCGATCAACCTCATTTATGACCTCGTCATTTGAGCGGAAGATTGTGCCATCAAGATGCAGCTGCAAATGTGAAAACAGATAGTAATCTGACCCACTCCAGTGTGTAGAGGATCCAGCCGGTCATTGCACTGACATGTGGCCGGGCGTTATCTTGATGAAAGAGAATCACCTTCCTTCTGAACTCTTTTTTTCGTTTTTCGCGAATGGCATCGCTAACTTTGATTAGCATAATGCTGTATATTGTACTGTTGATAGCCTGCTCGCTTTTCAGGTACTCCTTGTGGATAATTCCACGACAATCCCACCAGATACAGAGAAGGAGCTTCTTGTTAGTTAGCGTTCGTCTTGCAACCGAACCTGCTGATTCCCCGGGTGCTGACCACCCTCCTTTACGGCTAGTATTGTTGTAGTATACCCATTTTTCATCACAGGTCACAATTCTGTCCAGAATATTCTCTTTCCTTTGATCTCTGAGCAGAACCAAACAGGCCGCTTTTCTTTTGCTCTTGTCTTCAGCAGTCAATTCGTGAGGCACCCAGCGGTTAAACTTAAATGTTAAATTTATGNTTTATAGGGCGGACCCATTCATACATACATTCATTCATTCGTCCACAGATCCTAATTTTGACCTGAATCAGAGAACGATCAATCTGGAGATTGATCGTTCCCCCAGAGGTATTCAGAGGTTCCCCCAGAGGATCCAGTACTCCCAGAGGTATTGATTTGTTATGGGAACATGGAGGACTTTGCGACTCGACAGATTCAACGCCCATCAGTCACCATTTACTACACGGGAAGTCTTCGGCCGGCGGGGTTCGAACCCACGAACTCTCGGACAAGGGCCCAGAGCCCTACCAACCAGGCTATCCCGGCCTATAATGTCTTTGTTTCCCCGAAATAAACTAAAGCAAATAAAATCGGTAATTTATTAATTATTATGTCTTTGAAAAAAGTGCACTATAGAGTAAGAATAGAGTTTAGAAGAATGTAAGAAATATCTTTATTTTAACACATTGCAAGCAGGTCGCGTAAAAATACGTTTTTGTAATTTCTGCAATCCATACAAAAGTTTAAAAAGTGATAGCAAAACTACTTCGTTTCCACTTTGTAAATTATCCTTTCGTGATTTAACACAAACATAAGTGATGCAGTATATATCTGATCTTGTTTTATGAGCTGGGCGCCTGGGCCTCGCTGCGACCCCTATCCCATCCATCTTGCATTATTTATCTTTGCATAAGTTCTTTGAGATCAGCAGACTGTGTGGTAGCTGTCAAGGGGATTCAAGCACTTTGCTTGAATACCTATATGTAATAAGTCCTACAATTGTTCGTCGATTTTTTTTAATTAAAGTTGTAGCTATCATAACTAGTTTTCTCCAACTTTTAAGAAATCTTGCATACCACTTTTTCAAAGTTTTAATCTACAACAGCTGTGCTACACTTTTAGAAAAGTTGCCTGCATGCATTATTTTGAAAACTTTTATGCTAACATTTTATGGAAAATCAGGAGGAAGAGCTACTAAAATTCAGTTACTTGCTTTGATATAGTAAAACAAAAGAGCTGTGTTTTTTCTTTGATGCTGGTCGTGATCAATTTTCTCAACTACACACTGCAGTATATAATAAGGATTAATGAAAAGAAAAAAGATAAATTATTAAATAAAAATATTTTAAAACTGTTTTAAAAAAGAATTATTAAAAAGCTGGGGATCAAAATAATGATAATATATAATCTCCTCATCAGCTCAAGCGATAATATCCACAAAGAGGAGTGCTTTCTAAAATTGTATTAATACAGCCAAAGCAAAATATTTTAATACAATAGCCTCAGTAAGGAGCACACAAAAAATTTAAACTGAAAATAGAACAGATTAAGTAAAAAATGTACGAAATAAAACATATCAAACAAAAAATAGAAGATAAAATGCAAAAAAAAATACATAATAAAATACAAAATGTAATCTATAAAGCGAATAGCAAATTCAAATAATTTTAAGTTCCGGAACGTTAAAAATAAAACATTTACTATGCTATAATTTTTAAGAATTGCTAGACTCAAATAAAATTATGAAAGGATTTATCTTTAAAATATTTAATTTTAGTTTCATGATCACGTTTTAAATCAAGTGCTATAAATTTTAATAAATTAAAGGAAAGATGATGCTGAATGAAAATCATTTATCTTTAGAAGTATTTAGGTCAAGAAAAACTGAATTATATCTTCTTGCAGCTCGATGAAATTTCGTGTTGAAATTTATAAAAATAATGCCTTCTTTGAATCAAAATGTTATTTGAGTAAATAAACAGAAATTAAAATAATTCAAAGGTTTATTAATCAAATTACAAACGAAAAATTAAATATTCTTATCTCGTTATAAATTACTCACGTAAGCGTAGCAAGCTAAGAACAATTTAAATATATATATATATCAGAGTTGGCCAAAAATGTAATCGATTACATTTTTTGATTACAGTTATCAATTACTTGTAATCATGATTACAATTTTCAAAAATTTTGATTACAGCTGTAATCATGATTACAATTTTGATTACAGTAATCAATTACTTGTAATCATGATACGAAACTTCAAACATCAGTATTACAGCTGTAATCATGATTACAATATTGATTACAGTAATCAATTGCTTATAATCTTGATTACAAAGTTTGATTACAGCTGTAATCATGATTATATAGTCGATTACAGTAATCAATTACTTGTAGTCATGATTCCAAGTAATTGCGTTTACAAGTAATCACAACAAGAACGATTACGAGTAATTATGATTACAAGTAATCAAAATATATGATTACATGTAATCATGATTACATGTAATTTGATTACATGTAATTGTGATTACTTGTAATCAAACTATACGATTACAAGTTATTACGATTGTATACTATAGTCAAATTTTTTATGTAAGTATTCATGTGTTTACATATTTTTATGTACATAGAATGTACGCACGCATGAACGTACAATTTGCGATTCCTATACATACAATGTATGCACAAACGTTGTTTGTACGTACAATATTCATAATTATATTGTAATATACTTAATGCAATGCGCATATGCTTAGTACATATAATTATGCATTTATGATACATGTACGCATGTATGTTAGTTTGTACAAAAAGGCAATGTTTTGTATCTTTGTATACATAGACAATGTATGTATGAACGTATATGAAAATAATGTTTATGCGTTTGCATGCTTTTATGTACTTAAGTGCATATATTGTATAAATTTACGATAATAGCACGTATATACAATGTACGTTTGTATATAAAATTGTACGTATTTGCGTACAATATGTAAAAATGTTATTTAAAGGTACAATATATGCACATAGTTGCGTAAATAAAATGCGTACATGTATACATGCATATTTATATGTACATCGATATATGTGCACGCAAAGTATGTACTTATGTACAACTTACGTATGTACTTGTATAACTACATACTTTGTTAATACTTATGCGCATGTAATGCATGGATGTACAAAAAAATAGTTATATGCACAATGTATGCATGTGCATACAACGTATACATGTACATAATTACAAGTAATGTACAAATACGTGCGTACATTTAAATATATGTAATTACAATATACACATACATTGTGCATACATTAAAAAAATTTATATGAGTAAAGTTATTAAAATTTGTTTTAAAATTATTCTAAGGTATATGAAACTCGACCTCATATTTTTTAGAAAGCAAACGATAATTTTATTTGGAATTTCTAAATATTAATTCCACACATAAAATTTACCGTTTTTCTTACCATTTAAAAAATTTCTATGAATCATGCATTATGTTATAAAAAAAATAAATCTGTATTGTCAAACATTTCATGAAAATACCTGAAAATAATTTTTTATTCAGAGAATTTCAAAATGATATAGAACAATTAAAGCTGAAAACTAAATTTAAATATCGTTTGATTTTGTCATTTAACTTGCTTGAGTCATTAAAAGTTAACTTACATGCATTTTATTTATTGCATTGTACACATATTTAGACATAAATGTAATGTACATATGTATACGTGTAATGTATGTACGCATGTACAATGTATGTACGCATGTACAATGTATGTACATGCATTCATTGGACATATATACATTGCACCATATGCACATATATTATACTGTTTATAAATACATTGCACATGCATGCATGGGACATGCATTGTACAGACAATGTATGTATGTTCGTACAAACACAAGTACTTGTATATACATGCGTACATGAACATAGATATACATTTTACATACACAAATATTTGTATAAAATGTATATATTCATTGTGTATAAATGTACATGTCTACATTGTTTGCACATACATACGCAATTATTATCTATATACATACGTACATATATTTTATACCTACAATATAAGTGTATGTACATGTGTGTGAAACTAAAATGTCTGAACATATGTACTAGATAAAATCATATGTACATACATTTTAGTTACATTTATTTGTATGTATACAAATACGTACAAAATGCAGTACATGTTAATACGTGCAAAATGTATCATTATAAAATACATTCTATTATCTACTCTAAAATATAATCATTTATAAGAATACAATAGTCTTGTAATCGTGTATTTAGATTACATGTATTCATAATTACATGTAATCAAATTACATGTAATCAAATTACATGCAATCATGATTACATGTAATCATATATTATGATTACTTATAATCATAATTACTCGTAATCGTTTTTGTTGTGATTACTTGTAATCGCAATTACTTGGAATCATGATTACAAGTAATTGATTACTGTAATCAAAAAATGTAATCGATTACATTTTTGGCCAACTCTCATATGTAGTATGGACTGCCTTATTGCCATGTTTGAACATCTAGTCTCCATATGTTATAAAGGGAACAACAGGCAATTTAGTATTTCCCAATTTATCCTGATACATAAATGAATTCATTTAAATTTGTATAAATAAACCCTGGTGCATTTTGTGTTAAAAAATGACTATAATACCAGAGAACTTTGATATTATTAATGCTGCAATATTTTGTTTAATTTTACACATAAGAAAACAGTTGCGCAACAGATAACATTTGTTAAGTACTCCAGTTACTTTTGAATTGCATAATTATGAAATGCGTGTTTTGGGTTAAGAAAATCACCATATTACAGGAGCATTTCAAATTCAAAAGGATTACAGTATTTTTTCTATTTTCAGCATGTGTCAAAAGTGAGGGCAAAAAATTCACCAAAATCAGTTGGCGAGAAAAATGTCTCCAAACATTCGGTGCAGATGCACAACAAATCAATTCCGAAACTTTAACAAATATTAAAGCGCTTTGCCATGAAATTGTACATTAACGAAAATTTATTTTAACATACATTCAGATGCCCCTTTTTTTTTACTTTTGTTTTCTAGGACGTTAATATGTTCTCGTTGTATCTTAATTTTCCTCTGTTTACTAACAGGAAAGCTCCGGGTTATATTATTTTTTATTTAATTGTAATTCCAATATGTATGTTAAAACAATTTATCGTTTGGTGTTTTTTATTCCTTATCAAAATTTTTGTTTTGGAATTTTCATTTATAATGCTGCAAAATGGGAATAAGTGGAAAGAAGTTTAATGAATACCACCAGGTAGATCTTGCAATTAGTTTTCATGGTCAGAGGGCAACAATTGGCCACAAGGCAGCAATTTGTGCAGGAATATAATACCTATCTTTAACTGTTAATGCAGCAATATTTTTACTTCCTTTTAACAACATTTTACATTTTATTTGTATCATAATTACTTAATTAATATGTTACTCTTTTCTGCAGATTGTGTTAATATGTTACTCTTGCATATAATTACTTAATTAATATGTTACTCTTTTCGTTCTCTTATTATTTATTGAAACACACTTGTTGTATAACAAACTATTAAATTTTATTGGTAAAAAAATTGTTTTTTTTTCTTTAAATAATAAAAAGTAAAAAAAAAAATATTTTTTCACTAACTTTAATTCCTCTGAACTTTTTTCTTTCTGTTGAACAGAATACTATACTAACAAAAATAATTGTTGAATAACGTCAATATCACAATAATGGGTATTAACTGTCGCTTCTTTAAAGCGAATTTTTTTTTGCTGCTTGAAACTGATTGTTAAACAAGGAAAATTAACAAAACGGTTCTTTTTTCATTTCGTTGGCTAAAGTAATTTCAATTATTTTGCTTATTTCATATTAATTATTAAAAATGGCGATGATATTTCCATATTGTGATATGTCGCTGCAAATGGTTTCTAAATTTGCAAATTTGTTTTACAAAAAGTGTATATAAGTTTGCCCAGGGTAGGCTACTAGTTATATCCTTCAAATTGTTCTCATTTTAATATCTTTTTTTAAGGTTAACCCGGGAGTTTCAAAGACTTGACAATTATTCTGCAGCAGATCACGATAGGGAAATCTTCCTAAAATGGTTGTCACTTAAAATAATAATAATAATAAAAACAGTTGAAATTACTTGTGCTCGGTTATTTTACATTGACAACTTTTTCGCCTGGTTGAGCGAAAAGAAAATGTACCAAATTAACTACTCATTTGAAAACTTAAAATAAGGAAAAACAGAGACAGATTTATTTTTTTTGTTTTTTTTTATTACTTCATTTTTTTTTTTTTACATTTTTTTTTTTTTTATGTGCANAATCACTTTCTAATTAAAAGATCAAGTTAGAACTCGGTTGTTTAGAATACGACCGCTTCTTAATCTTGATCATAATATGTTCCAGTCCATTTATCAAATCCAGTTCCGGTCCATTTATCAAGTCCAGTTTAACATAGAAACGTAATTTACTACAACATGCTCTTCAAATCAAGGAAAGCTAGATGTTGGACCATTGATATTTTCCTCTATTTTTTTCAGAGTCGTAATGGTGTCATCTATCAACAGATCTAATATGGAATCGGCTATTTGCGATTTAACCATTACTTCCTCTTGATCATAATTGATCCAATCTGGCTCTTCCTCTCTGATCTCATCTATCAAAATGTAATCCACAAGGTCTCTATCCTTGCATCCTAGTTTCATAACGGACCACGGAGGTCTCTTATTTTCCCATGCATTTGTTTGATCTTTTGGTAAGAGCCCTAAAGTTTTTTCCACTTCTTTCTGAAGCACGGGCAATATTTTATTTTTATCGCATGGGAGAGTTGGCTTTGGAGTCAACTTTTTTGGCTTCAGCCATGGTTGAGGCACTTCTTGTGTCTCTCTAAGGAGATATTAGATAACTATTAGGAAAGTATTTTAACTACATGACACAGTTTAAATCTATGAATGAAATAAAACATTTTTAATGAGTTACGATGAAAGTAAGGGATTGTTGACATTGGTGATCGTCTCCAACTACGAATTTTTTTTAAATGTTCCAGTATGTCTGCTTGTGCAAATTTATCTTACAAGACAAGCTTTGAAAATATGTATGAATCAAGTATAACAATGTTCTTTCTTCTTTTCAATTTTTATCGTTACCCAGTATTGTATTTTCATTTTACAACAACCAATTTGGACCAGTTTGATCAAAAAGTTAAATATTTAAAACTTAAATAAAGCAGTAGAACACATAAATATTCTTGTTTGATACTAGAGACCTAAATTTTGTGTCTTCCTTATCTATTTGTCTTCATTTTTCTTTATACAATTATTAATTAAAGTTCTTTTTCAAAAAGAACAATTCGTTTTTCTGGCCCTGTACTTTTTGTCTTCATAACTGTGCATTTTTAAATATTAAAAATAAGAAAAGCTGCCAAGCATAAAAAAAAATATAAATATTGGTTGTTTAATAAATATTTTATTATTAATTATAAACGTTCTCTTGTGGTGCAAAGGTCAGTAAAGATCTTCTGTAACTATACCCTTAAATCTAGTTGCAGGATTAGGGCAATTTAAGCTGTAATATTTTAACACCCATTTGTTCCTTTGTAGTTCTTCCAGACAAGTGTTCAAATTTACAGTATTTTTACTAGTTAAGATCTCAATGCAGAAAAAATTTTTATTTCCTAGAGGAAAATTGTAGCATTTTGCACTAAAATCATTTTTCAAAAAGATTTGAAAGTGATACGTAATATTTTATTGACACAAGCCTTTCAATTTTAAGTTAAGAAATGTTACAGAAATGTTTTACTCACTGATATAAATCCACCAAAATCTCTTTAGAGACATCAAATATCAAATCCAAATATGCAATTTGGCATGGATTTGTAAGCCCCAACGTGTCTACCACAACATCAAATTTAGGATCATTGATGTCCACTAGCATGCTTCCTCTCTTTTTAGAATCAATGAATACATCAGCTAGATGTTCCATGATAAAGCCAATACTTTTTGTCACCTGAGCAATGGGATCTTTCTGATCGATTGCAATGCAAACCTCCTTCTCTGATACAGATTGCTCTTTTTTAGTCACAGTTAAAATTTCCTGTGGCCCACCAAAGACACCGAGCATGTCAAGCAATTCTGCATCCGTCAACATTTCTCCAGAAAGAGCAAAAGTTTCCACAGATGTTTGATCAGGTTTATTAGTCAACATCAATTTTAAGTTGACTTGAAGTATGTCAAGCAGCTCATCATCCGTCAACAGTTCTCCCAAGCTGGTAAAATTATCCACAGTTGACGGTTCTATTTCATCGACCAACATTGGTCTCATATTGACACCAAGCATGTCAAAAAGTTCTTGATCACTCAGAACTTCCAAGCCATCATAGTTTTCAATTGCATCAGCTTTAGTTCTTTCATTCGAACTTATCTCA
Source organism: Parasteatoda tepidariorum (assembly GCF_043381705.1). Classification (NCBI taxonomy): domain Eukaryota; kingdom Metazoa; phylum Arthropoda; class Arachnida; order Araneae; family Theridiidae; genus Parasteatoda; species Parasteatoda tepidariorum. The sequence continues at coordinate 42,522,735 of NC_092208.1, read as the reverse complement.
ATGCTGATGCCTTTTTTGAAAATAAAAAGAAATGAAAGAAAAACCTTTAACAAGTACAAACATGGAAATCATACTAATAAAAACATACCTTAACATATTTCTTACTTGAAACGTAGAAATTTTTTACGTGTCAATCGTTTGGATAAAAGATCTTAATTTTTATTTAAAACCTTAACAATATTCATGATCTTGATTTTATTTCAAAACTAATTTGCAAAAAAATATATATTTCCACAGACAGATTTAAATAATATGTCACTTCCATTACTTGCTATTATTTTAAATTGACTTAGTGTAAAACAAATGCCCAATATCAATAGAAATGAAGATGCTGAACATATTCTTCTTTATTGTAGTCTGTATGCGAGTGCCCGAATGAATTTAAAGACTGATTTGAGACGTCTTTCTATTTGTTGGCCACCTGTCTTATCAGAACTGGTCAAAAGTATTGAAAGTCTTGCGGCCTTGCAGAATTTTGTTTTTAATGTAAATTTGCAAATTTTTCTTCTTTTTGTTTTTTACTTACAACTGTAAGCCTCATGTTATACGTGCATGAGGAGTTTTAAGTCGTTTAAATAAAATAAAAAAAATATCAATAGAAAGTGATTTTGTGCATAACATATCCCCCTCCTATTAGGGGGAATAATTAATACATTGCGCCTTTTTTTTTAAACCAATCAATTCGGTAAGATATGATTAGGGAATTATCTTTCTAAATGAATTAAGCTGCTGCAGCATTCTTCGACAGTTAATGTTAAAAATGTACTCAAAAAATACAATCAATGAATTAGCCACTAGGCTGTGGTTTCTAAGGTTTTTCGCTTGATATTTGACCCTGGAAAATAAATTGTAAATCATGATTTTATTTCTGAAAGCTAATCTCGGTAAACATGATATGCGGACATGATAGGTGTCCACCTCACCGCATTGTTCACAAACCACCCTGGGCTAACAGCCATGAAGTTCTTGAACTGCAAGACGATGCCCATTCTAATTTAAAGCAATAGATAATGCAGACTTAGTTTTTTTGCTACAGTGTTGTCTTGTTCTCATTATTCACATGACTTGTGAATAGTAGAATTTGATTTGTTATGTCACTTTAATCACTTTCTATCCAGCTACATGTTCATTCGAAGTACAGAATTTCAAAGAGCAGTTCGCGAGATTTTCTAAGACTTTCTCAAGAATTTTTAGGACAGATAATTGATACCAGCCAAGGGATCAAGGGATATATATATATATATATTTGATTGTTATCATTCCTTGTTTCCCATATTATAAAGAAATTATGCTACAATTTACGCAACTGATTATTGTGCAAGCTGTCTTCGTATTCAAATTTTACAAAGGATCATTAAATAATTAACAGACTTATGAAGAAAAATAGTGACTTACCATCTTTGTATGAAAACTCCTCTCTCGAATCAATTGATTCCTCACAACTCGAAGTTTCAGCAAAATTATTTGACTGAAAGATAAATGAAATAAAGATGACATTTTGCATTCATTTCATAGAAGTATGTACGAGAAAAAAACAATAAAAGAAGTTTCAAAAATGCAATCGGAAATATCCAAAGCTAAATCAAAACGATTAATTTTGTTCAGGATTACATTAGCATGAAATGATCAAAATAATTTTGCTAAATAATAATAATTTGAAATGTGTTTGTATTTGAAACTTGATAGAGTAAAAATTTGCAATTTGTTGCCTTTCTTATTTTTGTGCTTTATTTTCATTTTCTTTTCCTTTTATGTTTTTGCAGAAAGCAGTGGAAAATTACTTAAAAGTGAGAAGATATTAATTTCAAATATTTCATCCTTAAACGTACATCAATTGTATAAAAAGATATCGATGCATATTAAGATAATTGAGATGCAATTTACAATAAGTATTAAGTATAATTATAAATATGTAAACAGAATTAAAACATAAAGGGTAAGATATTGAAAAAAAAATTCGGGAAAAAATTGTCCTAAAAATTATTACCTTCAAAAACTTAAATACCCTAAAAGATATAGCATTTCATAAAAATCTATTAGTTTGTAATACTTTATTTAAATAAATATAAGTACAAGAATAGAAAAATCTTTGCCTTATCGAGAGTCATAAAGTGATTATAAAAAAGACTAGAGCCTTTCGACTAAATAAAAAAATTTTGATCAAAGCCAACCACCGATGTTTGGCTGTATATCACTTTTAATTTATGGCGAATCTAATAACTGACTGAAATACTAGTTTAGCCAGAACGCTAATAGCTTTCGTATTTGTATGAGGAATGTTACCATTTACCTGAAACTCCAAATCATCATCCTCACCACCATCAACATCACCATCGCCGCCACAGCAGCACAAATTAGCGAAAAATCGCTTTATCCGTTGAAAATATTCCATAATGGAATCAAAATCGCTTTTTAATAACTCTTAAATAAAAATCAAGTTATCGCCCCAAATGCAAGCTTTGGAATGGCAGAAATATATTTCAACAATGTGATTGTTAACGTTTTAAACAATGATTTTGTTTCGTCTTATTTTCTGAACAATTAAAAAGTAATATTTTTTCAATTAATGACATTGTTAAGAAGTTTTACAGAAAAAAGCTATTGTTAATATTATTACATTGTTTCAGTATGGTTAGGTAGGGGGGGTGCACAATCTTCTACATTGAAGGAGCAGTTGGACAATTTTATCTCTGTTTGACCACTAAAAGGTCGCAAATAATTCTCAATTAATTTGGTAAAAATAAGAGAATAATATACTTTTAAATTTTAGAATTTATTAAAAAAAGCTTAAATCTAACAACGGCTTTTAAATCAACATTTTAAACCCCAAAATTGCACGAAAATCGAAGGATCGATTTATACACCGATAATAAAATCGGACACTCGTTTATCGGGAAATATCGATATCTGGAAATATCGATTATACATTATAAACAATGAGATAGATATCAAGAACTTTGTATCAATTTTTACAGCATAGACTTTTCAAAAACTATTTTGAATATATTGAATGCAATTATCTTTGATTTTTCTTTTACAATATTTGTTTACACGTGAAGGACTTTTTTAAAAAAAAAAAAAAAAACATTAATTAAGTTTAGAACAAAAATTACCGGGAAAATTAAAGATATTTGATTCATGAGTATTTCAAAATATGCAACAAAATGATAATTTTTAAAACACAAAGGAAAGCTACACATAATTTAAATATTCCAGAATATCATCTATGTTGGATTCAGTAACGTTAAAACTGTTGTCATACATATTCAACTCTGTAATGGATTCTACTTCATTCTTTATCTGCTGAATACCACGAAAAATCGTCTTCACCCCATCCACAGAATTCGATATTTCGAACTTTTTGAACGGTATTAGAATAACATTTAAACACATTATTTCTCAAAGTCTAGTATCTCTCTGTTCCACAGTAAAAAGTTCATTAATGCAGGTTGATTGTTCTTAAGGGTTACCTTCATTGTGTTCAAAATTTTATGGAAGGAATATTGTTTTGCTAATGATTTTAATTTTTGTCAGTGTAACTTTATTGATGCGGTAAGACCGCTTGTGTTGTCGTCATGAAAAACGAAATGATAACTAAAATTTAAAATTAATAAAAATGATCCTTGCTGATATAATTATGCGGAAGAAAGTTATTAATTATGAATGATGAGCTGCGATGGCTTAGGGGATAGAGCTTTCGCTTCCCAATGAGGTGAACTGGGTTAATAAAGATAAAGATACATTTTGCGAAGTAAGTTACGGTTTATTTAAAACATTTTACTTTCTAACAATTTTTTCTTGTTCCTAAATTTATTTAAATGTAGAATAAATTACATATTAACACGAATGACATGTTCCATCAATCTTTTTAAACAAAGAAAAAATTGCGAAAAGCGTTATTAATATAGATTTTTTAAGTTTTCTGTTTATAGTAGAATTCAATATATGAGAGATTTCAAAAAACAGCAGTAAATAAAAATATGTCAGAAATACGTTTTGCGTATAATGGAAATGAAAGTCAAAATAAAATTTTTTTGAGTTCATCAGAAAATTTATTATATTTCTACATACATGCTGAAAAATCTTCTGACATGAAAAAACAAGAACAATAAACACGAGAAACTTTAGGAAAAGCGTTGTGATGACGTCAGAGTGGATCGTCTTTAAGTATTATATGGTTCAAATATAAATAATAAAGAAATAATACATATTTAAAAATCATAAAAAAAATTCTCCATTTTTGTAAATTTTTAATAGAGCGCTGGAGTAAGTTTTAAAATATTAAAAAAAATATTTCCAAAAACGCTTTTCCTTTTCGCAATACTGTGGTTTTTCTTCGTGTTGTCGTGTTGAACCATTTTCTGAATTACCACACATAGTTGGTTAAACGTGACCCATTAGTAATTGAAAAATGTTGGTAATTTACAGCAGTTGGGAAAATTGCATATGGTATTTTATGAGACAACTAAGCCTTCATAAAGTGTTCTCCCTGATTGCACTTTTTAGAACGATCTTAGTAGTTCGGAATCTTTTCTTATGCAATCTACCAGGCTCTTTTTGAGAATTCGGATAGTCCATGCATGGCAGGTCTGTTGGGGAGCTAGATGGGTGATTTACCATCATCTAAGCTCTCGGTCTAAATTATAGTAGTGTAGAGCAGAGGTTCTCATCCAAAGGAATCTTTAATGATTGATCTTCTTTTTTTTTATTAAAATAGTATACCTTTCAATTACTAGGAAAAATATTTTCAGAAACTGCAGTAAGTTTCGTAGAAGTAAGAACTTACGGTTAATTACATTTATTTAATAAAAATATCTAATATTCCTGTTCGTTTCTCTGATACAATTTAAGTACATTAATGTTCATAAAGTTGTGGAAAAATTTAAAGAGTAGTAGCAAAATTAGGAACGATTAAATTGCTTTAGTTTGTTTTAATCATTAATAATAGTAAATTCTTCCAAGTAAATATAAAATTGATTAAACAAATCAATTAAAAATGATTATTTATTTAAAATAAGTTATAAAACTGACATCACTTTTTAATTTTTTACCTGCTACAGTTATCAATATTTTTAAAATTAAAATATCAATGATTTTTTTATATTGATTATAAATTGAGAGAAAGAGCTTAATATGAAACTAGGAGGCTCCGCCCCCTGCTCGCGAACGCTCGCCAACCCCCGAGAATTGCTACGCAATCCTATGTGGTTCACGCCGTGAACCATGGCTCGCTGCGCTCGCTCGCCAATGAACACAATGTTCTAGCACAAAGACATAATATATTATCATCAAAGACATAGTATTTTATCATCAAAGACATAGTATTGTACTTATGTAGA
>NC_092208.1:42502523-42516501 GCF_043381705.1 Parasteatoda tepidariorum | reverse complement strand
CTTTCACTTTTCTTAATAATTAAAGTTAAAACTGAACTTTTTAAAATAAAGTATTTATAGTGTCATTTTCGCCAACTAGTAAAATATATTTATAAGTTTAAAATGGTATTTTTTTAATATACTGGCCAAGAAAGTTTTTTTAAACTATGTTTATGAATGGAAATAATGTGTTAATTACGTAAAGTTTGAAGGCTAATAACCAGAAAAAGTCTAACTTATTTTTACAAAGAGAAAGATGCAAAGTTATCATATCTTTGCTTGCGATCTCCGAGATCTGTGGACACAGTGACGTCATGAGGAGGGAAATCGTAGCTTCAGTTCTAAGAGCGGAGTGAACTAGCCCTTCTATTCTCTTTAGCCCTGGGCTTTCAGACCCGAGAAATACCACCACGTGGAGGTCGCCATGCTGCATTTCTAATCGGGGAGTTTTGATTTTGGCAGTTCCCCTTGCCTACTGCCAATAGAAGTTTCAATTAAATTTTTTCCAAAAAAACATTTTTTTTCTGCAACGCTCTAAGAAATTAACACTAAGCATTTAGAATTTCTTTGAAAACACAATTATAGATTTGGCATCTTGGAGCAATTACGGAAAGGCTGTCAAATGATTTAACTCTTGACAGGTATAACATAGGGTAACAGGGTAACATAAAGTTTTCCATGACTAAAAACTTGTCTTGTTGTAGTCAATACTAAACTGATTTTCTCAAAAATCTGACCTTGTGACTTATTTATAGTCATGGAGAAGGCCAGCCTAATTAATTCCTAATTGAGTTTAAATTAAATATTATCATGTTTTTAGGGCATGAATCTGAATTGAACAACCTGATAATGCTCACACTGGTTATTGTTTCCGTTTTTAAAAGCGCTATACGTTGAGCCACCTCATGTGGCATTTGCCATGTGACATTTTTAGCAGCATTCATTGGTCGATTTTCTAACGTTGCTATTCGGGGAGTTGCAATGAGGCTTTTTTTTGGTGCCGTGTAAGAAAAATACATATATAGATAATAATAATACACAAATAATGATGTGAAAAAAGTGCTTTTAAATTAACACATTCACTCTCTTAAATAACTTAGGTCAATGAAGATTTAGTTCCTTCTTTCGATAATTGATAAAACAAATATTTTATTATTAGCTTATATTTTATAAATAGTAAAACAAAATATTTCATTTCTATTATGGTGTATTTATTAGTTCAAACTTCTGATCTAGATCAGAAATTACAGATTTGCAAAATTTCACAAATTAAATATAGACCGTACATGGTACGGATAAAACATGTGAATTTTATTTAACTAACAATATACTATTATATAACGATAAATTTGTGCTACCATACTAGGATAGATTTTTCAAGATGATACTTAAATTATTATTGAAACTGAAAGAATACGCTAAAATTCAAGTTTTTTCGACAACTTTCATATGCATAGATGGCCACAACTCGATGGCCACAACTGGAAAAAGAATATGGTGATAAATGTTTCATGTGGCTATTGGAAATTTTAAAGAGTTCATCTTCACGTTGACCTTACGAATTAAGTCAGGAAGACTTAACATCTATATACATTTCTTTTAATTCAAAAAGAAAATTTGGGTAGGTTAAATTTAAAAAATAATTTGTTTCAGCAATCTTTTTCTCCAACTTTTTTTAAATTCTTCCCGAGTCTGTTTAACTAACGGATCTCGGGTCATATACATATACTTTTGAATTATTGATTCATTTTGATTGATTTTTTATTGTCTATCTCTTTTACGAAAGTTTAAGCAAATTGAAAAGGGAGCGAAAGTTCTTTGGTTTAAGAATGCATTTGGGTGTAATGTAAAAGTGCTGCCATCTCAACTAATACAACGTTAGGAACAAACTACAACCGGCCACTTAAGCTGGTGCCTCGATCAGAAATTTATCTAACATTTAACTGATATGAGTGAACGGAGTTTGTTCTTAGTTCATATAAAAGAATAAGCGGTGCTAAAGAAGATTCGAGGCGGAAACTGTAAATTTTAAACTTCTTACGGGGATTGGACAAAAGTATGAAAACATTCCTGTGTTAATTTGATGGAAGCTTCTTATCCTCCTACAGTAAATATTTTGGAAAATCAAAGTCAAAGTGTAAGCACATTTTAAAACATCATGATAAAAGATTTTAATGCGATTTTCCAGTCTAGAGGGCCAATTTAAGCCACATTTTTAACATGTTCCTTTTCGGTTAAATATAAGGATAAGTTGTATAATGGTTTCATGGTATTATTTCGTCATTTATCTGCTACATTTTAAATTGTTCTAGGCCGAAATAATTATAAATTAGAATATACAAACAATGCCGAAGATAGCAGTGCACGCTGAGTACTGTTAGACGGATGAAAGTTCGATTTTCATATTGTGTTCTCTGAAACATACGAGATAAAAAAAATTAACAATTACATACGAGTGTAATTATAGTTTAAACCAAAAAAAATCTGAAAAAAAAGGCAATTTTCAAAAAATGACGATAATTTAAAAATTTTTTTTATCACAAATTGACTTTTTTGGGACATAAAAGATTTAAGTTATGGTTTCAATCATAGTCTAATCAATTCTCTACAAATTTTCAAAGTGACATCAAAATCGATTTAGTAGTTTTTCTACAACCCAAACGTCCAAACAGAAGAAGACATGATTTTTGGGAAAGCATGTTTAAAGTTTTTATTATGTTTTTCTCCAGTTTTTTATGTCTTTACCATGAATAGGCTATGGTTGGGTCATTCAGAACGCTTTAGTTGAACTCATACATTTCATTGACTTGAACTGCTAACTGAATTTCTGCCACATCCATACGTCACACCCGTTTATAGGGAGGACCACCCATTCATACATCCATTCATTCATCCACAGATAGTAATTTTGACCTGAACCGGAGAACGATCAATCTCCAGTTCAGTGCCCCAAAGGTGCTTATTTGTTATGGGAGCATGGAGGACTTTATGACCCGACATATTTAACGTGTACCAGTCACTGTTTATTACCGCCGATTGGATTCGAACTCCCGTTCTCACGAGCGAGAGTCCAGCACCCTGCCGACCAGGCTCTCCCGGTCCTATTTCTATACCTGAGAGATCAATATACCACAGAGCAGCGACTCCTAAATAGTGTTTCGTGGAATCCTAGGGTTCCGTAAAAGATTCACAGGGGTTCCAAGAATTTACATTTTTAAACCAGTAATGATTTTTGAAATCTGTAATTATATTTATATCTAAACAACAAACTATAATTTATTTGATATTTTGATTGTTTTTATAAAATTATTTTAGTAAAATGCCAGTTAAAAAATTATATAACAAAATTTGTAAGAAATTGCATTAGTATTTCTAGAACTTTTCAGTTCAAAATAAAATTATCACATTCAAGAATGACAAACTATGTTTCTCTGATAACTATTCTCATTTTTTATAAGAGTTCTTTTCCAAAATCCATAATTCACAGCTTATTTTAATCATTTTCATTAAATGTGTGCACCAAAAACAAATTCAGAACTATACTAGATACCACTCCAGGCCTGTTAATTCAAACTGTTCGACATAAAATCATATTATTTTTAAGAGTTTTAGTGATAAAACGATTATTGAAAAAAAATTATTATTCACATTAAATATTATCAAATAATCTTTCTTTGGTTAGTATCTTGACAACTTGTAATAAATTTTATTGATTTAGTAAGGGTTCCACCCAAAGATAATTTGGAGTTCCGTTGACGTGAAAAATTGGGAACCGTTGCAATAGAGATCACGAATATTGCAAAATAGTTTTGTTTTTCTTAGCTTTGTTACAATATTTTAAACTTTTCTATCATTTTATGAATCTCGTTAAATGAGCTCTCCAACATTTTAGAAGCATCGGAACCCGATAAATTTGTTGCAAAGTGTGTTACAATCTCACGTTTCAAAAGATGTTCTATATACGTTACATTCAAGGGCAATACTTAGCACGATTACGATAAGAAACAATTTAAAAGGCAATTACCTTACGAAATTACCGATTTAGAAGAAAATAAATCTTAAAAACATAGTTTCTAACACTACCGTTTTTTTTTTTTTTAGAAACTGAACACAATTTACTTCGCGTTCTTTAGTTTTCTAGAATTCTCCAATAAATTCTACACTTTACTGTTGATTCGACATGAATTTTAGCCTGTTGACGGATGGAACGTAGCTTAAATTCGTCCTTGCTTTCATTTATCTTTTTTTTTTTTGCCTCGGGGCTTTGACCTATTACTTAAAGAAAGTGTTTTCTCTCTTAATGTAGCATTTTTGTTTATATGACACGTAGTGCACAACGTTTCAAAGAGGACAATCCACATTCCAAGATTTTTATTAGAGCCCGAATTCGCAATTTTAATAAAACGATTTGTATTCGTCTTAAAAATACGAGATATCATCTATAAGATCGTCTAATTATTTGTTGCCGGCACCATGTCGAGGTTGAACAGCATTTAGTAACCAACTGTTAATGTTTGAAATGAACATCTTGCAATTTAAGTTTCTGTAAGCATGAGTTAACATTGTTATATTTTAAGTTCCATTTTTTTTTCATTATTTAGTTGAATGCCATCATGTTTGTAAAACAGCTGTTGGCAAGGTTGTTTGTTTTTAGAAGTTGTTAATTGGATTACTAATGAGACGGCATCTTCTAATATCTCGTGTTCCATTTTAAAGCGAATAGTTATCTGCTGCGAGGTTCTTCAAAACAAATAGATTAATAAAAATTTTCTGTAAGGTAGATGTATTTTTCAATTGGTGATAAATAAAGCCAACTCAATAAATAATTAATAATTTATCAAAAAAATTCTTCTTCCTTTTATTTTGAACAAATAATCTGCAATTCAAGGTTTTTCGTTTGAGTCGAAGTTTGCAATTTTACGAGTGATTTATATTCGTCGTTAAAATATGAGGTATCATCGGTAAATCTTCTCAGTGTTTGTTTCTGGCATCACGTCGAGAGTAACCCAGCATCATGTCAAGAGTCATGTCATTTAGTAACCAACGATTAACTTTTTCAATGATTATACTACTTAAGTTTCCGTAAGCATGAGTCAGCATTATTACATTCCTTCAGATCATAGATTCAGTATCATTCAGTAACCAACGATAAACTTTTTCAATGAACATATTAGTTAAATTTCTGTAAGCATAAGTGAGCATTATTGCATTCCATCAGATCATAGATTCAGTATCATTTAGTAACCAACGATTAATTTTTTCAATGAACATATTAGTTAAGTTTCCGTAAGAATAAGTCACGATTATTACATTCAAAGTAAAGTTTTTTTTATTATTTAGTTTAATACCATCATGTTTATGAAATAGGTCTTGGTTAAATTGTTTGTTTTTAATAGGATTTTGAAGCAAACATATATCTGCTACAAAATTTATTAAAACATATAACGTAATAAAATCATTCTTTAAGGTAGATTATGATCAGCAACAGGCATTAAATTAAGCCATAACTATCTTAATTACGATAATACTTTATCTAACGAATTATGAATTTTTATTCATTTTACCTCTGAACATAGCATGACTTTAAGCAATTTAAACAGAAGATTTTCCGAACTCTGTTCTGAAATACAAATAGTTGCAGTTTTACTTAAAATGGGTGTTTTCTTCCGTTAGCTACCACTTATTTTATTTTTCTTGGGGGGGGGGAGGATTTAAAGTAAATATATAGGTTTTTGTACTATAATTAATTATAGTTGGTAGGTCATACATTTTGGTTAGTCTTGTTTTTCCTAACTAAATTATATTAAGAAAAAATTGAAACAACATATATTTTTAGAATATACCAGCCTTGTCAAATTAGTTATGCCCAAACTTAAGCTACCGCTTTTTATTTTTTTCCATCCTGTTTCAGATTTCATACGAATATATGCATGACTCGCCCGTCCCGAAAAGGTTAATAGGCATATTTGAGGTCACGCCCTCAAACAATTAAGATTGAGTTCTAGACCGGGAAGATCCTATCATTAAACCAATGGTTATTCAGAGTGGTATTTTTTATTATTATTTATTTATTTATTTCATTTTGTGCTCACTGCAGTATGTAGTTACAAAGATTTAGTCTTTATGTTAGTTTAAGCAGCATGTAAAAGTACTCAGAATGCAAAAGGTTAAAGCGTAAAAAATAAAATATATCCATCATCTTGCTCATGCAATCCCTTTCTCCTAATCAACCTCAACATTTTATATCATAACGTGTAGGAATTTTCAAAAAGTTTTGAGAGTATGTAACTTAACATTTTAACTTTTAAAACAATGAAATCTTTTCATCACATTAAAATGATCAGATTCACTGAATTCCGAAACGTACTTAGTCGAGTATTTGGGTCGAAGGAGTTAAATACGAATCCGTTAGTTTTGCTTTTGGTTTTGAAGCTTAGAGAATCACTAGTGAAAGTTTATAACATCACTATAAACAATTTTCATAATTATCGGACTGCAAAATTTCACTAATTTCGTAGATTATTTTCGAATGGTAGTGTGACAAAAAAATTTGTTTTTTTTTTTCCATTTCTGATAACAAATTGCATATCTGACAATTTTTTCTCAAGCTGTAGTAAAATGACAATTGAATTACAATTGTTAGCAGCTATATTTTATATTCATTTTCCCAACAACTAAACGTTCGTTCGTTCGTTCGTACGTTGTAGTGGAACTGGGCGTTTGAAGCCCTACGGCCCTTAGCAACTAAACAACCTTATCGTGCCTTTATATGTATGTTTAATTTGTTCAGATAGATTGGTAGTGAAAATAATTTTAAATTATATTTATTAATTCAATATGTGAAAAGGAAGCAAAAATTTTGCTACCACTTATATATAAATTATTTATAAATATAAATTATTTATAAATATTATTTATAATTTTAAATTAACCATAGTACACATATTCTCACATTCCTTTAACTCACCCTCCCCCCCTTTTGTATGTATTCCCAAACCCAAACTGTAAATATTCATTAGTGTTTATTTTCCCATTGTACTTTAATTTTACCTTTTTCCTGTACTTTTTTATAACTTGTAATTTTGTTATTACCTAATAATGGCAAAGTGCCATTTTTTCTTTTTCATTTCACGAACTCCATTTTGCTCCCCAAACTTTATTTTTGCCATGTATGTTTCTTTGTCTAATTTCAGGATGAATGGGAAAAGGGCCGTAAGGCCTCAGACGCCCAGTTCCATTACAACGAACGAACAAATTAACCATAGTGGCAATTATGTTGGTAAAAAAGATGTCAATTATGAATAATTTTCAAATCACCAGGCCTGTTTATATACAGATATTTTAGACTAAATTAAGGTTGTATTGAACTTCTCTAGTTCGAAAATTTTACTTGGAAGCCGTTATCTTGATTGAAATTATGATTAATCAGCATTAAATGCATTTGCAATATTTCTTCGTCGTATTAATTCGGTAATTAATTCTTTCATATATATTGTTAGTTAAAGTTGTGAGTTTCAAATGATAAAGTTTCAATATCATTTAATCACTTCTTAACTGAAAGGAATACAACAAAGAAACAATAAAACAAACATTTCGTCAGAAATTACAATTTATTTAAAACAATAAAATTTTAACTGTTCAGTTTTAAAATCTAGAATAATCCTCTTACAGTGGCTTGAATCAAAATATATATCATTTCCTACTTGTAATAACTTAGTTTGTATGGAGAATAATAGCTTCCATACGTGACAGGTTCGTACTGCAAAGTGTTATAAGCTGGCAGATATCCGTAAGAAACAGGAACCGGAGCAAAAACTCTGAAATAATTTACAAAAATATTGTATAGTTTATAAAATATTGAATACAGCAAGTTTGTTTATATGCATGCATATATAAATTATGTATATATTATAGATAATTCATATATTCTGATGGGTGATAAAATATTACGGACACATACTAACTCTATGAAAACAATTTTTCTTTGAAAAGCAAATGCTTTGGAAGATTTTACGTGGTGAAAGTGCATGCAAAAAGCATGCTTGAAGTTTTAAGGAATCGGGCGGCTCTCTTAACCCATGCAAACTTCCCATCGACCAAAATGAGCATAGGAATTTCAAGGTTTCTTTCCTTTATCAACACCATTATTATTCTAAAAGCATTCTTATATAAATATCACAATCCTAAAGAATGATATCAAAATTACTGGAATTATAATGATTTTAGAATGGCCTCTCCTCATTTTGGTCTATCCGAATTTTGCATGGGTAAAAAGGAGACCATTTCTAAAAGCATCAAGCATAATTTTTCAAACTGTGCCACCAGTTTTACCCATGTAAAATCTTTCAAAATATTTGCTGCTAAAAATATATTGCTTACATAGAGTTAGTACAGAAGTGCTCATATTATTTTGCCATCCATCTGTACATTATTGTATTTCAGAAGACCTATTTCAAACTTTCCTTGCCTTGTAATTTTTCTTTGCAAACTCCTTAGCCTTGTAATTTTGAGCCCAATTCAGAAGACAAGGGAACTCCTGGATCAAGTATTGGGCGAAAGTTACCTTGGTAGAGGACGTTTTGAGGGAACTAACCCTTATTTGCGTGACATAGAGTGGAAAACAACGAATACCTCCCACGGTTAGTCTGACGGCAAGGAGACTCTCAAGATCCGTCTACCACTGAGGATATTTCATGTCAGGACTGTGGAAAGCACTGTCATGTCAGCACTGTGTCGGTGCAAGACTGATGCGGAATTCATATCTCATATCGACCAACCGTCGCTGGGATTCGAACCCAGTTCACCTCATTGAAATGTGAACGCTCCATCTCCTGAGCCATTGGGGCTCTCTGAGAACTATCAGTGACGGTCTCAGTAACATCCCTGAGGATTGTTGTTGTAGTTCATTTACGTCGCAATAGAGCTGCACAATGGGCTATTGGCGACGGTCTGGGAAACATCCCTGAGGATGATCCGAAGACATGCCATCACAATTTTGATCCTCTGCAGAGGGGATGGCACCCCCGCTTCGGTAGCCCAACGACCTGCACGCGAAGTCGAGCACTTTACGGTAGCAGAGTTTAACGAGTACCAATACCGCACACCCTCGGTCCCTACGCAGACTGATCTAAGTGGTAACCCACCCGCACCCTGACCGCGGCCAGTGATGCTTGACTTCGATGATCTGCTGGGAACCGTGTCTTAACGATCAGTCCACTGCGGGACCATCCCTGAGGATGATTCGGAGACATGTCAACACAATTTTGATCATCTGCTGAGGGGATGGCACCCCCACTTCGGTAGCCCGACGACTGAGTGCAAAGTCGAGTATTTTACTGTAGTTCTGTTTAACGAAAACCGATATCGCACACCCTAGATTCCTTCGCAAGCTGATCAAATTGATCACCTACCCGCTCAGTGTCCGCTATCAGTGATGCTTGACTTCGGTAATCTACTGGGAACTGTGTCTTACTATCTGTGGGACGTAGTCTAAATTTCAAAAAATAATAAGTATTACTTCACGAAAGTTTAATTCCAGTCCTTATATTGGTTATGTTCCATATTTCATGTTAAGACGAGTTTTTTTTAACAAAAAAAAACACTTTCTCCGAAAATTTTTCTTGAAAAAGTAACTAAACTTAAGAACATAAACGGTAAACGTCAAGCAGCTTTTCTTTAATAACTTCTTACCTCTAAGAGTTTTAATATTTTTTGATTGGTTTATTTAAATTGATTATTTATTTAAATCATACAATCGTAATGTAATATTGATAACATCTTTTTTATTATCATTAAGAAAATTGAACGCGGATCCATGTAGAATTTAAAAGGTGAATTTGCAACTCAATCCCCTGCTCGCTAATGCTCGTTAAACCTCAGAAGAGTTGATAACGCAATACGCAAAAAATTGCCAAACAATTCTCTCTATGTTCACAAAATTATAACGCTTCTTCCGAACACAGTTATCGTCAGAACAGTAGTAAAGATGAGGCATTTGCTTAAGTTTCACATTTGTAGAAACCCACTCTTGTTATTTTTGGTACCTGGAAGCTAATTTTCGGAAATTCGACCATTTTATTATCGAAACTTCAATGACCTTCCATAAAATATCTAAGTAAATTATGAATAAAAAAGAAAAGAGACTAATATAAAATTTTTAAAGTACTTGGACTAAGAAAAGCAATGAATAATTCGGTTAACGTCAAACCGAAAACCATGCACTTTCGTGATTAATTTCTAACACCAACAAAAAAAAAATCCCCCCACACATCTTTCTAAAATGATGAATCTAGCATATTTCATTTTTACTTAGAAAAAAAAACAGAAGAATTATTTTTTTGTTTCTTCATCCGCCTTTAAAACATATCTTTTAAATTTTTATTTTATTTTATTATTTTATATTTAACAGAATACTGAGACAGCTACATAATAGCTGTTAACCTACAAATCAATATGTTGCTATTATATAAAGAGGTAAGAATTTAGAGTAATTAATTGCATCTACATACATGATAATGGCGATTAAGAATAACGTTTCGAATACGACCGTTTAATAATAGTTTAAGTTTTTCATCATATTTCTTACCTTCGTGCTATGTTTCTTATGGGTGCTCGATAAATAGGTGCTGGAGCAACTATGGATGGAGCTGCAATGATTTTAGGTGATACTACAGGTGAAACAGCTGGAGCAGCATAAGATTGGACAGAAACGTCAGCGGGGTTTTGGTTTGCAGTACCTGGCTCGTTGGTTTGGACATTAGCATGGAATCCTGTTTCATCGGCATAATAATCAACAATTCTAGCTCTGCCATCGGCATCAGTCACGGTGTAAGATCCAACAACTCTACCGGATCCATCTGATGTTTCCTGTCTCGAACTGCCGCCACCAATCGCAGGAGCATTATATCCAAAGCTATAAGGCTTCGATTCTTTGACAACGACAGGTGCCTAATTAGGAAACAAATTATAAATTATTTTTTGCAAAGGATATTATTCTATTATGAGGGGATTGAAAAAGTAATAGGCAGGAGATTCGTATTGACAATTTTGAGAATTTAAAAACAATAGTCTTAGAAAAGCCGTTAACATAATACATTTATTTTCCCTTTGAAAAGCAATTTATTTAATAACGATAATGGTAATTATGTATAAAACTTAATATTGATGCGTACAAGTGCACATAAAACGTTTAAAAAATTTTAAGCTTTAAATTCTAAAGTTTTCGGCATCTCATAATAAAATGACGATTTTGAGATTTATAATAAAATGCTTTTCACATACAATGCTAAGTCGAATTTAAAAGATTTTTCTTTTTTTATTCCCTTTGTTCTATGCAAATTTCATTATGAAATGCTTTATTGAAAGAATCTCTAACAACAAAACCAACTTTACGGTGGAAGTGGAAAATTTCAAAACTAAACTTTTTTGCAGTTACTTTCCAACTAATTTTGTCAGTCACCTTTTGGCTCAATTTAAATTTCCAGTTTAAATTTAGTTTTTGAGATTTACATTGCTGATACTTTATATATATACTTTTGAAGTAACTCTTTCTTTCGAAAGATACTATTTGATTCTTTCAAAAGTCAAATTTTCTAAACTGTTTAAAAACAGTTACAGGAAAAGGACTTGTTAAAACGTATACGGTTAGGATTAAGAAAATGAAACAGAAACAAAAAAAAAATATTTTCGATACAGCGATGCACTTTACTTTTAAAAATATGGGTTTCATGTCTTCAACAGTTTTACTTTGATTTTATGGTAGGGATAAGTATTTAAAAGGAAATATTACTTTAAGACGATAAATAATAAACTATTTTAAAGTTTAAGGATGGAACGACATTCATTCCTCTCCCCTTTTAGTTTCGGATGGGAATTAGCATCAACAACAACAAAGTTTAAAGATTCTTATAAGTTTAAGGCTTACCACATATTTCAATGGTGCTGGTTGAACATAAAATGGTCCTGGCTTATACACCACAGGGGTACTCTGACCGAAGACAGCCAGTGACAGTAAGACCAACACCTGCAAAATAAATAGTATTTCTATTTAACCCCTTAACTGTTGTTTATAAATTTAACACAGTAAGAAGGAAAAAAAAGTAAAAGAAAAAAAAGAAAAGTAAAAAATACTTGAAAAACTTGTTAAAATACCAACATCGTCCCTCGATTCAAATGATTCAGACCCGGTTCAATGCTTTATATATATATATATATATATATATATAGATAGCACNGGGTTCGTACAGTCCTTAGATAATTTGAATAACGGTGTTAATATTTAAGTAAAGAAATTAATAATTTCTTTTTAGATTTTGCTAGTTTTTTAAGTGGTTTAGCATGAAATATCTGATAAAAAATGGTGAATTATATGAGCCTACGAATTTTTTTAGAAATAGTGGTGGATAAAAATCTACTAAATTGAATTTATTAAACCAAGAATCACAATTAATAAACTACCACTCGAAAATACTTATTCACTGTCCGGCGCAAGTTGGTGTCTCTGTGTATAAATAAAGCTATTTTTGTGAGTTCTATATTGCATTAATTTCTTCAAACCATTTTAATAACGATAATAATATTAAAAAAATTAAAAATTTACTCGAATTATGTGTTTCTAATAATCTTGGCTTCGCCGGTCACCGGTGACCCACCGTGGAACAAACTCAGTGCCGGTCACCGGTGACCCCATGCCATTCAACTAGTTAAGTATATTTATTTGGAAATATTAAGCATAGTAATGAATAGAAACTTATTTAAGTACTTTTTTAAAAAATTTTGCTTTCATATTTAAAATTTATTAAGGACCGTACGAGCCTTGCACTTTGACCATTTTAAGATTGGCTGGGATAGAAAATCTTACTTCCCGAAATGAAATTTCAAGTTGACAAACTCTCTACTGAAAGTAAAAATTTCGCAATAGAATATGCTAATGTGAAATTGGGAACAGAGTACCTGGCCATAAGGGCTATCAGCTCCTTCTTCGAAAATAATGATACTGATGACGATTTTAAATAAAACACGCTTACAAAATAAGTGATTATTTTAGTATTTTTACCACATTAACTTAATTGGTCGTTAAATATTTAATTTTTATTAAATTAAGGTAGAGGCAGATAGTTTGGGTCACACAAATCAATAAATTTAAGGGGTAAAAAATTTACTAATTTTCTCATTTACTTTCTAAAAATTTCCTAAATATTAATTAGTAGCACTAAACCAAATATAAATTAAATTAAAAATATGTAATTAAAAAAAGCATTGAAAAAAGAGAGGGTACTTAGATAGATCTTCGCAATATTTTGAGGCACTGATTGGCCAGTTTAAAAATTAAAATGTCTTATCTCGAAAACATTTGTTTGTAAGGATGCCACGCGCTACTATTTATGTAAAAAGTGGTCGAATCTCAATTCACTTTTATTTATTTATCATATCTTTAATTATTTAATCGTGTACTGTGACTTACATTTCATATTACTCATATACAAATATTTTTGCATTCACTTTTAAATGCAAAATGAAAAATAAATGTTAACTGAAAAAATTCATTATTAAAAAAATGTCTTTTACTTTTAAAAATATGGGTTTCCTGGCTTTAACAATTTTACTTTGATTTTAGGGTAGGGATAAGTATTTAAAAGGATATATTACTTTAAGAAGATAAATTATAAACTATTTTAAAATTCAAAGATTCTTATAAGTTTAAGGCTTACCACATATTTAAATTGTGCTGGTTGAACATAAAATGGTGATGGCTTATACACCACAGGGGTACTCTGACCGAAGACAGCCTGTGACAACAAAACCAAAACCTGCAAAATAAATAGTATTGCTATTTAACCCTTTAACTGTTGTTTATAAATTTAGAGCGTAAGTAAGAAGAAAAAAAGTAAAAGAAGAGGAGCAAAAGTAATAAATGTTTAAAGAGCTTGTTAAATACCAAGATCGAATTCTTGATTGACTTGATTCAAATAATTCACACCCGGTTATATATATATATATA
>NC_092208.1:42456922-42502450 GCF_043381705.1 Parasteatoda tepidariorum | reverse complement strand
ATATATTTGTACCATATATGTGGCATGAGACATAATAAGCTTCATTGAAATGGTAATTCTCTACCACTAGGAAAAAAATTTTGAAAGGCGCAGATGGTGACGTGTGGGTTAGGTTGAGACCATAACTTCTATTGTGACAATCGTTTTTTAAACATATGATTATTATTTAATTAGATAAGAGCCGTGGTGGCTCAGGGGATGGGGTGTTCGCCTTCCAAAGAGGAGAACCAGGTTTGAATCCCAACTATGGCTGGTCGATACGAATTCCGCGCTCTGCTATCACCGATCAAAGTGCTGATGTAAAATATCCTTAGTGGTAGACGGATCATGGCTTAGAGTCCCCTTGCCGTCAGGCTAACTGTGGGAGGTTTTCGTGGTTTTCCTCACCTCGTAAAGCAAATGCGGGCTAGTTGCATCAAAAAGTCTTCCTCGAAGACAAATTTCCCCCAATACTTGAGCCAGGAGTTCCCTTGTCTTCTGGATTGGGTTCAAAATTACAAGCTTGCGGAGTTGTGATATGAAATCCGAAAACTGGGTCGGCTGTTCAACGACGATTATAATATTAATTTAGATAGTTAGTATAAGTCTTTGACACTCAGAAAAAAATATAAAAAATGAAAAAATTAAGTTTCCAGTTTATATCTTCTTGAAAAATGTGTACGACAGAGTATGAGAGTGTAGTCAATGGGTAAAAATACACGAAATGCAAAGTGTTATGGTATTATTCGGTTGAAAGGGGATAAAGCATACCCAAAACATCTGTATTAAAAAAGAATTTAATTCATATTTTTTCAAATAACACTTTAAAAAAAATCAAGAAATATAAAATAAGTGTAAAGAAAATAGGATATGGATTCAAATAATAATGTAAATACTAATAACCGCATAACATAGTTCAAATTATTTTGAGAAAAAATATAAAACACTTTTTTACATTAAATGGCAACTAAAATTGCATTTTCAAAGGCAACTTATTTTGATATACTTTAAAATAGTTCTACTAAAGCGGTTAAGCATAGTAATGATTCAAGAATACCTAAAATTCACTACCGTAAATAATTTGAATTTTTATGATAAGTATATGTATTATAATTGGAATTACGAATTTGCAAATTGAAATTGTTATTTTTAAAATTATTTCCTTTCAAAGATTCATGAAGAATCGAAATAAATTTCTAAATATCAGAATCATATTCAAGATTTATTATACTGAGTAGGTTCTTAAAACCTTTAGAACTGATTCAATTAAAGCTATTTCTATTTAAATCTTCAATAATTTCGTTAATAATAACTTTTTGCTGTAAATTTTTACAATTTAATTTTTATTATAATATATAAATTTTAATTATGTTTATAGTTGATACAATTATGAATAACATTTTGAACGATTTTATTTTATAACTCAATAGTACCTCAAATAAATCTTCACAGATAAATTTTATATTTTCATCTGTGCAATAAAGTGCTTATAACTAGAGAAATAAAACACTTTTTCAGAAATACACATTTATATCGCAACTTTTTGTTGACGCTTCTTATATTTTAATCTTATACTATAGGTATTATACAATAGTTAATGCAATTAAAATTATTTTCTGTCAGTAATTTAATAATACTTAAAATATCTTACTGGTGTTAGTTTTTAATTCTAAAAGTACTTACTGTTATCATGCTAAATCCGTTGTAAATACTCTAAACCAAAGATAAGTTTAGTTCAAAAATTTCGGAATCTAATAATGTCGTAGTAAAGCCTACACCCAATCTTTATATACTCAAATACTTTCCTTACATTTTTTTCACGCCATTTTTTATACATACCTGAACTTACCCATTATAATCCGAAGAAAAAGCTCAAATATCTCATAAATGGCCCTGAAATGTCACCAAAGCTAAGTAATTATTTGCAAAAAATTTAACTCAACAAAAGGGTGTAACGAAAAAAATTGTTCTATAAACGTTTATTCGAAAGATAGGAAGATACTGCTATCTATTGTCAATTGCTTATTAGTATTTTACCCTAATCCAGTTATGTTGTCCAAGATGTCAGCCCACTTTGTCCACCACTTTGACCTCGGTGTGTAGAGATTAGTGGCTTTTGTTTAAGTGGGAGATTGTCTGAAAATGGACAAGGACATGAGGAGGATTGTTACCACAAAGAATCCGAAGTAATTTATGGATTGTAAGTTGGCGGTATATCTTTAATCCACTTTATTAAAATATGTATTTGAAATTGGCACATTTAAATTTCTCTTTTTGTACAATTGACCTACGACCGAAGATGACATTTTTAAAAATAAAATGTTTGCCATTTGAAACTTCAATAACTTCTTTTTAGAAACCTTAACAAGTAGCTTCTATGTAGCTTAGCTTTCCGTCAACAAAATCAGATTTAAATCGAAGCTCGGAGCGAAACTTTTTTCGAAGAATCTCAGCTATTCTATGAATTACCACTAATTAATGGTTCTTTTAAGCAAGGGAGAAGTAGATATTCACCATCTATCCTTTAAAAAAACTGCAGAAATTCTTGAGGTCCTCTTCTGACGTCATAGCATTGACTTGATTATTTCTTTTTTTTGACGTTCCGAGTTTGTTTGTAAATACTCGGAATACTCAGTTGTGCTGAATTTTATTTTTGTGTCGTGTTATTGTGAAAAAATGTGTTTTTCGTATTTTAAAACATCAGATCTGAAAAAAAGTTCTTTGGGAAATTATCCTATATTGATCTGCAGTTACTTGATCGTTCAAATGTGGATTGACACAATTTAGTTTACACCAGCGAAAATTCTTCTACCGGAAGTTGAAACAGCCCCTACAAATATCGCCCCCTACCGTGGAGAAAAGGAAACACGGTCGAAAATAAGGTGAATAGTTGTCGAAAAATTTAACAAGGAAGGGAAAGTTATTTTAAATATAGTTAAAACTGAGCTGAATACTTTTAAATTAAATTGTGGGTTTCGACAGATTACTTGGAATCCTGCTGATAGTCTGCATTAGCTAATCTTTCAACAGGGTGCTTGGGGCCGCTTAAGGCCCTTATCACATTCATCATGATTTTTTTAAGTTGTAGTGAGAAGCATTGTTGTAATTTGAATGCATAGGTAGTAGAAAGGTGACATTTTGCCACTACTACATAAGTACAATTTTTACGGTTTTTCGAACTTGGAGGGTGATTAAGTTGCCATGAGTCGTATTCTGATGTCTTATAGAATTGGAAGATAACATTGAATTTGACTTTGTTGAATTGTTGGGTCTGTAAAAAAAGATTTAAATTTATTATTTAATGAAGATTTAAAAGATTTAAATTTAATTTTGTAACATGCTGATGAAAGCAATCAATTTTTAGATCGCGATGTATGTCATCGTTGAGCAGCTCCTATTAAACAGTTGGCGTGAAAGATATTGGCCATATTGCATAAAAGAGAATATAAACAAAAAATGGAAGGAAATATATATATCTTAATTAAAGATTTAATGTAATTTTTCTAATATCATCGTCAATTTGAATATAATAAAACAAATATTAAAATTGCAAATTATGTTAAAAATTTATGTACAAGCTAGTTCCTTTTTTAAGTACTTTGTTGAAAGTCCATGTTCCACAGCTTAATGATTAATTTTTTACTTCTATTGGAATTGTTTTAGATGTTTTTTTATGTTCCATCTCTATTATTTGTCAAAACTGGTGACTAAAAGGCTTTCGTATTTTTTTTTTCTTTTGTGGTAGTGTTTCTGATGCATCTTTTATCGCATAGCAGGCATTAGGTAAGACTCATTTATTTTCTATCAAGTTGGCAATTACAGTTTTTAATGCTTCTTAACTTATACCCGATAAAATGGACAAACATTTTCCCTTCAGCTTTCTTTGCTGAATCAAAATGATTTTAATAATGTATATCGCTTTTTCCACACAAAACTCCTATATTTAAAGCGGCAATATATATATATATATATATNCAATATAGTTGGAAGAACAAGTGATTACATTTTCGGGATATTTGGAAGTATAGATCCTGAGTAATCAATACTCAGAGCATCCTCTCCTGGCAGCAATAACACCAGTTATTGTCCTAGGAATAAAAGTTTTTGCAGAGTGGATAGCATGGATGGGTACAGCAATCCATGCAGCTTCAACATTATGCCACAATTCATTGACCGTAGTGATTGACGAGTGGTGGCGTGCAAGTCGTTCAGCAACCATTGATCAGTTGTTTTCAATTGGTGAGAGATCAGAAGAATGTGGTGGACAGGACAACAGGCGAACATGTTCTCTGTCAAGGAAGGTCAGGACAGTGCGGGCAGCATGCGGTCGTGTATTGTCCTGCTGAAACGTAGTGTTATGGAGGCCTCGAAGATAAGGCAGAGCAACTGGCCCTAACTCATCAGAAATGTAACGCTGCTGTTCAAAGTGCCGGCAATGCGAACAAGAGGGGATCCAGACGTGTATCTAATGGCACCCCACACCATTACTCCAGGTGATGAGTCAGTATGGCAATGTCGAATACAGGCTGCCAACCCGTTATTTTTAAAGCAGACTAGTGTGTATATATATATGTTTATAAGCGTAGGTCTGCTAACTTCCTATGCTTTTTGAGAAAATTTCTTCAAGTTGTAGATAAATTTTACGGTATTATTCTTTATTTTGTAACTTGGATTTAAAGTTATTTTCCATACCACTTAATGCAAATAATTTAAAAGTTTATAAAAAATGGTACTTTATTCCAGTTCTCTCGTAGTAAAGTTTTTTTTTATATGTTGGCAAAATTATCAAGCATTCTGAAAGATTTAGTTTTTAACTGTCTACCAAGCTGTCAAATATCTTGCAAAAAAAACTTACTTTTGGCAGGCCTGTACATTTTTTATTCTTATATTCGCAGTGAATTTCCAAATTAGTTCTTCAAATGAATAGCATTTTTATAAAAACCTTTATTCCAGTATTTAAGAACGTGATATTTTGACTAATTGACCTTTTATATATTTCTTTAAATAATTTTTAAGCGGTTGTGGAATTTATTTTTTTTTTAAATTTTATTCATTAAAATATCAAGGAAATATTTCCGTTACCGTAAGGAAAACTATTTTTAGAATCTACGGACACTCCGTAGAAGTTATAGAATATGAGATGGAAAAAACTTCGTTAATTTTGCATACATCCATTGATATTATAAAAAAACAGCAGTATAACCGATATTTGAAAATTAACGAAAAAAATCCTCACAAGTAGAGCACGTGATTAGTTTCTCAATTAACATTTTTTCTAACTGTTATTTTATCAGTTCTCTCTTTAGTCCTTTAGACTAACATAATTGTTTTAAGCAAGAATATTTTATACAATATAATACGAAATACTACTTTCGCACTATGTCATTAATGCGTATCCTTGAATTTTATCATAGATAAAGTCTTACTTTTTAACCTGTAAGCGAAAAAGATATAAAGTTAATTTGCATGACTTAATCTACATAATTATATCTAGAATACTTTTTACAGAGTTAATCTAAATGTTAAATAACGGAACATTAATAATGATTTTTTATGATATGATCTTCTAAGAACTTGTTTGTCTATAGTTAATATTCGTGTTTTTACCCCAATTTCAAACTCCAAATATTTTTTTTTAAAAGAACAAGTACCACTTTTTTACTACCACTTCGCATTCCAAACAAACGAAGAAATAATGTAAATCACCTCATTTCAGATTTTCATTCAATGGTTATGTCACAGCTGCTAATATAGAATACTTGCTGCAGGAACATAAAAATTTTTAACTTTTTTTAACTTGGAAAAACTGGTCATAACTGGATATAAATTAGAAAAAACCAACATTCGCAAATGAATTCAGAAAAATATTTTCAGAAAAATATTTTATAAAATGGTAGAATATTAACCATTGAAATTTTCTTAATTTTGATTGATTGGTGATAACTCTTTAAAAGCCTTCCGCGTATGGTACAAAGAAGAATTTTATACAGATGTTCAATTAACACATTGCGAGCAGGTCACGTAAAAATACGTTTCTGAAATGTCTACAATCCACACAAAAATTTAAAAAGTGGTAGCAAGACTAACTCTTTTCCGCTCTGCTTTTCACAAAGAAACTATCTATTCGTGATTACCACAAATATTAATGATTCAGTATATAAGTAATCAGTACTACAATCACTACTCGTAATTTTTTCTTAATTGAAGTTGTAGTTATAGAAACAAGTTTGTTCCTGCTTTTATGAAATATCGTTTACCACCTTTTTAAAATTTTAATTTCTAATAGCTGTGTAATACATTTTTAAAAAAAGTTTCCAGGAATTGCTCAAAAATTAAGAAATGCCTTCTGCGGGGGATCATCGGGGAAATATCTCAATCCCAGTGAGTTCTATTTTTATTTTCAAGACTCTCAAGTTAAATTCACTGAACTTTTCAAAGCAGAATTTTACTTAAGTTAAATTAAATTATATTAAGATTTATTTTCTGATAATATAGCCAATTTATGCATATATATTTATCAACTTATGCACGATAAATTATTTCGCAAATTGTATTTTATTTAATGAGCAATATTTCTTTGATAAAATATATTTACTGCATTTTCTCCAAATATGTTATTTTATCATGTATCAAGGTATGATTTCTCTATATTCATCAGTTATGTCTTTCATTTTTCAAAAATCAGTATTGTACATATCAAACCATGTTTTATCCTTATTTTTAATTTAAGTCGACAATCAGTATTTCTATTGTTATGTAAAAACGTCAATTTGTCATACTGAATTTTTTCATTTTTTTATTATTTCACAAGCAAATGGCTTGATTTTTTTATGGCTACCACAATGTTTGCCAAATCAATGTATTTTACCTTACTGTATGTAGTTTAATGATGAATGGGATAGGTGCCCAGTTTATTTAAAGAAAGAAAGAAGAAGAAAGTTTCCCGCGTGTAATATGTTCACACTTGGGAATAAAATTTTTGAATTACTGCGACTGCTTGATGTTACCTAATTCGAATGTGGGTATTTCAAATCTAAAATTAGTTTTGATTGCGAAAGCTAGAGTTTTTTTTGAAAATAATATTATTAGTTTAGTTTATTTTTTGTTTTAATGTACAAGATTATAAAGAACGTATAGGCTTATACGGGGCTGCTAACTAATACGTTTTTTGTGAAATATTTTATAGAGTGGTAGACAATTAAAAACTAAAGTTTTCAGAATTTTTGGTAATTATGACATTTTTAAAAACTTTGCCTCGAAAAAGCTGGATTTAATATAAACTTTTTAATCGTTTACATGCAGAGGTGTAGAAAATTACTTTAAATTAAATATCCAAAACAAAAATGTTAACTTGAAACATAAACTTAACTAGCACTTGAGGAAATTGTTCCAAAAAGGGTAGAAACATAGCAATCCTAGGTTTATAAACATGCATATACACTTGTTTGCTTCTTTAAAAGTAACATTTTTAGTTCATATCAAAGACAATTACGTCAATAGATCATATAATCAGCAAACATTTCACCCACAGATTATATCAACGAGGCCAGTTCAACGACTCGATCATTTCACCGGCAGCTCACTTCGCCGATAGAATCATTTTGCCATCATTTCGCCGATACAATCATTTCACCAATGCAATCAATTCGCCAATACAATCATTTCGACAACAGCTCGTTTCGCCGACATGATCATTTCACTTTTGATTTATATATTCAGGCAAACGTTCTCAATAATTTTTATTTTTACTCTGAGAAAGTTTTGAAATTGTTTAACTTTTGAAATTAGTTATACATTTAAATAACTTACTCAAACGTTTGGTTCTAGAACCTGGGAAAGTACTAGCTGAATACCTGTTCTCCATACGGGGTGTAAAAATTAAGCTATCTATAGATCAATACAGAATAACACTACGTAGTGCATAAAGCTGAAAGACAAATACAAACACAATGAATGAAACTAAAAGAATTCCTTTTTTTGTCTATTAATATAGTCTATCCTTCTTTTCAGTTTTACTTTATTAGATTAAGTTAAACATGGTTTTAGTGGTTCATCTCATTAAATAACGATGAACTGTTAATGTCTATTTGAAAAACGGAACACCCTGAATTTGATCTAACGATTTCATAAATTTGATTTTTTGGTATAGTGATCGCATCCTTACGTACAAGGGCTCAATCTTATGTAAGGTTTGCAAATATTTATATCATTTTAAAGAGTAATTTTATATGGCAAAACACAAAATTGGTCGAAAGAAATTCCTGAGAAACCGAGTTTCATGTATGAGACTTTTTAAAAGTTCGAATTCTCAAGAACTATTAGACCGATTTCTGAGAACATTTAAACTGTCCACGATATTTAAAGTGCATATAAACAGAAATAATGAAATTGGCAAATGCTTTTAACCCGTTCGTGAAACCATGCTGCTTCTTTTTTTTCCAAAAAAGAAAAAAAGCAATAGCACAAATGCACAATTATTCGGTTTTATTTTCAGAAACAAGATTTTTGTCATAATCATAGTCTGTAGTTGCTCAAGACTTTTAGGACTCAAAGGAGCCTTTTACCTTTTCTTAATGATTTACCAAATCACGTGTTAGGTTCAGGATGAAAAGAATAAAAAGAATAAAAGATAATTTTAATTTAAAATTTTAAAATTGCTCTGTCAAACATGATATATTAAATATATAAATATTTATTTTAGGATTTAAATCAAAGCATAGTGCTTTTTTTAAAGAAAATTAAATGATATCTAACATCTAAGAGCATAGACAGAGACTCTTTCACTAGGTGACCTCAGATGCACAAAAAAATTTAAAAAAATTTCCCAAAGAGCATAAAAACTACTCTAAAAATTGGCTTCCTACAAAAACTGAATGCGGTGAGTCTACAAATTTTGCAAATTTATATAATTGTTGGTTGTGCCTTTATTAATGATATAAAAATAAATTTAAAAATATTTCATTTCAAGTAATTGAACTAAAACTTTTTTCACAAATCTTTATTTCACATTTTCACAACAAAAGCAGAACGCACATTTTCACAACAAAAGCAGAACGCACATTTTTTTAAATAAATCTTTCTGTTTACAGAACAGTAACATTATTGCACAAATTTTGAATGACAGCTACATAAGATTCGACTTTAAATCCTATTTTACTCAAAATAGCTAGACTAGAAAAGAAACATTCCTCAAGCAATATTTCTCCGGCGTTTTCCAAATTAAATATTAAAATTAAATTGGAATTTTGCTTGAGCCAATTTAACAAATACATTACTCATGCACTTTTCAAGTTTTAACAACCTTTTTCATCTTCTCTCTTTAACATTTAAATATACTCTCTATTACTATAAATCTCAATTAAAATAAACCACAAATAATACTTACAATTTAACAAATTTGAGAAACTAAATGAAGCGAATAGAGATGATAAATATTAAAGGATAAGTATTTTGCAATTGATTCAGATTAATTCCTAACTAGTATTCAAGTAATTACTTTAAAAAATAGGAAAATATTAACTCTCTATACTCAACAAAAAGTATAAATAAATTTTTTATTAAAATTTAAAAATATTTATAAAAATAAATTACTTTAAATTAAGTTTATGCTTTGTTAATGCTTCTTCTTGGGCATCTTATGTATAATCATTTAGTTTTAAGAACGATTGTCATGATATTAAATTTTTTTAATGGTTATTTTTACTAAAATTTAATTTAATCAGGAATTGACAGATAATACTAAATATAACCCTTTCATGACATATGAAAAAATATTTTAGAATCACGACTCATAATTTTACAGTGGTCTAAATAACTCATACCCCCTGACAATTTTATCTTTTTACTTTCCCGAGGACTTTCGTTCGTTCGTTACAATAGGGACTGACATAGTTTTAAAATTTGTAAGAGCTCTGCATCGTAAGAATGAAAGAAAATAGCTAAGAAGCTGGAAAAGGTCAGAAATTTCAGAAATCCACTTCGGCTCATAGAGAATTTAAATAAAACAAGTTCTTTATGTTTCAAAATTCTTTAAACTAAATTGCATTGTAAAGGAGCTTACTGTTTTAACACTTCAAACCATTTTACAATTCAAACTAGACCGAAAAGCACTTAAAAAGAGGAGACACACAAGAATAAGTTGACAGATTGGAAAGCGAAACAAAAAAGGAAAGCAATTCAATAATTGGTAGAATCGACACAGTCACAGAATTTTTACGTCCATAAATAACAAATAAAAGGCAACAGTGGCAACACATTCGAGGAAGAAGAACACACAAAGTTTTTAAAGCTAAGACCCAACAAGCTGATCACCAAAGGAAATCACCAATTATTTCTATAAGTTTGGTACTTAAAGAAGTACAGGGGCACCACCACCGTATGCAAGAGGCAAAGGTCCTGGAGCTGCTACTGCGACTGGAGCTGGTGCATATGCAACTGGACCAGGGGCACCACCAATAGAATAACTTTGTAATCCTAGAAGAAAAGAGATTATCATTTAGAAACTAAATCTCTATCCACTAAATGTCCGAAGGACTGTATACAGCCACAGGTGTCTAGATAAATGTTAACTCTTTCGCACCGTCACAAATATATGACGGCATGAAACGTTGTCAGTATAAACCAGATTAAACAGGTAACCAAACTAATTCTTTAACAGTTTATTTATAAACGGGGTTGTAATAGTTTGATTTACGGACGGTGTTATAATAGTTAAAAAATAACTTCAATGTCTCTAATCTGCTTCCCAAATACCACTAAGAAAAATCTTCAGTAAAAATCATAATAGTTGGCAACTATGAAACTTAATAAGCAAGCTGTGATATTTTTAAGTGTTGTTGAAATTTTAGAAACATTAGTTTGTTTGATTGTTATTAAGTTACCACCATAAATTATATGGAGCTTCCGGGTATGCAGATTTGTATGTGTTGCATTAAGTGGTTGAACTTTTAGTTTTGCGAAAAACTTAATCTGTCGAACTATTTAGCAAATGTTGTTGTTGAAATATTGGTCTGTTGAGCACAGTTCAATTGAAAATTGATTTCAATTGATTTTGTTTTTGAAATATATTACAAAAACTGTTATAATATACAATTTAAGCATCATAAACGAATAAAACCAGCTAATTAACTTGCGAATTTGCGCAAGGAACTAAAATAAGTTCACTCCAATATCTTAAGTTTACATTTTTTCGTTTAAAATTATTAGTTTTTAAAAGTTTGGAGCAACTAATAATTTAAATCTATACATTTTACTGTAAATCCCTACAAACATCTTTGAAGCTTTTTAAACTTTTAATCATATCATGAGTAGTTTGGAAAAAATCACAACAGAATTTTTAGTATTTGTAAATGTTTATGATTAAATTATTAATAATTTTAGTTAAAGTGAGTAAATTGAGATTTATCGCCTATTATTCCAGTAAGAGTGAAATTTATTTTTTCTAACATGCAATAAGTATTCCTCCTTCACCATTGATTCAAAAAGAATTTTCTTCCTCAACTTAATTTATCTTCACAAATCAGAAGATTAGAGTACCCTGATATTTAAGTTGAGCTTTTAACACTGGAAAACGAAAATTTCTCATTGATACTTTATTCATTATACCTTTTTCGCTTAAGACATGATATTTAGTTCTGTGGCAGTTAATTCTGCCCTTTTTTTCTTATTTTTGAATTTATGTTTCAATTTATAAGAGACAAGAACTAAAATGAGCAATTACTTAACCCAGCTATTCCCAATTTACTTTGGCTATGGGACGTTAAATGATCAACAATCTTTCGACGAAACCCCAACTTCATAACTTAAAGTATTTAAAGTAATTATATAAAGACAATTGTGAACGTATTAACCTACAAGAAACTGCTTCATTTTAAAAATATTTATTAAGATGAACAGACTGTTTTATCATTAATCTTTAATTAAATTTTATATCCGACAGTTGGATTCATTGAATCTACTCTTGTTAAAAATTTGCTTTGAATGTATACGCGTAAGCTAAAAATGAATGGAAAAAAAAGCCGAATTACTATTTTCGTAGAAACGAAAACTACTAAAGAAACGTTGAAAATTGCTAGTAGGGTAACATATCTCTTTATTGTGAATCTAGTTATTTTATCTTAGTTTGAAAAGTGCGGTGAGAAGTACTAGTGCAATATTTTATAAATGCATGTCCCTTTCATAGTTTATTCAATACATTCATAGTTCATTCATTTTCCATAATTTATTCATTTCATATTATTTGAAAAATCATGCATTTTTTCCGAAAAAAATTTGCACTTTATTTTTAATTGGTATTTTACTTTAAATAATGATACAAAGGCAATCAAAATATTGAGTAAAAAATACATTATAGATTGGATCTAAATTTAATTACAGGTTTCAAATATAAAATGAGTTATACTATTCAATTTACAACGATAATTGTTTTAATTTTCTTCTAATGCATTTTTTTTACCTCAATAAATTTGTTGCTTAATGTAGAAATAACTATTGCTAATTTTGAGTGAAAAAGCAATAGGTTAAATCATCGGCTCCCGAATAGTGTCCCACGGAACCCTAGAGTTCCATTAGGCTATAAGAAGTTCCAGATATGCTTACCCTCATCGGCACTAGAAGAAATAGAAACATCAGCAGGTGCTTGGTTACTGGTGCCTGGCTCGTTTGTAATGATGTTGGCTCGGAAACCTAATTCATCAGCCACGTACTCAACAGTTCTGGAACGACCGTCTTCATCAGTTACAGAATAAGAACCAGTGACTCTTCCTTGTCCGTCACCAGATTCCTGATGTGAACTTTCACCTCCAATAGATGGAGCACTATAGCTGTATTGGTATGGATTTGGAACACCATCATATGGCTAAAATAGAAAAATAGGTCTTTACCACTTTACGATTAGCGTCCTTAAAAAAAGTTTTACAGAAACGAGGCAGTTCGGCCTATTCAGTTTGTTTTTAGTTTTTCAGTTTGTTCTGTTGTAGTTACTGTTTGTGTGTATATAACTGTTTACAACCGTGGTGGCGTATGGAGATAAAGCGCCTCCCAATGAGCTGAACCGGGTTCGAATCCCAGCGATCGCTCGTCGATACGAATTCCGCATCCGGCTTGCACAGACCACAATTTTGACGTAAAATATCCTCAGTGGTAGACGGATCATGGGTTAAGGGTTAAAGTCTCCCCGCCGTCAAGCTAACCGTGATAGATTTTCGTTGTTTTCCTCCCCATGTTACGCAAATGCGGGTTGGTTCTATCAAAAAGTCCTCCACGAAGGAAAATTTCCCCCAATACGTAATCCATGAGTTCCCTTGTCTTCTGGATTGGGTTCAAAATTACAAGGCTGTGGAGTTGAACATTGGTAGTAGTAAAGCCCCCGGATGCCCCTTTACGGGGGCGGGACGAGCTTAAGCTTGTTATTGGTAGTAGTAAACCCTAAATTAGAATGGCTGTTCAACGACGGTTATAAAATAAAATAAAATACATGTATACTGATATGTAGCATACAAGTTATTGATATAGTTCAGCCTCATTTCTGTCTACCATTATATATTATTAATGCTTTCATCTGCAGGAAATGGACACTTGATTTATGCTTATATGTAGCACTCTTTTTTTATACGGGAGCTTTTTACATTATTATAACATTTGCAGGCCTCCATAAATAAGAATGGCAGAAAAATTTACATTATGAAATAAGATTCTCGCAAAGTCACCCTTAGAAGTCACCTTTTTTTTTTTTTTTTTTTTTAAAAATAAAGTAATTNTTGTTAAAATTAACCTGCATTTCCGTTACAAAGAAAAGAAGGAAAACGACTAGTTCAACAATAAAATATTCTTCTGAAATAGTTTCCTTTGCTGAGAATAAAATATAAACTTTTCAAAATTTCCGAAAATTTTATTCCAATGTAAAATATGGATGAAAAATAATTAAAGTTAAATTTTTTAAATTATAAATTTTTTTCCTTACTAATAGCGATTTATTTGTGAATGTAAATTAAATAACCATTCATTTTTTATTCTCAAATGGAAAGTGGAATTAAATGTGATTTTTAATAATCTGGTGGACACATATTAAAGCATTAACTATTGTTTATATTAGTGCTAAGCATATACTTACACTTCCGATTGGATATTGTGCTTTAGCAAGAACGACGCAGAAAGCAAATAAGAAAACCTAAAACAAAAGACATTTAAATAAAAATAATTATCAAAGCTTCGAAAAAGCATGAAATGAAAAAAATAAAATTTTTATTTTATAATTTATTTTTGAATCAGATGAATAATTTGTTTTAAAAAACAAGTCTAACTGTATGAACCTTGAAACCCTACGCTTTAAGAGCTATTGTAAAAAAAATTAAAAACAAACAGTCAAATTACAGTAGCAATAAATATTCTCATTATTGCTGTTAATTTGTAAAATAAGCAAAACCGTTTCTGGCAATTTAGTGAAAAAGGTTGAATTTTTTAAAGCTTTTTAATAACAGTAAGCTTTTGAAAGGGATGCAGCACAATGTTAAGCATCGTTTAAATAGTATAATATTATATAGTATAATATAGTATAGTATAATATAGTATAGAGAGAATAATATTTTGTGAAAAATGTCAAAGGATCTGATCAAATGAATTGAAATGAATTTCATTGAATATTCATGGCAATAAAATTTAAAACTAATTTTAACTCATAATTTCTATTTTCTAATATTTAAGCTTTTCCTTATATCATTCAAAATACATGTTAATTATTTTATATTTGTTCATATTTTATAGCTCTAACAAAATAATTTTCTTCGGCATCAATAATAAAAATTCATTTAATTATAATATAAAATTCGTTACATTTTGCAATCACAAAATTTCTGAACGAAAGAAACAGGTTACAGAACAATTTAATTGATTTTTATTGGATGTGGTTATAAAATAAACTCAAATCTATCTATTGCTTATATAAAGCATACTTTCTTCCACATCATTACTTTTAATTATAGTCATATATTTAAATTACAAAAATTATTGCATAAAACTTCTAATTTAAAGAAAAATATTAATAGATTGTTTAATCAGTTTTCATTAGATATTGCTATAAGATAAACATAATATATCAACTTAATGACATAAATAAACTTTATTTTTAACTTATAAACTATCAAAATATCTAATCAACTATCGACGTAACTAAATTAACGTACTTTCATAAAATAAACTTTAAATCAACGTATTTTCAAAAAACGAACTTTATCGATACTTTATATTATAAAAAAATGTCCTTCTGCATTAATCGCATAAAAATTCATATTATTATATTACAAAAGCTATTTCATTCACTCAATCGCTATAATCGTAAACTAGAAAAAGGACATAATAATACTTGTTATGATAATTTACTTTTAAAAGTCTTAACAAAACCTTATAAAATAAACTTTACATCAAATGTTATACCTTAAGCATTTTGTTGGATGTTAGAATACCGAAAAAGAGGATTATTTTGGATGCGAGAAACTGTTGAGAACAAGTTGCGTCTGACAATTTTGTGACATTTGCATGCTTTTATACTCGAAATATATGTGACAAATTGTTCTATATCACGTACAGCTTTTGATATTTTTGCGCCCGCTAAGACACAGAATTACAATCAAGTTCAAAAACGTCAAACGCGATTAAATATTTAAAATATATAAACTCTATTGTGCAACTTGAAACTGTTAGACCAAGGTAGTCTTGCTGGCTTGGTGAAAGAACTAGGCCGAGGAACGATGAGTTCAAAAAAATTCGAAAATTCCTTTTTCGGTTTTTATTAATACGTGTAAACTTACCTTTCAGAATTTTCGCTTTGTATTGGCATATTCGCGAGGAGCTTTTTTATATCTTTGTTGTTTTCATTCAGTTTTTTCAAGAGAAAAAAACAATCAGAGAAGTTTAAAACGTGAAGAAGATTAGCATGTCCTTAAGGCACTTCTTAAAAACGAAAAAAAGTATTTTGGAAGAGTGAAATAAGAACGTGATCTTGATTCTAATTGTCCTGTTAATTATGCATTCGTGTTTAACTGTTTAGTAATCCATTTAAATTAAGAAGGAAAATTACTTTAAAAATTTTCATTTGAGAAAATTTTACTCCACCAATAATGACGTCTTAAACAAGAATGCAGTATATCCAATTTTTGTCATTTTGAATTTTTCTTTCAAACTAGGAGCCTAATAAAGAGAAAAACGATAGATGCTGAAAATAGAAGGTACTACCTTTTTGCTTGGGAAGACAGAATAATCAATACTGTCTCGATTAGCAGCAATTGTAAGCAAGGCATGATGAAAAATATTTCATGATATTACGGGGCAAAAACATTATCCACGAATGAAAAAACTGTATCAATTTATGAATTAATAAAACATAGTATAAATCTCTTGTTTGCTGTACTGTGATAATCTAATACAACAATAATTTTATGTTTTTTTTAAACGGAAGAAGAAGAAAGTACTTAAATAACAAAACGGCAATGAGAATAAAACCGGCAAAAATCTGTGTATTTCTGCATTTCCATTTTTCACAAACTGGTCCAATTATTTTGTATTTTCATTTCTTAACACTAATCAAAAATTTCTTAGTTTGCTTAAAATCTAATTTCAATAAACTATTTTTTTTTTCTAAAATGTTGCGAATATTCTTATTAATATTTATTTTTTTTCGTTTTTATTTGTTTTGCCTCCTTCCTGTTACTTATATTTTTTCGCAACGTGTTTATTAACTCGCGTTCGTGCCTGCGTGAATGAAATGTTTCAATCAAAATTTCAACTATTATCTGACTAGATAGAGCACTTAAATCTTTTCTGGAACTCCGCATCTCATGACAATGTACATTACAATCATTACTTGTTTACTGCAAGCAGATTTATTACCATTTTATTGCTAAATAGAAGTTTTCGTCAATCAAACTCTGATAATTTTTTGACAAAGTAGAGTGCTCTTATCTCACCTGCAGCTCCATGCTTAATAAAAACACACGCTTCAGACGTTTCTTGAGCTCAACAAGCAGTATTTACCAAAATTCATTGCAGTCAAAGGAGCTCCAATTTTATTTGAAACTCTGTGCTGAATGAAAATACAAGCTCCATTCGTTTCCTGAACACTGCAAGATGCAAGAAGAATTAATCGTCAATAAGAATTTTGTCCACTTCTCAACTAGCTAGAATGCAGCACTATTTTCAACTGAATCCCTTCGTCTGATACCAATACAAGTTACCATTTTTTATCTAAACAGGGTAAGCAGTATGTAATGCTATTTCCTTTTCGTTTAATGAAGCTTATTTGACCATTATTTCGACAAATTAATCGAGACAAAACTAAAAATAATAACACATTTAAAAACTACGTTGTCCAAGCTAACTAAAAACAGGAGAATATTTTTTTCTTTGTCTGACCTACTGTTTAACAATAAAAATAGTGTTCATCGCTTTTGTAATGAACTTACCACCAAAAATTCTCCTCAACCCCTTTAAAAGTGATGAACTTAATATTAAGAGTGACAAAAAAATTAATTTTTACTTTTTATTCTGTTTGAAAAACATAATTTAATTTTTTATTACTATTTAAATTTTATTACAAAACATTCATTTTTTTATTTTTTTTATAATTTCTTAAATTGCATACATTAATTATAAAACATATATGTGCCATCTAAATGAGCAATAACTGTTACTACTTTTAACGATAACAATTTCAAAAATGCAAGAAAAGTTTAAGGTAATAAAACTAAATTTTCAGTCAACATTAGAATATTAGAACTTTATTTTTACGTTTTCTCCGTTACAATGAAAAATGCAATCTCCATATTTCGGAGGTGCATTCATGCTCGGAAAAAAATTAAGAGTGATGCATTACGATGACATGACTGTTTTTTTAAACACATTTCGTTTTTAAATGCTTATTTCCGATCAGAGTTTTTGTAACTTTTTATAATTGGTAGATTAAACGAGGTAGTTTAAAAACATTACATGGCTTCTAGAGTAGCTTTCATTTTCCTTGCAATGCCATGTAAGAGGGCAGCTTGACCGACAGGCATTTTAGTGAGTATATTTTCAGTCAACAAAGCCCATATAGTATTAGCTGTGAATTTTGTTTCAATGTTGGTACACCTCGTGTTATAATGAAAATGCCAAACCTCGGCCTCACACCAAGCTTGATCGGTATTGGTGGCTTCATCAAAATATCCCTTCTTCACACAAGAGAAGGTTAAAGAAGAGTTTTCGTCACGTGATCCAG
This sequence comes from Parasteatoda tepidariorum, assembly GCF_043381705.1. NCBI lineage: Eukaryota > Metazoa > Arthropoda > Arachnida > Araneae > Theridiidae > Parasteatoda > Parasteatoda tepidariorum. The sequence continues at coordinate 42,484,227 of NC_092208.1, read as the reverse complement.
CACACACTGCATCCTCTTGTTCTAAAAAGAAGGTAATCATTTCAGCTTCTCCAATCCATTTGGTGTCGATATTCTGGAACGCAGATGAAGAGAGTACATGGTATTTATTTTCATCAAAAACGCATCCTCCAGGTAAAGCAAGGCCATTGCCATCGATAACTAAAACAACATCTAAGTATTTATGAAGAGTGACAAATTCTATATCTTGCCACCTTGTGATGACAGCAAAAATGTGATGATTGGGTCCCCAGCGACAAAGACTGCCCCTTCCTCTTAAGCCTGTTCGTCCAATGGGATTTTTAGGTAATTGTTCTGAGTCTAGCTCATACATTAATGGCACCTTAAATTTAGTAAGCATCCATGACTGGCGATCAAAACAGACACCCCCTGGATTTATGGTGCAAGTATTAAACTTAAAAATGGGCATTTGGAAATGATCTCCCTCTTTCTCTCGCTTTAGCTGAATGTCAACATCAACATGTATTCTCAGCTCTTTAGGAAAGTCTTCAATGGGTATGGTATAGGCTATAGGATCATAAAAAGTCCAACTACTATTCCACGAAACATTCTTATCTGAAACAGGAAATCGAAGAATATTAGTTCCAGGATATGGAGATGTTCTGGAAAATATTTGTGGTACTTGTTTGAAATTTAGCTTTTCTCTCAAGGGAATTTTCAAGCTGCTACATACCAAATGTTTGTGTGTATTTCTGACAAGAATTTGAAGTTCTGTTAAATAGCCTTGCAACTCATTCATGATTCGCTTTTGTTCCTTAAGCCTAGCTCTCAACATAAATGTGTATTTCATTCGTTTCATTTCTTCATGTTTACTTTTCTTGCTTTTTTCGATAAAATATTCACCCGCTAAGCTTTTCCAAATCTTATAATCTGCTTCGTGGAATCGAATTTTACTGACTTTGGTTTTTCTTCTAAACAAGGTTCCAAAAGTACAAGCGAAGATATGAACAGCATAGTTTAAAGGACTTAATGGAGGAGGTAGAACAAAACGATTTTTGAAATCCATAATCACTTCATATCTTCTCCACGTCCAAATATTTGATCCTTTTGAATCTAACTTTCTGGCAGTGTAACGAAATAACACATAGAGCAATGTGATCAGAATCAGTTTTAGAATAATAAAATACTGAAAACCAAGAATATAAGGCCATATTCCAGGATTAGGGCATTCCGGTTTGTTATACCTACCGACTTTACAAATATCTTTCGGTAATCCTATGAAACTTAAGCCCTGCCTCTTTAATTGAAAGCATTTAGAATCAGGAATTCCAAAGTCATCGGGAACATGAGGAATGAGAAATAATGCTGTAAGTAAATTGTAAATTATTCGCCCGCCAAGCTTCAAATTGAACGGATAATCTGGATAAACTATAGCATGCACTGCAATTCCATTTCCTATCATTACTAAAACAGCAAATCTCATAAATCCCATGAAATCGATTAAAATCATTCTTTTAATTCTCCATATCAAGCTTCCTAGTTCAGATGATATCGGAAAATACTGAAAAGTGAAGCGGTAATAAAAGTATAACAATGCTAAGCACAGCATTGCTTTTGTATTGTATGATGATAAAAATGACAATTGTAATATTAATCTGTTAGCCGTGTAGCATGCAAGAAAAACCGTCAGTGAAATGATATCGATTACTTTACGTCTTAATACCATGCTAGGATACTGCAAGAAAATATACTGGTGCACTAAGTCTATTAACATCATTAAAGTCCAAATACACATGGCAAAGTCTAAATAGGGATTTCCACAAGCTGGCCATAGCACAGCTACGCTGAAGACAAATAAATACATAAAGTGAAAAACAATATTAATCCAAAATTTTGAAATAGGAGCTGTGTATAAGTAATAAATTTTTTTAAAAATAGTTACATTTTTCTCGGCATCCGAAAAATTACCGTTTACAGATCGCTTGACTGAATCATGAAATTTCGTGTGGTATGAGCTTTCAGACAGATTTGTCGATTCAAATTTGATCCATAGAAGCATAGGAAAGATGAAAAATGTGCATAATATTAATTTTAACCATTGTGGGAGAGTTACGTCACCATAACGAAGGTTTACTATGTTTATATTTCCCATTAGCACGCAGTCCAAGTATTTTTGGCAACAAGGATGGGCCAGGAAATATCTATTTTTAGCAAAAGCTGCAGTTTCGATAAGTGGTTTGTAAGACCAAACTGAACTCTTTGCACATAACACTGCAAGAGCTCTGCAGGGTACTTTGTCGTAGCAATAACTTAGCAATTGTATCGCTGTCTCCGATAACATCTTTGATTGTTGAGATATATCTTCTTGCATATTCAAGTCCACAACAAATGTTTTCAGTCTGTTAAATACTGCAGAACAGACCACTGCCAAATATATAGGTTGTTCGGAGTAATTCAAAAGGATTTTCACCAAATCACTGCGATATGACAAAACAGCCCAGAGTGTAAGTACAGAAATCGCTCTTCTTTCTGATTGGTCTTCTTTTAATTCATCACCAACCCCACAATATATTTGGCGACAATTTATTAGGTCCGGAATGCTTGTAAATTTTTCGAGCAGATGCGACAGTTTGTGCTCGATGGCATATCCTGGAATTTTTACTGTGGACCTATATCCAAATATAGTTTCCCATACAACAGATCTAAAAAACATTTCTTTCAGGGAGTTTTGAAACAAACTTGATAAAACTTGACTATTGATAAATTTCCGAACTTTAAAACCATTTTTAAGAAACATGGCTATAAATTGTTCTCTTTCTGGTTTGACTAGACACTTAAAAAATATCTCATTATCAATTTTAAAACCATTATCCTTATAAAGTATTTCAGACTTGGCAACATCGGGATTATTCCAATTCATAGTTAACAACAAATCTTCTCTCATGTTATGCGAATCAAAGATAAAATCATCTGGGCGGGAATTAAAGGAAGCCTTTAGCAAATAAGAATTTAAAGGAATTGAGTCATCTTCCAAATCAAAACGATTAAGAACTGTTATGGTTTCTCTACCATGTTGATAAGAACATCGAATACAGTTTATTATTTTCATGAAAATTTCTTGTTTTAATGTTTTACTAAGGGATCCATCAGGACAAAGCTTATCCCATTGCTCTAAAAAAAGAGGTTTTATCACTGTCTCACAATATTCGCCAAGGTTAATAGAGTCATGAAAATTTCGAATTTGGCTGTATGTGAAAGATATCAAATCAGCCAGTCCACCACTGCCTTTCATCACTATCAATGGCAAGCCTTTTTTAATGAGTCCCAAAATCATGTCCATATCATTTAACTCGCCATGGAATAATATGACTACGACAGGAATTTTCTTCCTTGAAATGTCTTCCCGTGAGTCATCATTCAAAGAAATACGACCTTCGCTGATATGACTTAAAAAACTCAACATAAAGTTTGAGACCCCTTGCTTCACTTTGTGAGCATCCTTCAAAAATACATAGCAGTCAAAGTTTTCATTTATGTCTTTTTTCAAGCCTTGCTGTTTTTCTAAATCCTCCCTCATAAACTCAATTTTTTCAGATATTCTCAAGGCGTCCAATCTATGGATGCCAATCAAAGCTGCTTCGGGAAAAGCGTATCTGTTTTTTTGCCTGAAGAATACTTTTCGTCTCGAGATTTCATTTTTGAAAGCCTCACCCAACTCACTTGTGAACCCTTCATCTAACCCATTCGTGCATAACCATGTTTCAGTAGTGTTTAAAGTCGACATTAAACCTTTTATTAGGAGATGTCCCAACAAACGACATTCCTCCGATGTATCAAGCATTTCTTCAGTGCTGGCATCTAAAAATAAAACTACTCGTGGAGTCTTCCAGTTGTTGTTGGCGAGTAATTTAGAGAAGATCTTCGCTGTATCAAATGTCGTACAAGATGACAGCAAAAAGGGTATGTGCTTAGTCCCTACATGCAAGAATCCATTATCAATATCATCATCATTGTGTGATATTTTATTAAACGATTCGAAAGGATCTTGTGGTGCACCGCTTGTTTGCATTTTAAGCCAAGAAATATTACGACGTCATTTTTTTAATTCCGAATATTGTTTATGCCGATATATTTTTTTTCGTATTCTGAACTGTAAAGGAACGATGTAAGCTTTCTTTTTGCTTCATCAAATTCTTTGTTTTCCGATGAAAACAAAGTAAATAAATTGTTGCCACTATCGTTGAAATAAATGTTAGAATCCCTATTTTCAATTAGCACTGCTCGTCAGATTCCCACGTGATTTTGGTAATCAACAAAATGTATTTTCATTGAAACTCTAAATTCCGTAAGTTAGTTCTAAAATAACTCACAAAAACAGATTGGTCTAATCTCAATTTAATTGTTACAATTATTCAAATAATTCTTTTAATCGCCATCTTAGGATCTGAGAAATCAAATAATTTTTTTGGGATTACTTTATTTTTTCTTAACATTCAATCAATAACATAAACCAAAAAATGCTATTCAAACCTTTAAGCAAAGGCAAAAACTTTTCAGTTTACGGAGAATACTCAGTGGCATCTGTAGCTCGATCTAACTGACAAAATTGCTATAAATTTGGTAAAGAGACTAACGACGATGTGGGAAAGAACATTTCGTAAAAGAAATGTTTCAATTTCGAAAATAGCCAAATGGGGAAAAGATGGCGCTGCTGGTAGCTCAAAATGAATGTAAAAACAAAACATGCAAATGCATAAAACTTCAAAAGGTTTAAGTAAAATGAAAAGGAAAAGAAAAAATAAAACAGAAAATATGAATGAATGTTTATATTAAAATCGTTATCGTCAAAAAAATGGTTAATAACTTAAAATCTAGCCTAGGTGCTATAGCGAACGCTATCATTGAATTTGGAATTCCTACTGGTCTATAATTTTTCAATAGTGATCCTTTATTTGCGAACAAGTTATTTTGAGTTTCCACATTTTAAGCTTGATCGGGATAAAAATTCGCATATAAGTTCAGTCAGCAGGGTCTCATCAGTGGTGGGCTCTCATTAGTGGTCTCACAGGGCTGATCAGTGGTGGTAAAAAATATTTTAAATTAAGTTTATTCAAACGTCAATGAAATAATAAAACATTATTTTTTAACCATTTTAATTAATTTTTTTTTCAATGAGCTGCACAATCGGTCTTGCCGATGAGCAGGCCTAGTGCGTTCTTCAGAGATGGTATCCACTCTTTCAGGACCACCAAAATGGGGGAGATACCGTTGGTCATGTTAATTTGGACGTCTAGTTTCTGCCACACTAGATGGCAGCACCGAGACTCTATTTGGATGCTAAAGTGCACTAGGAATTTAATTTTGCCGGAAATGCCAAGAGCCAATAAGGCACTCCAGGGATCTTTTACATGCCGTATAATCATACGACATGGCCGCTGAGGATTTTCTGCATCCCGAAAATCCGGTGTCTGGGCCGGTGATGGAACCCGCAAATTGGGCTCATAAGGCCGACGACAAACCAACTGCGCCACCCAGCCACTTAATTATAATATAAATCTCCAGAAAATCGATTGGCATGTAATAGATAAAATAAGAAACCGCTAACACACTTCCTACAACTGAAGCTAAATATTTCTCGCATAACAAATGGGGGGGAGGAAAAATGTATCTTGCATCTGTACCTAAAAATATGATTAATTATCTTCCTTACCTTTCATGTATCTATTTAAATCATTTATATGTTGAGGGGGGGACAAAATTTACTTTGTTCTAATTTATTTCGGCATTAGGTAGGCAGGTACTTTATTTACGGGAAACAACTCTGAGAAGGATTCGAAAACATGCCATCAATATTATGATCCTCTGGGAAGGAATGTCTCCCCCGCTTTGGTAGCCCGAGAACATACTTGCGAAAACGAGCACTTTACGGTAGAACTGTTTAAGAGGACCGATAACACGCACCCTTGGTCCCTACGCAGGATGATCAAAGTGGTCAGTCACCCGTTTACTGACCGTAGCCAGTGATGCTTTTTCAGTATTAATAATACATTACTTCTTTTACCATCAGAACAAATATTTTCTAAAATTACGAAAAATCCTTAGTAATTTGAAGAGTATAGAAGAAGTTTCAAAACTGAAGTTTACATTCAATATATAATTAAAATTTGTTAAATTTGTGTTTGTTTAATGCAACATAACTTTCGAATACCTGTAACCTGTTAGCCGAACAACCAGGATAGGTATTCAAAGTAAGGCTTCTTAAAAAGCATTTCTAATAATAAATAATGTTTATTACAAGGCATGAAATTTCAGCTTTAAAGGTACTAACCGGGCCAAAATTTTTGCCAGCCACCTTTTCCACGGAAAGTATGAGCAATTTCTTAAAATGTTAGTCAATGTAAAACGAAGAGCTTTTTTGTCTCCAAAACTGCGAAAGGATGTAGAAAACTTAAAACATATTTGTTGTAAAAAGGAAAAAAATAACAATAATAATAATTATTATTATTATATTTTTGAAAAAAAAAATAAGGTTCCAATGAGTCTAATATCATTCACATATCATTAAAATATCAGAAGTGTTTCCGTAATATTAAAATGTCGTGATTGTATACCTCTGCCTTTCAGCACTAAAATACCCTTTGTCAGCGTCAAAATATGTTAGGAAAGGCTCATATATTGAAATTTCGCGTAAATCATCCTAGTGAATTTCAAATCTCGAATGCTTGCTGAAGTTGCTTTCTGATATTCTCTGGGTTTTTTTCCCTGAACACTGCGGGAAAAAATATGGATGGTAATTTAGTTTGAAAAGCAACATTTTACAAGAAAAATTTGCCAGGCCTTAATATTCGGTCTCCAATGGCGAGCTGGATAGTGAAAATGTTGAGCTCAGTTTAATAACAATATAATTAACGATATTATACCAGAATCTATGCTGAAAATATTTATCTAAAAGCTTTTTAGAAAGTATATCAATGACGTGGCAAATTTCATTTTTTATAATTAGCAAAAACTTTTAATTAATTATTTATGAGCCTTGTCCATAAATTATAAGTTAGATTTTAAAAATATTTTTAAAGATAGACGTAGATGAAATTAGTTAAACTTTTCACGCACATTTGCATGTTACGGGATCATTTAATGATTAATTTTGAGTAAATTATTCGGGAGAATCTCAAGTTTCGCGGTGGTGAAGGTTTACCGAAATCGCATTCTGATATTTTGAAAGTAAACGCTGCAACGAGCTGGAGAGAGAAAATTTCGAGCTCTAATTAATAACAAAATAATTATTGATATTATATCAGAAGCAATGCTGGAAATATTTATCTGAAAGATTTTTGGGAAGTATATCAATGCGTAACGTGATAAATTTCCTTTTTTATCAGCAAGAACTTTTAATCAGATATTTATGAGCCTTGTTCATAAATTATAAATTAGATTTTTTAAAAAAATTAACGATGAACGTAGGCAAAATTAGTTAAACTTTTCACGCACGTTTTTTCTTCCTACACTGTTCTTATCTAAAATCCGACGCACCAAAACAAAGAATAAAACTAAATCTTTCATTGGATAACTTCTTTCAGAAAATCAGAAATGCATTTATTTTTTCAGTTTGTAAAATTATCAGTTTACTTTTAAGGTTGTTAAGGTGTTTTTGTATGCAAAAAAGGATAAGAACTTTTGAAACTAGATCACGAAAATAAAAATAAAAAACCTGATAAGATTTGAAATCTAAACTAGAAACAAGATTTCTTTTTTTTTAAAGAGTTTAACATGGAATAATTACGTGAAGTCAGCATTTGATAGAAGTATCTTAATTTATTGAAAAGAAAAGAATAAAATGAATATAGCTTTTCTTTTTTTTTAAGAAAATATATTAATCTTACTAGTGGGTTCCAGTCCTTACACGCTAACGCTCGTAAGCCCCATAAATCAGGGAGCGAGATTTCCACTCGCTAGTTCGCGACAGAATCAGCAGCGGTTCCCAATTTTTTTTGGCTATGGAACCCTGAAAAATCAACCTTCTTTCGGCGGAACCTCGACTTTACAAATAAATATCATTAAAGTTTTTTTGAACGTTATAGCCTATAAGAGACTGCTTTTAAATATTTCATTAGAGGTATGAGAATTTTTAATAGTTTTATTATTAATAATCTTAAATTGTGCTTTATGTCCGACAGTCAAATTTGCAGTCCTGGTACTATTTCTAGTCTGGTAATGAGTTTGCTTTTAGCTGAAATACATAATCTGAAAATGAATGAAATAAGACAAATTATAGTTTTTTTCGAAATGAAAACTTAAATAACTGTTATAAATGGTTGAAAATGGTTATTAGGGAAACGTATTTCCTTATTAAAGATGTTAGTTACTTTGTTTTTGATTTGAAAAGCATAATGGAAAATTCCAATGCAATATTTTATAAATGCTTTTTTTTTCGTAATTTGTTCAATATATTGCTGTCAGAAATATTATATTTTATCTTAAAAATGTCATTTCTATTTCTTTGGCATTTTATTTGAAGTAACATGACACAGTCAACCGAAAGATTAATTAAATTATGAATTATAGGGTGAATCTAAATATTATCTCAGGTTTCAAAACTCATCATTTGTTATAAAAATTAACTCTCAGAATCCCTTAAACTCTTCCACCGAGTGCTAGGGTTCCGCGGAACACCAGTTGGGCTTCACTCGAACACCAAGCGAATTCGCTTGGAGTTCGAGCTATTCGAAATGCAGTCTAGTATTTGGCAACTTAAATGAATGCAAAAAGTCTAAAAAAAAACATTACTGCAGAATAAATAAATTATTTCTTTTTCTCAAAAGTGAGCATCACGAAAAATACATATTTATATCATGGAATCTGAATTCTCATTTTTTTTTTCAGAACTTTCAGCTATCAAAAGTTATTTAGCAACTAAATATTTTAGTCACTCAATAGATGTATAGACGGTAAAAACATAATCACTTTGAATTATTGATCATGCAGTTTCATTAATATTATTATTAATATATTATTATTATTCATGTTAAATATTTAAGAAAAAAATATTTAACATGACAAAAAAATGCCCTATAAAAGGGTAAAATAGCATTTTAAAGTACTGAGTACAAAAGATTGAAAACGCAGCAAAACGTGCCTTTATTTTTGTATAAAAGATTGTAATCAATCATCCGAGAATCAATTGCTTTGTGTATTTCTTGGAAAAACTGATAAAACAATGATTGCATTGAATTTAATAAGCTTTAGTGTACTACAATAGATATGTATCGAATTCAATTTATTTTAACGTTGATAAAAAATGTCCTTGGTTATGTGAAAAGATAATTATTTCTCGTCGAAGATCAATGAAATAATATATTCTGAGCAAAACACTGTACTAACAAAAAGCATTTTTTTTTTCATCATAAAGAGGACTCTGGGCAAATTTTTTAAAAAAGCTTTATTTGTTTGTTAAAGATGAATCTTTACATTACAACTAATAAGTAATGCTCACTTCATGATTAGTACATTATTTATGAAATATGAAATAAATAATTTTGAATGACCATACTACAAAACATATATGCAAAAATTTATACAAAACGTATTGCTACAATAATTAATAACTAACTTCAATATACATATTTATACCTGATTTTATATTTTGGAATTTTCACGCTACAAAGCGTTTGGCTAGGCGAAACGGCGAGACCACTTGCTCATTGATGCTCTGTCAGAATCAGATTCCTGCAAGTGGTGTCATCGCCGATAAATCGTGACATTCGCTTATGTTACGATTCAGAAGCCAATCAGGATCGGCACGTCATGTGACGTCACTTACTGGTATCTAATTAAATCTGATCTGAAAATTAATTCAGCGTGATATTAAACTAAGCCTAATTACTGTGACGTTAACCCGCCAAGTGTTAACGTTACTATATAATTTAATCTTATGGTTGGGTCTAATCACGTATTTTTCTTCTCAAGTTGCAAATACTCTAATACCACATATTTCTTTGTTTGTTTATTGTTACACATACATATGAGCTCATTAAAAAGTACGGCTTATAATCTCTCGTCTAGATAAAGAATAGATAGAGAAACTCATTACTTTACTTGCGACTACTCTCGACCACTTTTTTTTAAAAAAAGGGTCGGTTTTACAGCACTACAAAATGTTGAGCAAACGCTTCACCAATCAAGAGTGGTGCAATTTGCATTATGTTGAAAGAATTTATACACCAGATGTAACAACAAATAATAGTTGAACATTAGTAGCCGTAAACCCAAAAAATTGGGTCGGTTGTTCAACGACAGGTTATAAAATAAAAATAAATAAATAAAAATAATGAAAACTTAACGCGAATACATATTGAAAAAAAAATCGAATCAACATGACTATTTTACGAGAACATTTTTAACTAATATGAGAATATTAAGATGATTAATCTCTCACACTTATCATCATTTTATGATTCAATAACAGTGCCATAATTTATAATGTCATAACAGCGACCCTCAGATAGGAAGTGAAGATGAATCAGAGTATTTCAAACAAAATAGCATCAAAATAAATATTACACGTGGAAGATGTCTCGTTGCTGAATGAAGTCAGTCGATTTGGATGACAGAATGAAGTAAATGTCACAGTTTTGGAGTAATGAAACCTGTAATAAAATGTTTTAATGCATAATTAAATCAGGAAAAATTCTTTTTTTATTTCAATAAAATGTTAAACTTTTTTTTTTACATTGTTATCTTTTTAAATGTTACCTGCTTCTTTCTTCTTACCTGTGCTACAGAGTTTTTAACCCCTTCTACCATTCACTTTTATTCTATCGTACTATTTTTAACTGTCTAAAATAAAGGATGTTGTTTCTTCTCAAAACTCTGTTATGGTGTTTTAAGCTTTTAAAAACAAGTGTTTTAAGATTACCTAATTTTAGTACAATGCTTACTATATATCTTACTATATATCCTCTTAAAAATAAAATTCAGTGAAGCCTCCAGAAAAAACCATCCTTGTGTAGCAACCTCCTCTATTTACGATCACTTTTGGGAGGTACGGAAGTCTTTCCATAGACTTTGTTTTGAAGAAAGCCTTTAGGAGAGGCCATCAAAGCCTCTTCCAGCAAATGGACAAACTTCCGCACCAAATGCGGAAAAGGTCAAATAAGGAAACAAAAAATATTAACAAAACAATTGAGTAGATATGTGTTCAAACTATTTGTTAGTGGATCTTAGCTAGAGAACTCTTTTTGACGATCTCTAAAAGAGATCAAAAATCTCATATTGCAGTCAAAGTACACTAAAGACGATGCTATCGATGTTTCATTTTTTGAGTTAAAAGTTAAATTAGCTAAGAAAGTTTTTTAGAAAAAACTAAGTACCTCTAACAAACAAACCTCCTCTCATTTTTAAAGCAAACAAATTTTTATGCTATACAACTAAATACAAACTTAAACAAAAACATAATTGATTGTTTATTTGAAATAGCTCTATGATTCATAATTGGTACGTTTGTTTTTACACTTTATATGAGTAGGGGTCATTTTTATTCATTGATCTGGTTTTCATGACACCAACGCAAGTGACATTTCCGCATCAAGAAAACGACACTGACTAAAATAAAAATCGTTTGCGAAAAATCATGTACCTTCAATAACATTTTAAAGTCAATAGAGTTCCCCTAAGAACGATCAACATTAATGACCATCATTAACACTGTGGAACAGAGAGTGGTCGCTCCCGGGGCTAAAGAGAGAATCTCTTTTCTTTATCCCTGGGTAGCTCCCCGAGAGATTTTACTGTATTAGCTAAATCATGAAAATTTTGCTAACTTTCTTCATCAATGCAGATGATTATTCGGGAAATATTTAAAAAAAAAAAGAACGGTAATCGAACATATCATTTCTACCTATTTTTTATTACTATTATTGACTGTCATTTCTTTTTTTTTATTTAAAACATGTCATTAATTAGTGATATTTCCTGCTGATACGTAATATTATTACTATTGCTTCTTGCAAATAAATATAGACAGTAATAGTAGTTGCGACGGATAACTTACTTCTGAAGTGGAGGTATAAATAAAATGTTTCTATTACCAGTTTTTTATCTTTTCCAAATGAAAAACAAACTTGTAAATAAAATAAAAAAATTTCATGCAAATCTACCAATTGCACTTTTGGAGAAAAAAATGCCAACTATAATATCCTATTATGCTTTTTTGGGTGGAGAATTCAATATGAATGTGCTCTTAATTCAGTTTTTAATAACTTATTACATTCAATTTTCTTAAGAAAAAATAAATTTTTTTCTCGCTTTTTCTTGCGTTTTTTCTTGCGATTTGTTATCGTATTTTCTCTATTTCTCACGTTTCCTCTAAACAACAGGTAGAGAAAAAAAGTTTTTTTTTAATTGTATTGTCACAATATGCGATTATTATATAAAATTAGTCTCAACATCTGTTTTGAAAAAGCTAATATTTTAAATTCATCTTTTTCTTTCGTTTAGTTCTTTCACTTACTGATATAATCGCTGAAGTTATTTCAGCTTTGCAAATTTTGAGAAAAAAAGCGAAAAACTGGTTAAAAGCACATTTTAGTTTTACTCTGTTTAAAAATAAAATTTGTTACTAACCACCATTTATTAGCAGTTGCACTTCATGATTATATTTTTGTGAACTTTCTCGAGTGAATATACGTATCTCAGCTGTCAATAAATAGTGGTAGAAATTGGTAGTTTTACTTCTTAAAATAAAGAAAAATATTGTGTTTTTACCATCAGTAATAATTAATTTACTTATCCCCGATCCGCCTTAATCAGTACCTAATATTTTTCAAACTCCATCAAGGAAAATAAAAAAAAAAGCCATAGTGTAAGTGCCTTACATTTGAAGCAATGCGATGATGTTAAATTATATATATAATCTCGCCGTAAAAATTATCTGCGCTTTAGAATAGATATATAACTTAAATGTTTTAAAAGTTATTGAACCTTTTTAAAAATCGCCAATTTGGCGACATTTTTCCACCTAGATAAAAATTATCAAAATCTCTGCCGTATTCTCAGTTTTTGCAAATTTTATGAGCCCACACAATACAACATTGCAGTAAGATTTTAAATATTAAAAAATTAGAATATAAATGCTTTTCATTTTCGCAAAACGGGGGCTTTTCTCCATATTGACGTTTTGAGCCATTTTCAAAATAAGCGTAGACAGTGCTGGCTTTAGACTTACTTAAACTTGACCTAACAGTCATGTGAAACAGTTGCAAACTCACAACAGTTATAAAAATAGCATATTACTCGCAAAAAAGCATAATTTTATATTACGACGGAGCCTTTGAGAAACAGCCTTAAAACTACCTAATCATTAAAAAAAAATTATATATCGTAGGCTAATTGGCCGATGTCATTTTACAATGCACCTAAGAAACTTGTTCCAATAAACCTTATGTATTAGGGCAGCAATTCGCTTATAGCCATATTTTTCAGTAAGCCTATTTGCATGACTAAAAATTAAAAAAAAAAAAACGAGTTACCTTATTAAAATACCATACCGAAAATATTACATGTTATACTTTTGCGACAACACTTTTTTTTACTGACTCATCTTGGAATCTCATTACTTAGCTAACTAATTACAACAATCGTGTCTCACTTACGTGCTTTGCAATTCGCATTTTGTGGCCAGTCACAAACATTCTTTTTAGGGTTAAAATGCAGTCCACCTTTGCAGTTGTGAGGATAAGCCATGCCATGATCGCATTGATAAAACATAGTGCAATCAGTTGGGTGGGGAAAATAAACAGAAAATCTTCCATTCTTCTTTGGACACTCATCAAAGTCTGAGTGTTTACCAGTACCTGAAACAAGAAGAAAAAAATATTACAGTATAATAATTATGAATACCAGAAAAAGCCTAAGGATCGATAGTGTACTAGAATATATCAACAAACTAAGCTCAAGTTTTTACGATAGCGCTGGAAACGGCATAACAATTGGCTTCAATGACATAGTAAGTAAGGAGCTCGTAGAAGACATAAGAACGAATCACGGAAAAAAGCATCGGGAAAAAAAGTATTTTTTAAAAAATCACCAGAAAAAGCTCATGTTACACCACTAAAAAAACAGAATCATTAAGTTTTGAGAAGAATTTTTAAAAAAAAATCTGCGATTATTTAATAATTAGGAATTTAACGACCGAATTATGATCATGACATAACGTTACGATCTATCCACGGGCATGTTTAAATTTTTGTTCCAAAGAGAAAGTGTGTTTTTTTCTTCAAACGAAAGCAAAAGTAAATAACGTTTAGTGATCTTACCAACAAAATAAAAGAAAAATAATTTAAAATTAAATAAGACAGGTTTTAAAAAGAAATTCTAATTATTGTTTACTGAACAAATAAATGAATTATAAATAAGAGAAAAAATCAAATAAAAAAATAATCAAATAATAATTTTTTTCCAATGACATAAGTCATACAGGCATCTGAAGAGCAGATTTATAAGCCACTCTTTCAGGGGCACCATATTAAGTGGGCCATTATTGCCCCCACAGTAAGGACAGATAGTAGAGAGAATGAAAGAACATCCATGCCTTCCCTGTGATTCGAGCCCAGAACCTTTCTGGTGCAATGCCAGTTCCCTGACAACCTACACAGGTAGATCAGCATCAAATAAAAAATAAAGTAATGAAAATAAAATAAGACAGCTAAACAAAAACGTTATATAAAATTAATTTGAAAAAAAACTTACTTTTACAACCTGATTGATGAACACACTCTTGCTGGGAAGCATTAAATACCATGTCCGCTGTACAAAAGTACTGAAGTGGTTTCCCCTTCGAACAAATGAACATACTCTTGCAGTCAGTTGGATCAGGTATTAATCTTGGAATTTTACCAGACACAGATGTACTACAAGTAGGAGACCAAGAAGACGCATTGGAAAACTTTATTAAGAATATTGACGCGAAACTGATCTGCATGAAAGTTATTGTGAAGGAAATCATCTTGAAAAAATGTTTGTGACTTTAAAATCTGGAAGAAAAAAAATATTTTTTTTTTATAAACCAAACACCACTCGGGACAATATTCTACTAAGAAAACACAAATCTTTTAATGTTTTTGAATATTAGGTTATCTATATTTTCTTCTTGCGTTGTATTTTATAACCAGTCGACCCAATTTTCAATTTGCTTTGAATCAACTCCGTAACTATTAAGTTTTGAATCACATCCAGAATATAAGGAAATACCAGGATCAAGCATTGCGACAAACTAAACTTCGTGGAAGATGTTTAATGGAAATAACACGCATTTGCTTTACATGGAGAGGTTTTGTAAATGCTTTAAATATATGCTGCAATTGTTTGTAAAAATTAACTTACGGTAACATTAACGTTTATTTAACATGCATTTCGTGTTATGTAAACAATTTTAACTTGACTAATTTCTAAATCAACTGAGAATAATAAATTCTAAAGAAAAAGCAATAGAGCATATTGACGAGTTTTTCGAAAACAGGGTTTGGCACTTTTTCCACACGAAACAACATACAACATGTAAGAATATTTATTTACTTTAAAAAGAAACTTTAATTTTTAGTCATTAAAAATTTCTGTTTCAAATAATTTCATGCTATTACTAACAATCGATTCTCCTGTTACAACCGACAGAGTTTAGGTAACAGTACCAAGTTACATAATGTCGAGCCTGGTTTAATTAGTACCGATATCAGACTAACAATTCAGTCCCTCGATCACTCCCTAGGCCTAGAGGAATCGTAGACTTTTGTAAGCGAATAAAGATATGGAATATTCGCTTACATTTTCCTTAAGATAGGAATAAATGGCAGACTTTATTAACGATTTCAAAATTTTAAATTTTAAAGTCTAGCATTTCTTTTCACATGACAAAATATATCCAAAAGCATTTCCTCGCTTCAAGTTTTTATTGCATTTCTTAATTTCATAATGCCTCCCAATGAGGTGACCAAATCTATATATATATATATANATTCCTGGAAAATGGCCGGGCAAGTATGTATCGAGAGTAATGTGATCAATGTGCACGCTTATTCCATTTACGAAAACAAGTGGCAATTATTAATAATAATCAGATTAACCTGAATAATAACCTAGCAGAAATCAATGAGCCATTGCCCGGTATTCTCTACACTGTTCTTTCAAGGTTAAAGGTCATTGCTTGGTATTCCCCTCATAGACATTTTTTCTAATCTATCCTAGGGAAAAAATTTGTAATCACTCCCGGAGGGGATTCCAAAATTCTGATATTAAAAAAAAAAAAAATTCTGAAATTCTGAAATCAAAAATAAGATTTTGTGTGCTGTGCATGTCCAGGGGATTCCTGGAAAATGGCCGGGCAAGTATATATCGAGAGTAATTAGATCAATGTGCACGCTTATTCCATTTACGAAAACAAGTGGTAATTATTAATAATAATCAAATTAACCTGAATAATAACCTAGCAGAAATCAATGAGCCATTACCCGGTATTCTCTACACTTTTCTTTCAAGGTTAGAGGTCATTGCTTGGTATTCACCTCATAGACATTTTTTCTGGTCTATCCTAGGTGAAAAATTTGTAACCACCCCCGGTAGGGGATTCCAAAATTCTGATATTAAAAAAAAATATGCTCCAAAATTCTTAAAACAAAAATAAGATTTTGTGTGTTGTGCATGTTTCTGGAAAAATGCAAGCATGCATCTCCAATCTGCAAAAGAAATTNAAAAAAAAAAAAAACAACACTTTTTAGGAAATTTTCAAATTGAAAGATGAGTCTAAAAAACGACTCTAATTTCCAAATAATGCATGTAAATGTTTCTAACATTCATTGCAAAAGTGATTCGTTGATTATTGATTAAAAATGTATGAAACGAGCTTAACTCAATAAAGCCTTATGAAGTCACACGTTATCAATAGTGTAACCTTGGTCGAAAAATATTTATCTCATTGAAACAAATAGAAGCAATAATAATAATTAAACCTGTATGACCGAATATTCGAAAGAGTTACGTTTTTATGGTTTACATATTAATTTGCTAAACGATTTTATCAAAAACTTTGGGTAACTAAGATTTCTGAAAAATGAAATACATAAAAATTTCATTATTCTCGAATTTTTTCTATTCGATTTAATTGCTACAATCATTTGTATTCTAAGACCCTAGGACACATTTAAGACAAAATTTGTAACGAGGGAAGCGATTATTTGCCAAGCGAATCATATAAGATTGCATTGCAATCTTTAGGAGTTGGCGAGAGTAGGGGCGGAGCTCACTAGTTTTAAAATAATTCATACAACAATATACGTATCTCTAAATTGATCCTCTCTAATTTCTCCTCTCGGTGTAAGGCAAATGCGGGTAAATTCTATCAAAAAGTCCTACACGAAGCCTAGTTTGTCCCAGGAGTTCCCTTGTCTTCTGGGATGGGTTCAAAATTACAAGTCTACGTAGTTGAACATTTATGGTCCTAAATTCAGAATTGGGTCGGCTGTTCAATGTCGGTTTTATAAAATAAAATAAAATAAAAATATAACTCTTGACATTATTGACTCTTATTGAACAAATGAAATCAATAATCAATATTGAACAAATGTGTTTAAAATCAAAATGTAAAAAAATAATGAATAATTTTATAAATAAATATTTCTCATACCTTTAATCAAGTACTAGCATGCTGCATACAAACTCTCGCTAAAAACTAACTTCTGGTAATTGAGATGAATTGAAAATGTGAGTTTATGGTTTAAAAAAATATTCATTTTCGATTCATTACGCAAAAAATAAAACGTGATAGTATAACTAACATAATTACGATTAAATCAAACACTAATGATAAAAATTAATCTGATAATCAAACTTATGCATCACGAGTATTAAGAGATGTTCATTATCATATGGTGCACTGATCTTATCATAACTATTTTAAAAATAAAAAAGTTTAAAACAAATAAATACCTGCGTATTTATTTTAAAAATGTGTCACAAAAGTAATGGTAACGATTGTTTAACCCATTCATTCTTAGTTTCATTTTAGTTTTAATCAGATTTTAAGTCCTTTGAAAAACAATACGTGTTTAAAAAAAATTTATTAAAAAATTGTATATGGAAAAAAAAAGAGCAGTAAATTTCTAGTTACAGCGTATAGCTGTCAACTTTCACAATTTAGCCGGAAGTTTTTCCTAATCTTTTCAAAATTGTTATTTTAATATTTATTTTTAATAATAATATTTTAACCCTTTTTCTAAGGCCGCGGTTAATATAATTACCACTAATTTCAACAATTTATAAATGCCCTTTGTCAGCTATTTTACCACTTTAAACTTGTGTTGCCACTTGTTAATATCTTGAGATTCTTGAGTTCTGATGAAGTATGTTCAAACAAATATGGTAACCATATGTCAGTTTTGAACAATATACATGTAGGAGCTGTAGTTCGTACTCAACTAAGAACACGCCCTTTTTTTTTTTTTTCAAAGTTTTATGGAATTTCTGCTATTTATGAATAAAAAGTTATGATAAACAATTTCATTGCAGAGCGTAGTATTTAAAAAAATTAATGTCATATTTAAAAAGAAATAAAAATTATTACGTTCCCTACTTTTTTGATAGCTTCTGAATGCTGTAGTAAACATGCTCCAAAAAGCAAAATCGTGTTAAAATTCAAATTAATTTTATGAAATAAGCCAAATGAATTTCTTTTCTTAATTCAATCTTAGTCGTAAAATTTTTTTAATGTACCATTGCTAAAAATAAACTGTCCGTTATAAAGTGAAAATATATATTCCACCTTGTACTTTTCTTTCATGTTAAAGAAAATTGCTCTGATAAAATCAGAGCAATTAGCTAATACATCAGATCGGTGTACACGGGTGAGCAACTCGTGGATCAAGTTGTAAGAATAGCAGATACACTAGCCTTTGCACATTCATTTCGTAGCTACTTTAAAAATAAAATATCTGATGAATTCGGAAACTTGAAGGTTTTGGCCAATAATATATTCGGTGTTTGTTCTAACTAAGTGCTAGAGACGTAATTCAGTATTACTTCATTTCTCAATTTAACTACTCATTCGTAAGTACTAAAATATTAATTATGATGTATACACATTATTATTAATGTGTGTATTTTAAACCAACTCCTTCTTTGTAATCTCTTTTAATGAAACACTGGAAGAAATAGTTGCTGATTTTATCACTTTTAATAGATTTTTGGTTTTTATTTTTCACCACGTTTTACATGCTTAGTCTGACGTACAATCATAACACATTGGCACAGCTGCAAAATTTTCTAAAGTTTTATAATTGGCAGTTTTAATATAAATAAACTTTCAACACAACGTAACTTATCTAGCGAAATTATAAAGAATAAACTACTTTTAAATACATGAATTGAATTAACTTCATTATGAATGGAGGAGAGAGACTAAGTGTGGACACATTGTTTACCGATTTGCTAAAAAGTTTACTAAGCCTAATTTTAAACATAACTTGCAATTTCCAATTTGAATAATTATATCCATTTCAAACTATACATAATTTAGTTTTTCAATTTTTGAATTTTTTTTTTCATCCTAACCTAAAAATTTTTTTTCCTTACTAAAGCTCTTGGTGAAATTTACCAAAAATAAATGAAACATAAGTACGTCGACTTACCTTGATTTCATCAACAAGGTGTTTTTAACTGGCAAAATCTCAACGTTACACAAATGTATTTTTTCTTTGGTATTAAAATTAATCCTAACTAGTCGAAGCATCCATTACACACAAAAAATTTTTAATCTGTATAGATATAAAGTAAAGCCCTCATTTACTCACCACTAATTCTTTCACTTTCCATGGGGTTAGAAAGCAAAAAACTGAAACACAGGTTTTCTATTAGATGAATAGAAAACTAAATATTTTTCATTTCGACATTTGCAATTATTGAGGTAATTTGGGGGTAAGGGTAATTATTTTAATAGACATAAATGTTAAATATCGTTTTTTTTTAAAGATGTCTCAAAATTGAACCATGTGTTTTTTAAGAAATAAAAACTAAAAGGGTTAAATTTCTATATTTTATTTTATATTATAACCGTCACTGAACAGCCAACCCAAATTCGGGTTTACGACTACTAATATTCAACTCCTTAGCCTTGTAATTTTGAACCAATCCAGAAGACAGGGAAACTCCTGGATCAGTAGTCCCAGAGGTATGATTTGTTATGGGAACATGCAGGACGTTGTGACTAGACAGATTTAACGTGCATCAGTCACGATTTACTACACGAGGAGTCTTTGGTCAGCAGGGATTGAACCCACGACCTCTTCGACATGGGCCCAGTGCCCTACCAACCAGGTTATCCCGGCATAATTTCCATATTTGTAATTATCAGTAATGTTAAAGACCACGTTTTGACCAAGATAAAAATCTTAAATTCAGACCAAGCATTCTTTATGAAATAAATAGAAAAGCTAAAAAAAAAATTCATTTCAATATTTTGTAACTATCAAGGTAATTAGCCTATTTCACAGTTATGATTAAGAAACACATTTTTACAAAGACAGAAGTCTCAAATTTGAACTATGTTTTTTATGAGATAAGTAGAAAAACATAACATCATTTCAATATTTTTATTTATCAGGATAGTTAGGAGCTGTAATACTAACAGAAATACTAAATAACACTTTACTATCAAAATAGAAGTCTCAAACTTGAACCATATCTTCTTATCGAATTTTAAAAATAAATTTTAAAAAGTTTTACTGGGATATTTGATAGTTAGCTGACTCAACAGTCATTCTAAACAAGTTCCAATCAATTACCACCAATTGTTAAATGCAGCTTAATCAATTCTGGCTCTTCTAACTGTTGAGATTATGCAGGTGAACAACTATGTAAGACCGCAAAGCATTGAATTTATATACGTGGGCCAATTGGCTAGCTCAAGCTAGACTGAGAAAGAATTCTAAACCTTCGATTTGCACTCAAAGTACTAATACTGGGGATTTAAATCAATGCTGCAGAAGACAACTGGAACCAACATGGGGTCCCAAAGCAGTCACCTGTCACAGATGATGGATGATGTGGAACAGTGACAGGTGAGTTCATGTAGGTGAACCAACTAGTAGGACAATAACCAAATGTTTTGTAACATAATTTCAAAAATTATAATAGCTCTACTTGTCACTTTTATCAAGCTATTTATTCCAATTGTTATTTTAATTTCCCATAAAATGCAAGAACTTGTAAAAAAAATTTCAATCAATTTAAAGCTTAAAATGTCAATATGTAATACCAGTAAGAAATAACAGTTGAATAAAAATATACATTTCTTTATTCAAGTTAACAATAAATAAATCCATCATAAATAGTATCAAGATACAAATTAAATTTCTTTGGCACTAAACAGTACAATAAATATATGGCCTTTTTTAATCTTTGAGATTTAAAAGTGATTTTTTTTTAATAAAATTAACTTTTTAATTCCATAAAATGCAAAGTGGAATCAACAACATTACTAGTGTCAATATACTTGTTTTCAACCATTATTTTAATCCTCTATTGTAGATTTCAATTTAATATAAAAAAATAAGTACATAAGATAAAATTCAAAAAATATATATTACAGGTTTTCTTTCATTTTACTTTCATTTTTCACTACGTTAAAATATTTCCTAAATGCATTTGTTTAAACATTTGTATATATTTTCAACAACAACAAAAAAAATTAACCAAAATACCCATAATATTTTATAATCGTACAAAAACATATTTTATATTGAGAGCCAATTCCATAAATATCCAATATAACAGTAAGTATCAAAATATCAATATAAACAATTTATATATATTTTATGCAATGATTTAATTTATATAAACAATGTATATACAGTGGAGCATCGTTTATACGACGATCACTTATACGACGTTTACATTTATACGACGTTTTAGTGTGGTCCCAAATCATTCCTATTCATTTTAATGTAAAAATATATCGTTTATACGACGCACAGAATCGGTTATACGTCGGTTTTTAGATTTTGGTCACCTTTATTTAATTTTTTATTTTTTCTTGTGTATTTTAAAAAAACGTGGCATTTGCCAACATGAATGATACAGAAAAGGGTGCCAACAAGAATGCTTGGATGACGGCCGTAATTTTTACTAGATGACTGAAAAAACTAGACAATATTATGAAGAGGCAAAAACGAAATACTTTGCTATTCATCGACCAATGTCCAGCGCACCCATCGATACTAATTATTTTGGAAGATGTAAAAGCTCTCTTTTTTCCTGCAAATTGCGCAAGTGAGCTTCAGCCATTAGATTTGGCTGTGATTAGAAATCTGAAATTGCATCATAGAAAGCAGTAAGTTCAACTCGCTATTCAAAGCATTGTAGAGACTAATAGCAAGAAAATATAATTAAAGGTAACATACATTCAAACTGCACACTGCAATTTTTCTTCTTTGGTTATTTATTTGTTTTGCTTTGTCTAACTTAGAAATTTATGTAAATCAACACGTTAAACGTTAAAATTAGCTGAAAACAGAGTTAGTTTCAGTTTTAGAAGTAAAAATCGATTATACGACGTTATCGTTTATACGACGTTTTTCGGTGGTCCCTTCGGCGTCGTATAAACGATGCTCCACTGTATATTTATATAATAAAAGTACACTCTTAAAAAATAGTTGTAAAAAATATTTCTAACATAAGGAACTTTTAAAGTAAAAAATAAATAATTTAATTATAAAGGAAAATACACAAATTTCAACATGAATCAAAAACAGAATTAAACCATAGCTTAATCAATTCTAAATTTTAAAACATTAAGAAAAATGCATATCAATTAACACTCCTATATGCACAAATTTTCAGTGTTTTAGCCGTCGCATTAAAAAAGTTGTTTGTTTTTAAAAAATAAAGGAAACAAATTTACTTAACTTTTCTGAGTAATCTAGCTATCAAATCGAGAGAAAAAAGTAACAATGCAAAATAATTAATTTTTTTAATCTAAAAAATAAAATAATAACTAAGTTTGACTCGTTAGACTATGTAAATACATTAACCAGAAGCTCTTACAATTGGCCTAGCAAATCAACTATATAATTTTAAAAAATGGCCCACATAACCGACCCTCCATATCTCAATGAAATATTATAACGGTACATAACAAACAACTAGCACATAAGACTTCACTTCCCAGCTTTAGTCAAACTTTAAGGATAAGAAAAATAATATTAAAAAACCTCTAGCAACTTTAATCACTTTTATTTTTATGCCATAAATATCTACATTAAAAAAAAAGTAAACAATGCAGTTAAATCAGTAAGAAAATAATTTCACTCTGTTTTGGGGTGGAAGTATGAAAACAAACAATTTTATTAGAAACTCTTTTGACTAATCTCGTCCAAATTCCTGCCTCGTAGATGGCCGATCGATGCGGAAGAGTTCATGGCACACATTAAAGTAACCTTCATACTCAACGGAATCGGGCGTGATGTCATAATGGTAATGACCACCTTCATTGTGATCACTAAAACAGTGAGTGTGCTCAACTCTCAAATTAAATCCCTAGATAAAAAGAAATTTTGTTTTATAATTTATTAAAAATTATGAGGAATACAAAAATTGCTTATAATAGAATAATATACAGATAATTTTGTTTCAAAATGGATATTTAATCACTTCAATATTAAGGGAAAAAGTAATTTATTACAAGAAAATATCACTGAGTGTAACATAAAATCTAGATATGAAAAAAAAATTTTTATTGATTTAGAGGCACTAAATTGATCATCATGATAGCACTACATCCCTTAGTCCTGCCCTCCTTAAAGATTTAGGACCATTTTTTCCTATTGCTTTTCTTTTTCTTATATTTTTCATGAATTTCAGGTCCTCTTCAACTTGTTTTTTCCATCAAGTCTTCCAGATTTTAGCCCTTCAAGTTTTCCTGTTTAATACATTTTGACATTTCTTTCAAAGACTATTCTTAAGATGTGTTCAAACCATTGGATTCTTTTTATTCTTATATTTGCAACAATATCTGGTTCCTTACATTTACCATAAATCTCTTTATTTGCTTAGATGCTCCTATGTCCTCTGAATTGATATTTGCCTTTTTCCTTATTTATAAATTTTTTAACCTTTAGTATTAACACTCTAATGTTATTTTGATTGATATATGTTGATGATAATGCATTTTAAGGTCAAATGAATATGACTATATTAAACCTCTTCCGCAAAAATAAAAAAGCAAAGGCTAAGCATAATAAAATAAAGCGATAACATCTAACAAAAGTTGTAAAGTGCATGTGTGGTTTGTTCACAAGTTCAAAACGTAGCATCTAATTTTTTTTTCACTTGTTAGCATGGAAGATTTTTTTGTTTTGTTAGGGATAACTTTTTAAATATCAAAATGTAGTTTAAGATTTATATTTTGTTTTAATTTTTCTTTAACAGCAAATACAGTTTAATTAATCATATTGAAAAATATATATTGCAGGAATATCTGTAACTATTGTTAATTCAATAAAAATTAAATTAATAAAAATAATAGAATTAATAATAGAATTAGCTAAATTAATAAAAATAAAATGTTTGAAAAATTATCTTGCATATTAAGATTTTTTAAGATTTTCATTGTTTCTAAAAACTGATAAAAACTGGTTAAACACTGAAATACCAATAGTATCAAATGATATTTTTGTGTCTACTGTCAACAATGTTTGATTTGTTTATAGACTTGAAGTATTGTACATTTCTTTTACAAAAAATAAATAAATAACCATACATCTAGGAATTATATTCAACTTGTAATTCCTCTCAGTATAATCTACTTTTCGTTTTTTTAATAGAAATATTATATGGCGAAATTCTTAATAATTCAACACAATTTGCTTACTTCCAATTTTCAGAATTAAGTCAGAAAACCAGTTAAAGTAAATCAAAAAGGAAAATTAGACTACAAAAATAAAATTTTAATCAATAATGGAATAAAATCTAACACCCAGTGAATACAAAGCGCAAGCTTTCCCTATAGTAATAATAGGGCACCATGATAGCTTCTTTTGCTTTCTGTTATGCAGCAAATGTTTCCATAAATGTTTTAGTTTTTTGATACAACTCAGGACACAGGCCTCAAAATAAATAACACATTCAAATCCAACACATCAAAATCTAAGAAAAAAAGTTTTGTTTGACATCAAGATATCATGTACACTCTTTTGACATTTCCTTGTTAGAGGCATTATGAAACCTGCTACAAGGTAATAATTTTATGAAAAGTAATATGTCTTGATATAAAAGGAAAAAAATCATTGCCTTTAAAAATTCAAATTTATAATAGATACTGGATGTATTATGGAGCTACAGGCACCTTCAATTGCACAAAAATGGAATCAAAATGGAGAAAATTTAATTTCAAAAGTTTAAAGTTAAATCATAAGCAATTTCTGGTAGCCTTAAAACATTTGAAGAAAATTTTATCAACCATACATACCTAAATCTATAGCTCAAATAAGTTTACAAAAATATCATTTATCAATTAATTTTAAACAAATTAAGGTCTAAAATAATTTAAACTATTGTTTCAATATAAATTTGGTTAAAATATAAATTAAAAAAAGTCTTTCAATACATAAATACTTCCATGAATTCCTATAAAAAAGCATTATTAAAATATAATGTAATAAAAATAAGAATACCCTGCACTCATATTTTCTACAAAAGTATTAAACTAAGCATAAAATTTTTGCACAACTTACTATCTAAAGATGAAGAATAATTTATAAATAAATAATGTTTTTTTTTAATAGATGCTCAAGTTCACTATTATTTCTAATCCTTCACAGTGAATTATTTATTTGAATAGTCCAAAAAAGTTTTTTAACAATTTTTTATCAAATATTAATAAGTTATTTTCATCTTTATTCATCTAACTCCATGTTTCTTTTACTCTAAGTTACCATAGGGTTGATTACTGTTTTCAAATTTTATATTTAATTACTTTAGTTCTAGAATTTGTTCTTCAATAAATATTGGTATAAGCAAAAGTTTTTATTTCCTTTTAGTATCCTCTAATTAATTTCTTCTTGGATATTATTACCATTGATTATAAAATTATTATAATTGATCATTGAGCCAAAGTAAGTAAAACTAATAATTCTTTCAAATTCAAAGTTATCCATCTTTGCACATACAACTCAATGCTAATGTTACTTTACAATAGTCTAATTTAAAAATAAAGCAAAATCAAAATTGTATGATAAAAACATTGTTCAGTTAATAATATTATTTTTAACAATAGAAAACTACTTACAGGATCATGAGAAACAAAAGTACTTAAACATGTTAATGGAGCAGACATGTTAAAGAATTTTAACCAATTGTTGATATCATCATCACTTTTTAAAGGTTTCTCTGAATAATCTGGCTAAACAAGATAAATAAAATAAAGATATAGTACAGTCAAAATATATATTTAATAAATTCAGATAAGCTAAATTAAGATATTCACTTGAATAGATATCCTTTAAAAATATAAAACACCAATATTCAGCATCATAGTAAATTTCTCTCATTAAGTCAATGTACAATCAAATTATTCTTATGAAAAATTACTGTACTGTGAATGACTCAAAAATCAGTGTAATACATACAAATCCCTTTTTAGTGAATTCCAAGAGGCTCCTACTCAATAACGAAAATTTTTTATACCAATATTACTAATTTTAGCAAAAACCAAAAATATTTTATTACATTGGAATTTTGCATCTAAAAAACCTTAAAAATACTTTGCAGTTTTAATACATTTTTACTCTACGTTTGGAAAAACATCAATGCAATATATAAAGAGCTCACAAAAACTATTAAACTAAAACATTATATTTATTAATACTTTACTTATTATACAAATAGGAAATCTTTAATTTTTTCTGTACAAATGAACTATGACCAGTAGAAATTGCAAAATTCTTCAAATTATGCGCATGTTCAAACAAAGCATTTAAAAAGTACATTTGTGCCAATAAATATCTTCTTACAGCTTCCAAATCGGTACAGGCTTGTGAAGCTGTAGGTACAGTGGAAACATTTTATTCTGAACATGCTTCATCCTCATTTGATTTTTCTTTATTTTCTTGTATCATACAAATTACAAACTAAATAAGTTTGCTTTCTGGTAAAAGTTTAATGAAATCTTTTTACCTTTATAACAATAAGCAAACTTAAAACTATTGAATTTAGCTTCACTTATAATTACTGACATTTTAAAAGCTAAAAAATTGCACAAAGAGCAATTAAATATAAATCATAATAAAAATTTAAAACTTAAAAGTACCTTT
>NC_092208.1:42369292-42456422 GCF_043381705.1 Parasteatoda tepidariorum | reverse complement strand
TGTTTTTGTGAGAATGACCCATATACAATTTCGTTGCAGTGTGTAATAGATAAAAAATTTATATCATATTTAAAAAGAAATAAAAATTATAAAGTTCCCTACCTTTTGATAGCTTCTGAATGCTGTAGCAATAATACTCCAAAAAAACAAAATTTTGTTAAAATTCAAATTAATTTTATGGAATAAGCCAAATGAATTTCTTTTCTTAATTCAATCTTAGTCTTAAAAATGTTTTAGTATACCATTGCTAAAAATAAACTACCCGTTGTAGAGTTAAAATATATATTTCACCTTTTACTTTTCTTTAATTTTGAAGAAAATTGCTCCGATAAAATCAGAGCATTTAGCTATTACATCAGATCGGTAAACACGGGTGAGCAACTCGTGGGTAAAGCTGCAAGAGAAGCCGATTTGAAGCGAAATGAATGGCTTGATGTATAAACACATCAAATAATTACTATTTACAATTTATACATGATTCGTTTATATTAAATGCGGCATCAAATATTTAAGATGCAATAGCTCAAAAATAGAATTAAAGAACAACACGAAATAGGTAGGTAGGTTATTTACGTCGCACTAGAGCTGCACAATGAGCTATTGGCGACTGTCTGGGAAACATCCCTGAGGATCCGAAGACATACCATGGCAATTTTGATCCTCTGCAGAGGGAATGGCTCCCCTGCTTTGGTGGCCCGACGACCTGAGTGCGAAATTGAGTACTTTATGGTTGAACAGTTTAACGAAGACCGATACCACACACCCTCGGTCCCTAAGCAGGCTGATCAAAGTGGTCACCCACCCGCTTACTGACCTCAGCCCGTGAGGATTGACTTGAGTGCTCTACTGGGAACCGTGTCTTTACGATCAGTCCACTGCGGGACACAACAACAGGGAATGCAATTTAAAAATATAAGAATTAAAGTTGAATTAAAAACAAACTTAAGAGTTCATGAACAATAAAAAGAATTTAAAAATGCAGAATTTGTGAATCATGAAGCGACGTTTGACGTCACGTCGCTTCATGATCTACAATCCTCTGCACTTAAATTCACTTCATAGCAGCTGTTTTTGTTATTTTCGGATTATGATTCTTCGTAATGGTAGTGATATAACATTAACTATAGTTAGGAAAAAGTATTAAATTATTTATCTGTTGCGCAGTGGTGGTTAAAATCATTAAAAATTTACTTTTTTAAATAAAGACAAAAACGTTAACGTATTCATTTCGTTGCTAGTTCAAAATTAGAAAGAAAATCTCCGGTGAATTCGAAGACTTGGAGGTTTTGGTCAACAAGATATTCGATAAATACACAAGTGGGCGACCTTTGTGATAAATAATTTTGTGCTCTTAAACGTTGTTACCTTAGTTAGTAAGATATTCGATGTTTGCTCTATGTGAACTCTCCAAATAACGTTGCTTTATAACAGCTGAATAAGTGACAGTTTTCTGACGAGTACCGAAAAAAAAAATTAAGTCTAAGCAATTACGTAATTGAAGGGAGAAAATAAACTGTTTTCGCTACAACTTTAATTTTAAGGAATTATTGCGCGACTCGGATAATGATGATACGTGCGCCTAAAAAAAATTTTAAATTCATAATTCAGTATTACTTCATTTCTCAATTTAACTATACATTCGAAACTACTAAAATATTGATTATGATGCATACATCATTAATAATATGTATAATTATGATATGTACATCATTAATAATATGTATACGTCATAATATTTTAGTCGTTACGAATGAATAGTTAAATTGAGAAATGAAGTAATACTGAATTATTAGTAATACATTACTAATGATGCACATTATTAATGATGTATACACATTATTATTAATGCATACATTTAAAACAAAAATCTTCCTTGCAATCACTTTTAATAAAACACTGGATGAAATATGCTAAAAAGTGTTACTAATTCAGAGATGCCAACTTGCTCCGGACAGCGAATAAATATTTTCGAGTGGTAGTTAATTAATTGTGATTCTTCGTTTAATAAATTCAATTTATTGGTTTCTTATCCACCACTATTTCTAAATAATTCGAAGGCTTAAATCATTCGCCACTTTGTTATAGTAAAGTTATGCTAAACCTTTTAAAAAGTAAGCAAAATTAGTCAAATATTGTTAAATTTAATTTGTAATTATTTACCGTTTTTTAAATTAATTAGGCCCGTCCGGAGCAGTTGGCATCTCTGCTAATTTCATCTCTTTCAATAGATTTTTGGTTTTTATTATTCACCACGTTTTGCATTTTTAGTCATAACACAGTGGCACAGATAGAAAATTTTCTACTTACGATTTTATAATTGACAGTTTTAATATCCATAAACTGTCAATACAACGCAACTTATATAGCAAAATTTTAAAGAACAAACTACTTTTAAATACATCAATTGAATAAAATTCATCATTAAAGGAGAAGAAAGACTGAGTGTGGCGACATATTGTTTACCAATCTCCTAAACAGTTTACTAAACATCGTTTTGAACATAACTGGTAATTTCAAATTTGAATTTTTAAATCCTTTTCAAACCATACATAATTTAGTTTTTCAATTTTTGCTTTTCTTTACTAAAGCTCTTGGTAAAATTTACCACAAAGAAACGAAACATAAGTGCATAGACTTACCATGATTTCTCATCAACAAGGTATTTTTAACACGTAAAATTTCAAAGTTACACAAATTTGCTTTATATATTTATATATATATACATTAAAATTAATCAACTGTTTGAAGCCTTCATTACCCGCAAAAATTTAAATCTGTATAGATAAAAAGCCTATACAGATTTAAATACCTCATTTACTCACCGCAAATTCTCTCACTTTCCATGGAGTTAGAAAGCAAAAAACTGAAACACAAGTTTTCTATTAGATGAGTAGAAAATTAAATATTTTTCATTTCGACATTTGTAATTATTGGGTTAATTATTTTAATAGACATAAAAGCTAAATAACATTGTTGTTCATTTTTAATAGATGTCTCAAAATTGAACCATGTGTTTTTTAAAAGATAAAAACTAAAGGTGTTAAATTTCTATATTTTATTTTATATCATAACCGTCGCTGAACAGCCAATCCAAGTTTGGGTTTACGACTACTAATATTCAATTCCATAGCCTTGTAATTTTGAACCAATCCAGAAGACAAGGAAACTCCAGGATCAGTACCCCCAGAGGTATGATTTGTTATGGGAACATGCAGGACTTCGTGGCTAGACAGATTTAACGTGCATCAGTCACCATTTATATCATAACATGCATCAGTCACCACGGCGGGGATCGAACCCACGACCTCTTGGACATTGGACCCAGTGCCCTACCAACCAGGCTATCCCGGCCTAATTTCTATATTTGTAATTATCAGTAATGTTAAAGGCCACGTTTTGACCAAGCTAAAAATCTTGAATTCAGACCAAGCATTCTTTATGAAATAAATAGAAAAGCTAAAAAAAAAAAAAAATATTCATTTCAATATTTTGTAATTATAAGAATATTTTGTAACTATTAAGACAGAAATCTCAAATTTGGACCATGTTCTTTATGATATAAGTAGAAAAACTTTAAAAAAAAAAAAACATCATTTCGATATTTTTATTTATCGGGATAGTTAAGAGCTATAATACTAACAGAAGTGCTAAATAATACTGTACTATCAAGATAGAAGTATCAAACTTGATCCATATGTTCTTATCGAATTTTTAAAATAAATTAGAAAAAGTTTTATTGTGATATTTGATAGTTAGCTGATTCAACATTTATTCTAAACACAATCCAATCGATTTCCACCAGGTGTTAAATGCAGCTGAACCGATTCAGGCTTTTATGCCATTAAATCACTAACTGGTGAGTTTATGCAAGTGGAGAACTTTGTAGGACCGTGATGCATTGAATTAATATAGGTGGGCCAATAAGCTGGAGCCAGCTAGATCGAGAAAAAATTCTAACACTTCGATTTGTACTTAAAGTACTAATACTCAGGATTTAGACCAATGCTGCCAAAGATCACTGGAACCAACATGGGGCACCTTGCACATATTAAAGATGATGCTGAACTGTGACAGACAAGTTATAAATATACATACATAGTAACCTATAGGGCCATATTGTGGGACCCCTATTAGGCGTATAAATATTTCCTCAGGTAGGGTACACTAGTACCCGGTAATAAAATACGTGGTACAGTTTGAATATTATGGGTCAATATTAAGGTGAGAAATAGAGTCATGTTGTAATACAGAATATTGACATCGAATTTCTTCATTTTAGAGTTCATGTATGTGGAAAATAACCATATGTTTTGTCACATAATTTCAAAAATTATAATAGCTCTACCTGTCACTTTTATCGAGCTATTTATTCCACTTGTTAATTTCATTTCCCATAAAATGTAAGAACTTGTAAAAAATTTCAAATCAATTTAAAGCTTAAAATGTCAATATGTAATACCAGTAAGAAATAACAGATGAATTAAAAAAAATACATTTCTTTATTCAAGTTAACAATAAATAAATCCATCATAAAGAGTATCAAGATACAAATGAAATTTCTTTGACACAATATATATCTGGGCTTCTTCAACCTTTGAGATTTAAAAGTGGATTTTTTTAATAAAAATAACTTTTTAATTCCATAAAATGCAAAGTGGAATCAACAACATTAATAGTGTCAATATACTTGCTTCAACCATTATTTTAATCCTCTATTGTATATTTCAATTAAATATAAAAAAGTAAGTACATACGATAAAATTCTAAAAATATAACCATGATATTACAGGTTTTCTCTCATTTTACTTTCCCTTTTCATTACATTAAAATATTTCCTAAATGCATTCGTTTAAACATTTGTATATATTTTCAAAAAGCAAAAATGAACCAAAATACCCATAATATTTTATAATCGTATAAAAACAAATTTTACACTGATAGTCAATTACTTATATATCCAACATAACAGTAAGTATCACAAATATCAATATAAACAATTTATATATGTTTTATGCTATGATTTAATTTATATAAACAATCTATATACATTTATATAATATTCAAGTAAAAGTACACTCTTAAAAAATAGTTGTAAAAAATATTTCTAACAAAAGGAGCTTTTAAAGTAAAAAATAATTTAATTATAAATGAAAATACACAAATTTCAATATTCATCAAAAACAGAATTAAGCCATAGCTTAATCAATTCTAAATTTTAAAACATTAAGAAAAATAACACAAAAATGCATATCAACTAACACTCCTATATGCACAAATTTTCAGCCTTTTAGTTGTTGAATCATAAAAGTTGCCTGTTTTTAAAAAATAAAGTAAACAAATTTACTTAACTTTTCTGTGTAATCCAGCTATCAAATCGAGAGAAAAAAGCAACAATGCAAAATAATTAATTTCTTTAATCTCAATTTAAATAAAAAAGAAAGCAACTAATGTTAAGCACCTGATAACATATATTAACCTTATTTTAATCCTATAAGCATCTACATACTGCATTAATGAAGGAAATAAATCATAAAAAATAGTACTACGGTAAAAAATAAAATAGTAACAAAGTTTAACGTGTTGGACAAAGTAAATACATTAACCAGAAGCTCTTACAATTGGCACAAAAGACTTCCCTTCCCAGCTTTAGTCAAACTTTAAAGATACGAAAAATAATATTAAAAAACCTCTAGTAACATTAATCACTTAATCACAAAATAAACAATGCAGTTAAATCAGTAAGAAAACAACTTCACTCTGTCTTTTGGTTGGAAGTATCAAAACAAACAATTTTGTTAGAAACTCTTTTGACTAATCTCGTCCAAATTCCTGCCTCGTAGATGGCCGATCAATGCGGAAGAGTTCATGGCACACATTAAAGTAACCTTCATACTCAACGGAATCGGGCGTGATGTCATAATGGTAATGACCACCTTCGTTGTGGTCACTAAAACAATGAGTGTGTTCAACTCTCAAATTTAATCCCTAGATGAAAAGAATTTTTGCTTTAAAATTTACTAAAAATTATGAGGAATGCAAAAATTGCTTATAATAGAATAATATACTGATAATTTTTTTTCAAAGTGGATATTTAATTATTTGAATATTAACGAAAAAAGCAATTTCATACAAGAAAATGTCATTGAGTGTAACATAAAATCTTGATATTAATGAAATATTTTCATTGATTTAGAGGCACCAAACTGACCATCATGATGGCACTACAGCCCTTGTAGAGCCCGGCCTTCCTTAAAGAATTGAGATTTTCTCTTATTTCTTTTCTTTTTCTTGCAATCTTTTTCCTGTATTTTTCTGGAATTTCAGGTCCTCTTCTATATGTTTTTTCCATCACGTCCTCTTCCAGAACTTAACCCTCCTGGTTTTCCTGTTTATGTAATACTTTTTGACATTTCTTTTAAAGTCCATTCTTAGAATATGCTTCAAACCATTGGGATCATTTTATTCTTATATTTGTAACAATATCTGGTTCCTTAAATTTACCATAAATCTCTTTATTTGTCTCATAGATTTATCGAAGAGATCCATGACCCATAGATCTCTTATCCACTTCAATTTTTTTTTCATAGATTCTTCTTCTAGAACTTCCCCCTCCTGGTTTTCCTGTTTAATACTTTTTGACATTTCTTTCAAAGTCAACTTAAGATATGTTCAAACCATTGGATTCCTTTTATTCTTACATTAGCAACAATGTCCGGTTCCCTATATTTACCATAAATCTCTTTATTTAGATGCTCAAATGTCCTCTGAATTGATATTTGCTTTTTTTATTATTTAATAATTTCTTAACATTTAATGTTAACACTTTTATGTTATTTCGATTGATATTTGTTGATGATGATGTATTTTGAAGCCAAATGAATGACTAAATGAATCTGCTTAAAGAAAAAGAAAATAAAAAAACGAAGGCTAAGAATTTTAAAAAATATTATGCGTGGTTTGTTCACAAGCTCAAAGCATACAGTTAATTTTTTTCACTTATTCGGAAAGTTTTTTTTTTGTTTTGTTTTGTTTTGTTTTCATTAGGGATTACTTTTTAAATAACAAAATGTAATTTGAGATTTATATTTGGTTTTAATTTTTCTTTAACAGCCATTACAGTTTAATTAATGATACTAAAAAAAAAATATTGCATTAATACCTGCAACTATTACTAGTTTGGAAAAAAAATAAGATATTTGAAAAATTATCTACCAAAACTAGTTAAACACAAATGAAATACCAATAGTATCAAATGGTCTTTTTGTGTCACCTGTCAACATTGTTTAATTTGTTTTACTAGAAAAAAAATCTAGGAATTATATTTAACTTGTAATTCCTTTCAGGATTACCTAATTTTCATTTTTTAATGGCAACATACATGGCAAA
Source organism: Parasteatoda tepidariorum (assembly GCF_043381705.1). Lineage (NCBI taxonomy): Eukaryota > Metazoa > Arthropoda > Arachnida > Araneae > Theridiidae > Parasteatoda > Parasteatoda tepidariorum. The sequence continues at coordinate 42,449,036 of NC_092208.1, read as the reverse complement.
GTTCTTGTTAATTCAACAGGATTTGCGTAATTCCAATTTACAGAATTAAGTCAGAAAACCAATTATACTAAATTTTAAAAAAAAGAAGACTACAAAAATAAAATTCTAATTAATAATGTAACCAAATCTAACACCCTATGAATACAAAGAGCAAGCTTTTCCTATATGTAGTAAAAATAGGACAGCATGATAGCTTCTTTTTCTTTCTGACATGCAGCAAATATTTTCCCACCATGCATCATAGATGTTTTGGTGTAACTTAGGACACAGGCCTTAAAATAAATAACACATTCAAATCCAATACCTTAAAATACCTGAAAAAATGTTTTGTTTGACATCAAGAATTTATGTACACACTTTTTGACATTTCCTTGTTAGAGGAATTAAGAAACTTGCAACAAAGTAATAATTTTATGAATAGTAATATGTTTCAATATAAAAAAAAAAGAAAAATCATAGCTTTTAAAAATGCACATTTATAATAGATACTGGATGGATTATGGAGCAACAAGGCACCTTCAACAGCACAAAAATGGAATCAAAATAGAGAAAATTTAATAAGTTTTAAGTTAAATCATAAACAACTTCTGGTAGCCTAAAGCATATGAAGAGAACTTTATCAACCATACATACCTAAATCTATAGCTCCAATTAACTAAAAAAAATTCTTTATTAATTAATTTTTAAAAAATTAAGGTCTAAAATAATTTGAACTATTGTTATAATAGCCTTTTGGTTGAAATATAAATCAAATAAAGTTTTTTAATCGATAAATAATTCTATGAATTCCTATACAAAAAGCATTATTAAAATATGATGTAATAAAAATCTGAATACCCTTTCACTCATATTCTCTACAGATGTCATAAGCTAAGCTTAAAAATTTTCTACACCTTAATATCTACAGATGAAGAATATTTTTTTTTTATCAAAATTGTGTTTGTATAATTGGCAAATAACAAAATGTGTAAGTAAACAATTCTAAAAATTACATAATTTTTATTTTTTAAATATTTTTTTTAATAAATTAAGATATTTTTGGACAACAAATTACAATACTAATAGCTTGTATATATATTATTTCATCACATTTTTATTAATGCAATACTCTTTGCATTTCTCAAACTAAAGAACTATTTTTTAATCTAAATTTAAAAAACGAAAATATGATAAATCAATGTACATTTTAGATTATAAATCGATGTGCAGAATTAAGTTAAAAAGGGTGTGAAACTGCACAGTACATTCTAACAAATATTTATTTAAAAAAATTGATTTAAAGCTTACTGCGCATACGATATGAAAACCAAATTCAAAACAGTTAAATAATTAACATCAATTGAATTATTTTAACATTATTAACAAAATATAAATCATGAAAAACATATACTTCAACACTTTTAAAACTATCTGAATATTATTCTTCTATGGCACTACAGACAATTGTGCACCCTAGTTTTGTGAAATATGTTGTTCCAATTCCGGTTCTTCGATTTCCAGTTCATAACTTTTGTTATGGTTAGATCTTTTATTACATCATCTAACCATCTCATTTTAGATTTTCCTCAGGATCTTGAGCTCATTGGTATTCAATTTAAGATTTCTCTCAGTCCTATATTTTCCTTCATTCTTTCTGTATGGCTTAGCCACACTAACATCATGAATTTATAAATAAATATTTTTTTAAATCGATACTCAAGTTCACTATTATTTCTAATTCTCCACTATAAATTGTTTATTTGAATCAGCTTAAAAAATTTTTTAACAATTTTCTATCAAATATTAATAAATTATTTTCATCTTTCTTCATCAAACTGCAGGTTTCTTCTACTATAAGTTACTACAGAGCTGATTACTGTTTTCAAATTTCATATTCAATTTATTTAGCTCTTGAATTTGTTCTTCAATAAATATTGGTATAAGTAATAGTTTTCATTTCCTTTTAGTATCCTCTAATTAATTTCATCCTAAATATTATTATAATTGATCATTGAGCCAATGTAAGTGAAACTGAAAATTCTTTCAAATTTAAAGTTATCTACCTTAAGCACATACAACTCAATGTTAATGTTACTTTACAATATTCTAATTTAAAAATAAAACAAAAACAAAATTATATGAGAAAAAACCTCTTTCAGTTAACTATATTATTTTTAAAAATAGAAATTTACTTACAGGGTCATGAGAAACAAAAGTACTTAAACATGTTAATGGAGCAGACATGTTAAAGAATTTTAACCAATTGTTGATATCATCATCACTTCTTAAAGGTTTGTCTGAATAATCTGGCTAAAAAAAAACAATAATAAAGATAAAGTACATTCAAAATAATACAATTCAGATTAAGATTTTCACTTAAATAAATAGTTAGCCTTTAAAAATACAAAACACTTAAATAAATAGTTAGCCTTATAGCAACATCAAAGTAAATTTCTCTCATTAAGCCAATGAACAATCAGATATTCTTACAAAAAATTACTGTATTGTAAGTGAGGAACAATAAACTGCTCAAAAATCAATGTAATACATACGAATCCCATTTTAGCCAATAAAGATATAGTTCATTCAAAATATATATTTAATAAATTCATAAATTGTTAATTAAGATTTTCACTCAAATAAAGAGTTAGTCTTTAAAAATACAAAAACACCAGTAGTCAACATCATAATAAATTTCTCTCATTGAGTCAATGGACAATTTTATGAAAAATTACTACATTGTAAATATAAAAAAAAAAAAACTGTTAAAATTTGTGTAATACATAAAAATTCCATTTTTGCAAATTTCAAGGGACTGAAACAATCACTACACAATAACGAAAATTTTTTATACCAATATTACGAATTTTAACAATAAGCAAAACTATTTTGTGACATTGGAATTTTTCATCTAAAAAAATTACTAAATACTTTGCAGTTTTAATATATTTGTACTCTATGTTTGGGAAAATATTAATCCAGCATTTAAAAAGCTCACAAAAATTTTTAAACTAAAACAATTAATTTAGTAATACTCTACTTATCATACAAAAAAGACATTTTTAATTTTTTTGTGCAAATGACCCATAATCAGTAGAAATTGCAAAATTCTACAAATTATGCGCATGTTCAAACAAAGCATTCCGAATAGTACATTTGTGTCAATAAATATCTTCTAGCAGCTTCCAAATAGGCCCAGGCTTGTGAAGCTGTAGACACAGTGGAAACATTTTCTTCTGAACATACTTCATCATCATTTGATTTTTCTTTATTTTCTTGTATCATACAAATTATAAACTAAATGAGTTTGTTTTCTGGTAAAAGTTTAATGAAATATTTTTATTTTTATAAAAATAAGCACACTTAAAACTATTGAATTTAGCTTCACTCATAATTACTGATATTTTAAAAGCTAAAAAATTGCACAAAAATTAATTAAACATAAATCATAATAAGAATTTAAAACTTAAAAGTACCTTTTAATTTAATTTAAAAAGTTTCTTTTTAATAAAACTAAATAAAAAGAAAAACCAAGTTATCAATGTCGCAAGTGGACTTATTTAGTTTTTCTATCAACCCTTCACAATTTTAAAGCGACTATATGAATAGTTTAACAAAATCCAAAATATAATTTCATAAAAATTCGAATGTAATATATTTCTTACCATGATATGAAGCTTAGCTTTTCCCTTCTTAATAATGAAGACACCACCTATTCCTACTGGTTTATCTTTAAAATAATCAGCAAGAATTTTTCGCATTGCTGTAACAAAGTTTTCAGAGCCCTTTCTTTCTTTAGCTACGACTTTAATAACCTGAAATAATAATTAATATATGTTATTGTAATATGAAAACATGAAATAAAATATATAACCAGAAGATTTCTTAATAATCCAACTCATAAGAAACAGCAGAAGTTGCAAGAATTTAAAATTTAATTAAGTCTTACTTAGATTATTGCGATTTAAATAAATAAAAAAATTCAGACAAAAAAATATATTATAAATTATGAAGCTTTTTACAGTAAAAGATACAACACAATGAGCTTAAAGTATAGATCAATTTTTAATTAATTGATATTCAATATAAACTTCTATTTCTTAATAATAAAATGTCATTGCTACTTTCCCGTTAATTATGCCTAAGACCACCTAGATGTTTTATGTTTATTTAGGTTGTATTGTTTATTATGTTTATTTAGGTATTACTTGTTTTGAAAGAGTAAAAATACTTAACAACTATTCTTAGAGTGAGTTTCTCAAAATGTAAAAAAAATGAAACAAAATTTTAGTTGTTTAGTTTGAATATTATAATGGGCGCTAAAATAACAGCATGTCTATGAAATAGCAAAAGGGATTTTACGTATTAGTAATTATAATAGAAAGGTTGTAATAATGGTGGTCATGATAATGAGTGTAAACTACTTTTCTATAAAGTTTATTTGCTCCATACAATTTTTTAGTTTCTAAATAAATATAATTTTAAAATTGAAATGCATCTGACGTCAACTATTACATTTATCTTAAAAAAGCATTGTGCATACACATTTATCTAACAAATTTTATGAAATGTATAATTGTTTTGAACAGAAAGAAAAAAAAATATGTAAGATGCAGATAGACACACCAAGTCAAATTATTCAATTACTTTTTATTTTGATATAATTTTTTAAAAAAAAGGAAGTTTGAATACTTTCTTTTTTACCTATTAGCAGTAAAAGTGCTAAAAATATATTGCGCTCTAAGTTTCTGGATGCTCGCGGAACACTAATTTAATACTTGATTTAAATAATCAAGATATTCAGCTATCTAATTTTAATTTTGTAATGCATTCCAACAGCTCAAAATTACTTTTTCTGCAATTGAATTTTCGGAAAACAGTCGGAACTTATATGATGTTAAAAAAATACTTAATTGGTTAAAAGAAAAAGAGAATAAAATATATATATATATATATATANATATATATATAAACATTTATAACGTCTGATTGGATGATATATGAGTTACATATCCTTGCCACTACTATATTCACTTTCAGCTCGTCTCATAAATTTTACCTACCTTCAAAAGCAATGAGATCTAAAAACTCAAAAAAAAACCTTTTCGCTCTTTGAATTAATCAAAAATAGACCAGAAGGTAGCAATTTGTAATAATACTCACAAACGCAACTATTTAAAGTCATTGAATGCATCATAACTATTAAATAAAATTATTCAAAAGATTTTACCTTTCCTGGTTTTCCTTCGGAAACATACAAGTTTCCAAGCAGACAAAACTTGGTGCTGTCTTTTAGATGAATGAGTTCTGAGCCATCCTAAGCAAAACAAAATTATAACAATTTTTTGAAAGTGTCTAAGTAAACTTAATTTTTAAATTGGCAAAAACTGTTTCAAGACAAAGATTTTAAAAAATATGTGCAAATCTAATCTAAGTTTAACACTTTTTGTATGCTATTGCGCTAAATTTATAAATATATATACATATATATTTTATAACTAAAACACACAGCCAAAAAAAAAGAACATTACAAATACATTTGTCTTAAAAATATTTACTAGATCTCTTTCATAATCAACAGAAAGTTATTTAAAAGTAGTATTATCCAAACCCATATTTAAGAAATGTATGAAAAAGTGCAATTAGGAAGTAAATTGGTAAAAATCAATTTTAAGTGTGAAAATAGAAAAGAGTGTGACCAAAAGTTAAATAATTTTTAATTTTCAGTGATTTTGCTTGAAATATTTATGTTTAAGAAGAAATAAACAAAGATGGACAAGAGTCGGGGATTGGCGAGTGGAGCGAGTAGATGTCTGAATTTCCTAGTATATTATAAAAATTTTAATTAGTCAGTGCCATTAGTCCAAAGCTGCAAAACTGAAATCGGCCGTGAAGTGGCAATAAAAAAAACATATTAGGCAACCATCCCTAGCTAAAAGTGGGAAAAGTAAACAGGCTTTGCAGTTTTTGAAAATCAAAGAAATAAAATTTAAACAGAAAGCAACTATTAATCTTTTATATACTTAGTTCTAATTAATTCAAACATTTCAAATTTTTCAGATTATTAAAATGTTACATTGTTTTTAAATAATAACATATTAGGCCCAATAAGTGGATTTAAAAATGTATGGATGGTATTGAACCAAATTATAAAACCCGGCTTTGTATTTGTAAAAAAAAAAACATTTAATAGGAAATCTAAAGAAAAATAATAAAAGAAATCTTCTAACTAATATTTAAAACATAAATTAAAAATACCTCAGTTATTTTTGCTATACGAGTGTTGATCAAATCTTCATCTCCAAGCTTAACATTCGCCATCATCTGATATTAAATAATTAATCAATAATTAGATTTAATGAAAAAAGTTTTAGAATTACAAGACAGTCAATAAATAAAATTACATTTTTAAAGAATTCATTTACACCAAACTTTTCATATTAAGAAATATAAAATAATTCAACAATTTTTCCAAACAAATCAGAATATACAAAATGTTTTGGAATGGAAAATTTAAAACAACAATGCATACATAGAATAACCCACAATTTAAACACATGAGTGTTTTCAAATAAAAATGCAATTATCAATGTCATATATTAGATGCATAATATTGTAGTTAGCGATGCCATACGAATTCTATAGCACTATTAAAAAAATTTTCAAATGTATAGAATTGAATAATGAAGAAAACTTACACTTTAAGATAAGAAATAATAACTTGGGCTGGGCAACAAATTGTGAAATATTGAGCATATTTTGTCAGGGTGATACAATGGCTTTCGCTTCTTGCGGTGCTTAGGAACTGTAACTTAAGCTGCCAATATAAGATGTTCAGAATGGGACAACATAACAAACAAGGATTTTTGCCTACGCTAACACTGTTATCACCCTGATAAAGATGATTTTAAATTCGTCTAACTACAAAGACAATGTTTACTTCATGATGTTGAAGGCAAGGAGCAAATTTAATCAGTAGTCGCTTTTTCATGTATAGATCAGCGTGAGAATGAGAAATAAAATGCTTTGTTTTTTTTTACACCCTTTTTTCATTACTTTACAACATTTTCAGTAGGACTTCTGTTGCTATGCTATCACTATTATTTCATCACCTTTCTTTTTTTCTGGGCATTATCAACGGTTGTTATAGATTATTTTAAATAGGACTTTTGTTACTTTTGGATCACTCTACAATACTTCATCACCGTTTTTTATGTGGATTAAACACCTTTTTTGTAGATTATTTTTAACAGAACTTGTGCAATCGCTATGCCTTATTTCATTCTGAACTCAATCTATTTATGAAAGAAAAAACATAGATGAAAAAAGATCTCCTCATTATTGTTCTTTTTAACCTTTTATTTTTTATTTTAAGCTTTGCAGTCTATTAGTGGTCCGTTTGCATTCAAATAATATTTTCTCTGCAATAATACATTTGTTTATTTTTCTCTCTTTTTTCTTTTTAATTCCTTGCTATAAGTATAATAATTCAATAAAAGTTTATTATTTTTAAAACAAAAAATCTGAAGTTGTTTTTATTTATAAAAAAATAAAATAAAACAAAGCTTACATTTATTTATTTGGCCATTAGTCAATACAATTCTTTAAAATTAAAAACATTACAATGTTTTTAAAACAGCATATTTTTTTAAACTCATTTAATACTTTAAATGTATTTTGTTAGTTTCCTCACTGTTTTTTCGTAATTCTTACAAAATTTCTCAATTTATATTAGTCAAACATCTTTTCGTTTTAAATTTACAATTATTTTCAATCTTAGTGATTTTTCGTCGTTTTATTTTTGAAAAAATAAAACAGTTTTTGCATTAATTTTTTTTCTTTTTCTTTTTTTTAGAATTCAGCAATTAGTTAAAATGCCTTAATTTTTTTAATTCGATAAGAAGTAAAGTGATGTTTTAAAACTAGCATCAACAGTAATACTACTTTCATTATTTTCAATTTTTTTAAACTTTTCTTTAAATAGGTACATTTTGTTAGAAATTCAGTGCCATTTTTAAACTAGTAGATTCTAAGATCTAAGTAGATTATTTTATTACTTAACTAGCTTTAATATTTAAAAAAAAATATCACAAAATATGTACAAATCTTACTCTAGAATTTTACAAAACTTTTTTTTAAAAAAATTACCTCACAATTTGTTCCAATATGCGGACGTGGTCCAGCACCAGCACCTATCATTAAGGCAGTAGGCATATCTATGCTTTCAGCTATTAACTTGAAATCATACACCTGAAAAACAATTTCATTTTAAAAACATAATTAAAAAGTTGATTTCATTATAACTAGTATCAAAGAAAAATTTTTTTACTTAGTTTAATATAAATCAATTAAGTAACACATTTTAACTTTTATTTATAAGTCTATCATAACGTCTTTAGCTTTTAGGTAACAGATAGTCTATATTTTAATCTAATATCTTATTTAAAGTCTATATTCCATATTATAGTTCTATATTTTGATAAGTTTTACTCACTGACCATTATGTGAAACAAAAATTTATAACATCAAAGAATCTTTAGGAATAAAAGTTACATGTTTTAATACAACAAACAATACTGGAGTATACAGAGCATATTGGTCATTTTACATACTTGTTTATTGGCTGTGAAAATAAAAATTAATTTTTTTTTCCTAAAGAATTCAAATATATTTTATTAAGTCTATAGTTAAAAAACTATGCATCTTAATAACTTTATAACAAATGAAAAATATATTTTTAGTATAGTTTCACAAATTTAACATTTTTCTCAGCACTACTTATGAAAAAAGTACATAAGTTTAATTCAAATAACAATATTATTTCAGTTCAATTATTTTCTTTGCAATCTGCATCCCTTCGGCTACACTGAGTAACAAAAAATTTAAATTTCCATCAATAGTTAGTCAAGTTTTTTATATATTTGAAAATAGTAAGTTTAACTTCATAAGAAAATTTTAAATATAAGATTCATGAAATACAATTTTTCAACAAAAATTGTTCTTTAATTTTAATTTCCAAAAACATTTCTCAACAAACAATATATAGTTAAACAGAGTTCTCCTTAGGAATAAAAAAGGGCACTTCCTCCCTTTTTTATTCCTTCAAAAAGGGAACTGTGAATTTCGAAAGGGCACTCAACGTAAAAATTTATCAAATTGTGTAATATTATGTAATAACTGAATTTGATTCTCAACAATTTTTATATTACCCTCTACTATTTTATTACTTTAAGGAACTAAATAGAGCATAAGGTCAATAACTAAATAGATCAAATAATTCATAAGGAACTAAATAGTAAACTTAAAACATGAATTATCATTTATATGATATGGTCATTACATTACTTTAGGTAATATTTGTTTTCCTTCATATTAGCTGTCATAATGTCAGAATGCATTTTTGCACTTTGCTGCAGTTTTAGAGTGCAGTGTAATATCATAACATCATAACAAATTTTAACTAAACGTGAGCTATATTTTATTTAGTATGTTCTTTCTAAATAGCAATTAATAAATTGAATTAAAAGATGCACATGTTAATTGTGAATAATAAGATAGAAAAACGCCAATAAAGACCAGCTTTTTTAAACATAAGTCAGTTTTTTTTTTTTACTAAAAACCTGCTAGCTTGGACTTTTTCTGGAAAAGCCAGGTCTTTGAAACTCTGATACAATACATATAAAAAATCTTTCTAGTGTTTTTCTACAATTAAACATTACTTTGTCTTTCTGAGCTAAAGGTGCTAAATATTCCACACCACCAACATCAGCAAGGCAAGGTCGCTCACAGATACCTATAAAATATAACCAAAACAATCTTAAATATTTACACAAAAATGTAAAATTGTTTTAAAAAATATTTATAAATACCTTCTGCCGAAAGCATAAATGGTTTTTCTCTCATATCTGGACAATCAACAACTTTAACATCAACATGATTGAATGTTTCCAAGAGACCTTTTTGGAGTGCTGCAATATAATTTACAAAAATACACTTAGATTTAAAAAAATTAAGATCTTTATTATATTTATATTCGAATTCAAACTAGCTGAAATAAAAACACTGTCAGGGCCGACTATTATATTGCAATAATACGCTGATGCTCTTTAAATTACCTCATGGTTAAGTGTTATTTTTTGGCAAACTACTAAAACATCTAACTTCATATGTATTTATTTTATCGTGAAACTAGTGCAATTTCATTTTAAGGCTAAAAAGTAGGCATTGATAGTGTTTGGATTTGTAAATCTGTTTGTGTGTATAAAGACTTTAGTCAATGATATTATTTCACTTCTCTACTACTATTACTCATTATAAACTTTTACATTGAGGTCATCGTCTAGAAATAAGCTATTTTCTGGTAGTAACAAAAAAATTGTATCAGAAATTTCTTATTTTTTGAAATAAAATGCAGGAGAAAAAACTAGACATGAAAAATATAGCAATCATGTTTAATATTTACAAAAATATAAAATATATTATAAATAAAGTGAGAGAATGATAATATTGTGCAGAAATAATAATTTCATTTTTTAAACATACTTAAAATAATAATTTTAACGAATAGATTTAAGTATATGCCAGTCCTTAATTGCTTCAAAAAATAACAAATTGAAACAAAATTATTATTTTTAACACACACTTGCCGTTAAAAATATTATATAATTAATCCCTCAGAAAAAGTTCATTATCTCACAGTGAGGAAATGATAATAGAGAAGGAATAATGAAATCATCATTAACTTTTAAAGTTTATACCCATAAATAAGATTAAAAATAAAAATACATATTCCTAATCTGACCTATTGAAGGAAATTAAAATACTCAGTAATACATTTTTAGAAATTAAATTAACTTCATAAATAACAAGAGTGCTATTATCTCATTATGAGGGAATGAGAAAATAACTATTATTTGCTTCTTAAGTTTTATCCTCATAAATAAAATTAAAATGACATTATACCAGAGATGCCAAAAATGTCTGATTGCACAAATGAGGTTTTAGGGAAATTCAGGTTACTAATTTTAATTTACAAAAAAAAAATTTAATTATGAAATTAGACAGAACACACTGTCTCTGAATAAACATGCCTCTTTTTGTAGAATGTGGATATTTGACACTTAAAATAAGAGAGCTAGCTACAATTTGAAAAGCATGGTTTAATATTCATATTAATTTATATGTACTTCAGCATTAAATCTTTTAAACTATTTTTTTAAAAACTAACATTTTGCAAGCACTATAGTAAAACCAGCTTATCCAAAGGTAATTCAAACCGAAAAAGCAATTTTTTTTTACTTAATTTAGTAACAATGGAAAAAAACCTACAAATTCTAAATTATATAAATCTAAGCATAACATAAATTAACAAAATCTAGCTGGTTAAATCAGCTTCAAAAACATAAGTTCAGAAAAATTACTTTTTTTTTCTTTTTATTTGTACTCAGTTATGGCAAAATTTGAGCAAAACCAGTAGAACATGTCTAAACCATCCAGTTGATTTTGCTCAAGCTTCGTATTTAAAATTTTAATAACATACAATTCAAAAAATATTTTATTAAATAAAATGATAAAATAAAACAATTATACTTTATGAAATTATCTTTAGATAAAGGAGTTTTTCTACTGTATTCAAAGATTTTCAGATATCTTAAATAGTTCCAGAGCATTAGAGACAAAAATAGTCACTTAACATCTTATAACTATTGAAACCATAATTTATAGGATATATTTTGATAGTCAGCAATTAAAACCCAAGAAAAATTTTATTTTATTCAGAGAAAATACGTTTTATGGCTGATTTCAGACCTGATTCATAAATATAGTCTGCACAAATCAAATAGCATTCAAGTATGATGTGTCTTGAAAATGGGTCCTTAATTTTAAGCGATCGAAACTTTTCCACTTTTTCTAGCATATTAATTTTAGTTTTTACATTATCAAGTATTATCCAATATGTTTGTCGTATAAAATCGTGTGTGTCAATGCCATATTTACCGTGTTTACGTGCAAAAGCCGGTAAACATAGATTTCAAATCCTCATCAAATAACTGTTAACTTAGCCAGTCCTTACGCTCATTAGAATATAAGTTATATCTAAAAAAATTCGAATAGGTTTAAGAAAATTTCAATTAAAACATTTATGAACACACTTTTTCTTAACTTAGAACATATTAACTATTTAAACTAAAATTTTAAAAAAGAGCTACCTTCAGCTACTTCCCTTAGAGAAGCGCAATGCAATGCCAACTTTTCAACTTTCATGTTGTTTAGTTTATAACAAATGAAAATTAAAAACAGAAATTAAATTCGAAAAATTAGCCCAAAAATGAACACCAAAACTAGCAGAAGAGATAACAAAAAAAAAATCACATGAAAATTTAAAGTCACGGTCAAAAACATGAATAAGTGTTTTGTTTATAAAATAAAAATTTTAAAAAATGGTTCTTACTGTTTTGTTTCACTACAAAAATGAACAATATCTTACTTATTTAGTTAATGACGCTTAATTGAAACGCTAGTTAATTGATTTAGTTAAAATGCAAGAAGTTAGTTTCTTATCATATGTGACAAATGCCTGCTACAATGATTTAGAAGAAGTGTTTCTTTAGTTTCTGGCAACAAAACATTAAAACACGTTTTTGTTTGTTGATGTTGGGTTGTTTTATAAAACTTGCTTAATTTTAAAAATATTAACTATACACAATCTTGTTGTTCCGATTAATAAATCAACACATGCTTGTTCTTTTGACGAAATAAACGTCCTGCTAACATTTTGCTTTTTAGGGAAATTTATCTTTTTTAAATATGCGAATGAGATTACATCGCATAAATTTCTTTGAGCCTACACCTAAGGCTGTCCGATGCTTGTGTTACGATGAGTCTATATATCGTTTAGCTGTACTGAGGTAATATTTTCAAATCTTTGTTAACATATTATTTTCTATTTTGTTTATGTATATCAAAATATATTTTTCTCTTGTTAGCATGCTTGTATCCATAATAGAACTCGTTGAATCGAACTGATAAAAGTATTTTATTTAGAAATGCTTTTATAAATAGAGTTTTTAAAATTGTTTCCTTTCTCTTATTATAATGGTTTTATGATAAATTGTATCGGTCAGCTGCATTGTTATGCTTCACAGCAGCGGTTCGCCAAATATGTTCCACACGTAGAACAGTTACAGAGCTTCTGAGAGTTAGAAATTTTTTAAATAATAATTTTTGAAACCTATCTTCATCTTTAGATCTAAACTATGATTCATTATTTATTTCATTTTACAGTTCATTTTATGAAATAGTGTTAGTGAAATTTGAAATACCAGTGATCTATCAAAATTTAAAACTGTATATATATCAGTAAACAGTGTATTTATTACATTTTACAGTTAATTTTATGAAATAGTGTAAGTAAAATACTAGTGATTTAGTGATATTTAAAACTGTTTATATACATTAATAAACAGTGTATTGGATGAATTATAACTAGGCATTTCTATTAAATTGCATTTGTAAATCGCATCAAACTATTCAATTTAGAGTAACATAAATCAACGTTTTTAACAATTCATTTTCATTTCATTGAAGCTTAAATTAAACTGATCAGTTTAAACTTATTTGTTCTGTTCCATATTCGTTTTTTTTTTCTTTTCCACTTATAAATAAAACAAAATCAAATGTTAAAATGCTAAACTAAATTTGACTCAATGACTGCAAATTCAACTGCCATACATAATATCTAGTTTTAAGACTATTTAGTTAAAACAATGAAAAATTATGATTTCAATGACATAATTACTTTGGAGTGCCTTCTTGTGCCAGAATATTAATCCTTTAAAATACATTTTATTTTATCAAATTTTTTGATTCATTTAAAAACAACTATTAGATTGACAAAAATTTGAAATTCGCATTTCTTTTCGAAAACTGAAAAATGAATTTAAAATATTTGCTTATACATTAGCAAAATATGAAGAAAAAGAAATTATACATTCTAGTCGCTTTAAATTTTTATAAAAATTTTAAATTTGTAATCTAAATTGATATTAAATTTTTTTTTTTTTTTTTTAGAGCTGATTATGCAATTGAAATCTGGGATATGAAAGAAACCCCATATCTGGAAAAGGTAATGTTTTTCAATTTCTATCAGTACTTGTGCTTTTACTTCATTCAGATCTTACAGTGTAAAATTTATCTTATTGTATGTAGAATGAAAATTGTATGATACCTCATATACATTTGTAGCATATTGATAGTAAAATGTTTATGTAATTTAAGAAGTAAATTTTGAAATAGGAATTTTTTATCATGTGACCTGTTAATGCATTTTTTCATTTAGGCAAATAATTTAGTCTCTCATCTGAATAGAGCACACCAAGTACTGCAATTTTCAGGCTGAAATTTGTTAGATATACACAGAGTAGATGCGGTTATTTTATCTATATGTAAGCTTTACAGGAAAACTTATCAACTATTTTAATTGATTAATAAATTCTAAAATATTAGCTGATGATGTAAAGATCAGGCAAGAGATGGAATATAAATTGTGATTAAAAACGGACAATACCTTCGATTTTCAAAAGCTTGTTAACCTATTCAATTCTTTGCTTATTTTCCCACATTTTCATTACTTTAAATATTATCTTTCTATTGCAATCAGAGTTATCAAGTTTTTGACATATGATAATTTTTAACAAAAGATAAGGCTTTCATGATGAAAAATGCATGAAAAACATTTTTGAAATTGTTTAAACATCTTGAGTTTAAGATGTGTTTTTATAATGTGTTTTTATAATGATTTTCTTAACAGAAACAAAATAAAATTGAAATTGGATTCTTATTGCATTAATATAGCATTGGCAATATTAAAATAGCGTAACTGTAAACACTTTAGAAATTGGTCATCATAAGGAGGACTCATATTAAATTCGATCAACAGTGTAATCATAATCTTTTTTCTTCTCCTTTTTATCTCTAATCATAATCTTTTCTTCTTTTTTTTTTCTTTTTGGTCCATAATTATTATCTTCTATTTTTAGAAGTCGCTTTGTTTTATATCTGAAATTCTAACATCATGTTGTGAATTTTAAACAATTCTATTATCCATTTTAGGTTTAAATTTTATAAATAAAAGTATATATTTGTATGTATCATGTTTTATTTAGTATGAAATGTATTGCACTGTTTTAAATGCTTCAAGATTTTTTCTTCTTCTTTTAGGTAATTCAAGGAGATGACAGTATTTCAGTGGAAGCTTTGTCTTGGTGTAATGGTCGTTTGTTTTCTGGTGGGCTGCATGGCTATGTCTTAGAGTATGATATGAATGATCTACAATCAAAAGTAAATTTATTTTCGTTCAAACTAAATTTTAAAATTTGTAAATTAAATTAAGATTGCTAATTTGAAATTTTTTTTGTAATTTGAAAATTTATATTATTTTTAGAATCAACTTCTTGTAACTTCTGGATGTCCTATATGGTGCATGGCTGTCAATGAAAAAAGGACTCATTTAGCAGTAAATTATGTTTTCTTAATCTTGTGATTATAAATGTGGGTCGTGTAAATACCCAGTGGGTATTTACGCCACCCACATCAATATATCAATTTCAGAAAAAATATAAATTCTCAGTAGAGGAGCTACATTGTCTCATTGAAAAAGTAATGTAAAAAGTTTTGTTTTATGCATTATCATAAAGTATAAACTGGATGAAATAGACTAAATGAATAAGCACAGGGAACAGGTTTAAAATTTCTGAAATTTGTTGATTTCTATATAGTTTATAAATTTAATACAAGTAAACTGAAACTAAAAGTTTCAAATCTTATTCAGAAAAAAAACTGTAGCATAACACTATTAACATAATTATAAACTATTAACATAAAACTAAACATAATATTGTAGTGAAATCTTAAAATTTCATTTACGGCCCAAAAAATATTAAATTTTTAAATTTAATTTTTATATTAATTATTTTGCAAACTTTTCGAATCAATTTTATGTATTTAAATCACTAAAAGAAAATTAATAAATACTTTTTTTCCATTCCTGTAAGTATTATTAAATTTCAGTTTTGTTATTAAATTTTTCTAAAAAATTAGTTGTAGTAAAACTTGATATATATTTTATTTATTTATTATATTTGATATAATAAATAATGTATGCAAATCTTTGTTTAGAATTATTCAATAAGTTCATTAGACTTAGTCAATCAGTTAAGTATTTTGTGCATCTAATTTTAAATGTAGAAAAATGAAGAGTACCCCCCCTCCTCAGGAATAGTTTTTTTAGAGGAAGGAGCAGAAACATATTAAAACGTAACATGCAAAAATATTGAAAGTCTTGTAATTATTAAGCTTGTTATTGTTTAATCAATTAGAATTAACTAAATAATAACTCAAAAATTTACAACAAATTTAAATTAAAATATTAGGCATTATCATTCAGATATATATGGATTCAAGGATTACATATTATTCGTATGAGCGAAAGTTTCATGCGTTAAATTTTCTAAAATAAATTATTTAAAATCTGAAAAAATTTTACAATTTAAAAATAAATTTTTGGCAAAACTTTCCTAGTTTTGATGTTGGATTTGAAACCACAAATATTGAGACTTGTGAATTGAAATATGAACTTCCGGATGATTAAACCACATCTACTCTGAAATAAAAACTAAAATACTTCGATTTCAATAGTTTAAATGTTCAAACAAAGGAATTTTTCTTTTCGGTAAATAACTAATTAACCATTGACATTGTAAGCAAAACTTAATTGTACATTAAATATATATATTTTTGTAAAACCTAAAAGAAAAACATGATCATAGAATTTTCAATATAATACATAATATTGAAAGGCAATATTCAGTATTTACCTGGGTATTTTGCATCTATACTTATGAGTACACAGTTGATAATTGTAATTGTGCAATTATGTTCTTTGTAGATATAATCCTCAAAAACATGTGTCTGAGGTTGTTGTTTTTTTTGTAACTAATGCTTTTTTTTTTTAATATATTTTATTTTCACTCTATATATAATAGATGCTGCATACCTAGAAAGACTTAAAGAGCTAGTGTGCCCTTCCCATATTGTTGATGCATAAATCAATTAGACATCTAAACTCTTAAAATATAATCATAATTAATTTAATGAAAGCCTGTAATAAACTTGATAATCAAAATTCTATGGTTTTTTGATTTGGTTCACTAAAATATTTGATTTGAAAGAGCACTAACATTTCAATTATACTTATATATGATTTTCTCAGATAATTGAGTTTGCTTTTCTCTATGAATAGTAATCATCATACATATGTTGAAATATATATGTATATTTTTTAATAAAACTGGGATACTTCATACTTACCAAAGGGTATACCAAAACCTTCGTGACGTTATATGATAACTGTCAAAATATCTTAGGCCTAAGGTATTTTGACAGTTATCATATACCTTAGGCCTGCCATTCTAGATATAAGGTTCTATGTGTCCATTTCTAAAAGTATTACAAATGAATGTTTAAATAAGCACTTAAATTTTATCAAATCATGAAATGTCAGAAATACTCAAAACTTTGAATAAGTAATTTTTTGAATCACAGAGCAACAAAAGAGGTGAGGGGCCAAATTGTCCCAATTTATCGCTTCAGTGTTAAACAAATATTATTTACTTTTTCTGTATGATATTTTATTGTATTTCTTTTAAATAGGTAGGCAATGAAGATGGTCATTTGAATTTACTTGATGTATCATCTGAAGAAATTTATTTTGACAGAAAATTTGATAATCAAGAGGGTAAGAGATTTAAATTACCATAAAATATCAGCTTAGGCACCCACCCTGAACTCAACCGAAGTAGGGGTGTAGCAGATTAAACAGTAGTAAGAGGAAAATGAATGAAACAAACTAAGATTTAATGAAATGTAACAAGCTAACATTGATAATTATTTGACCAAAGTCCTTTAAAGAAATAATAAAGCCTTTTAAAAGTTAATATATACCTCTGTCCTTACCAAAAACATTTTAAATTTTAGTATACTTGATTAAGAGAAATATTCTACATTTTTAAAAAAGAACCAAACTAGATTTAAAATAAAGCACCTAGCTTGACCTCTCGCTCTAATCAAAGAAGCAAAATCTTACATCATTTTAAATGTAGAATACATAAGAAAATTTCTGTTTCTGTGTTCCAACATTTTTTTTTTCATCAGAAATGGCATCATTTCTATAACTGCCCTGTGCCCACGAGTACTTGTTTCCATAGTTCATACTTCCTTAAACTTAGGTTTGCAATATGTTGTAACAATCTTAATAATTAAATTATGTTACATTTTATTCACAAATATTTTTTATGTAATATCCACACAAAAAACCTTTTACTACTATTTCATGTGCTAAAAAAAATTGTGAATAATTATATTTATCCATAATGTAAATTTTTATATAATTATTACATTACTCATTATTCAATATTTTTCATAATCATTTTACATTTATTGTCTTATTATTAATAAATACAATAATTATACCATAGTGTTTTTTATTTGAAAGTTACAGAAAATTTGTAGAATCTAATCCACAAAATTACAGAATTTTAATATTTAGGTTTTACTGTAACATCCCTTCTTTTTACTGTAAAAACATTGAAAAATGTCATAAAAATATATCACTTTATAGAAAATTAAACTTATTTTCTGAAACGGGATCATTTAATTAAAATTTGTTAAAATCTTTATATTAGAAACGTTCATTTTAAATGATCTATTGAAAAAAGAACATCAGGCACTGTTTTTTAAACTATTGATTTATTTTTGCCTTATTTTTTAGTATTATCTTTTTAGAAAGTAAATTATTTTTTTATTTTATTTTAGTTCTATGAAAAATTTGTATGTAATAAGTAAAATAGTTTACAACAAAATAATTCTTATTATTTAAAGTGTATCTTTTTTTAAACTTTAAATTTTTAAGCTGGAATTCCTTTTATTAATACTATAGATATATCGATCATGTTACTGTGAAGTGTATTATAATTATATTATTGTATTTTTATTATTTTTTTTACCTGATTTTTGATTAAAGCTATTTAAAATGTAAATCCTGTAGATTATTTATAAATATTTTAGGTGCTATTCTTTGTCTAAGCTGGCATAAAGATGGGCTTGTCATTGCTACTGGTTCTCTTGATGCTATAAGAACATGGGATGTTTATACTGGTCATGTGATCAATCGCATCATGTTAAGTAGAGCAGCAAAAAATACCCCAACAGTTGTTTGGTGCATTGCTATTTTGAGGTATTTACTTAATTCTGTTCAGATATTACAATTCTTCCAGACACCAAATTCTCATAATTAAGTTGTAATGATCATTAATATTTTTATGCAAAATGCAAATAAGTTTGTCATAGCTTTATTTTTCTTTTTTTCCATAGTAGTAGCAAATTTGTGTCGATAATGATTTTTTCATGTGTATCATTAACAGTGTTATTCAATATTTTATAAAATCAAAACAAAAGCTTTTAGCTATTTTATAGTTTTCAAAAAGAATGTTTTACTTTTTTAATGCCTAAACTAAACATCCTTTTTCATGTTATGCTCTTGATTACAGTGCTACTTTCAAAATTATTTTATAATTTTTTTTCAATCTTAAGAATTTGTGCATTATGGAAGAAGCATTATGTAAGACTTTAATATTTACTCTATAATTGTAACAAACAGTACTACATTTTTTTTTTTTTTTTTTTTTTTTTTTTTTTTTTTTTNTTTTTTTTGCTTACTATCTAACACCATGTTTAATATAAAATCAAAATATTGTGAAAAATTCTTAAATAGAAGTAATAAGTTTTATTTTTATTTAAAACAAAGTAAACCTCAATTGAAAAAAAAAATTTAATCTAATCATTACAGGGAAATATATTCAAAATGCAGAAGTTATTCAAATTGTAGTCACCTTAAATTAGGAAAAATATAATGTAATGGTGCTATTAATTCCATAGTACCCTAAATATGTGATAAATATGACTATGAATCTATATAGTGAAAATTAAATAAACACATCCATGCTATAAATCGACCTTAAGTTTACCAAATAAGGCAGCTGCATATTTCATCCTTTTTTAAGTGGAGAGTAATTGAAAATATCGTTCAGTAATATTAATTATTAATGAATTCAATTAATTATTAATTCAGTATCATTAAAATGAAAATTCAAATATATACATTTACGTTTTTACATGATTAATAACTTAGTTTAAATGTTTTTGTAGAGACATGACCCTTGTCAGTGGAGATTCTAGTGGCAAGTTGTGTTTTTGGGATGGTAACACAGGAACTCTAATCTCAGTATGTTGATTTTATTTATATTGTTTGAATTGGTACTCGTATTAATACGAAGATTTTATTATATTTTCCCTTTCTTTCTAGAGTGCTGGTTCCAAAAAGGGTGATATTTTAGCTATTGCTGTAAGCAAGGTAAGCAATTTTAATTAATAATGTAATTAGAAAAAAATTTCTTCATGCAACAATTGGATTAAATAATTTAACCAAATGTTTAATTTATATATATTTTAGAGACAATTTTAAGTACTGGTGAACCATTTTGTTTAAATGAGCTGTTCTGTATGATTTTGTTTGAACTTAATTCCAGTATGAATGAATAAAAAATAAAAAAAAGTACTACATTTGGTAGCAACTCTACAAGTATTGAAAATATGTTAATCAAAATAAATATTTAGAAATGTCTGTTTCATATTTTGTTTACTTTGATTCATTATAAATTCAAATAATTATCCTTGCTATCTAGTAAAATCTTAATATAAATTAGATTTACAGCTAGTCTCTAGAATAATTTGGAATCTGTAGAATAGTTTTTAACCACTTCTATTTCCCACTCATGCATAAATATTAGGGGAACCTAAAAGGTTTAAATATGTTGTCACTCTTTTCTTCCCTTTGTCTCTGGGAACATCTAGTTTGAGTTTCATTATAAATATCAATTAGTTAAAAGCTTCATTTAAATTTCTTTAATAATAAGGTGGAATGATCAATAAAAACATTTTAAAATGTTAAAGTTTAATTCCTCCTAGTTGAATTATAAAATGTTTTAAAGAATTAAAACTATAAAAAAATTTGTCTGAATTATTAAAACTTAATTTCTAGCATTATTTAGACAAGCAGAAAAATAATTATTATTTTTTTATTCGAAACACCTGCTAGAAAATATTTTTAAGGAATTTTTGTGTCCTCTTTGTGTATAGAACAAATTGTATTTCATCTGCTCTGTTTTTATTTATTTCTATAAATTCTTTAGAATGAAAAAGAGATATATGCTAGTGGTGTGGAACCTATCATAATGAATTACTTGAAATCTCAATCTAATGGCTTATGGATGAAAAGTGTTCAAAGGCTTGTGCATACACATGATGTTCGGAGCTTGCAATTAGTGGGGAATCTATTGGTTTCAGGAGGTAATTTGAAATAGCCATGAGTCATAAATTGCTAACATTTATAGTTTCTGCATATTAGAATAGAACTGAAGTATTCACTTACTATCTAGAATATAAAAGGGAGGAAAAATTATTGAATTTGACAATTATTTAATAAAAAATAAGTTTTTATATAAATAAAAATAAGTTTTCGTAAATAAATGTTTAATATTAAGTTTCCTTGCGTTATAAAATTCTTTAAAAAGTTTTAAAGTTAAATAAACTTAAAATATTACTTTTATTTAAATCTTGGCTATTAATCCAGAAGTTACTATAATTTATCTGAGAATTACTACATTTAGAGACTATATTATAGTCTCTAATTGTAGTAATTCTATAATTATAATAATTATCTCCTGCATAGACATAGCCTGAGGGGACACACTTTTTGTTTGACTGTTTTAAATTTCATATTTTTGTTTGACTGTTTTAAATTTCATACATATATTTATAAATATGCATACATATAAAAAGTAAATATGCAGATATACTTAACACATTTAAAATAAGCAAACAGTTTTCTGAAAATAAAATGTGACCCCCTTCCCACTATGCCTAAGATCTGATTCAATGTAGTAATTATTGTAAAGTATATACAAATCTACCTTTAACTTGTATGTACGATTATATATAATTTACCTTTGTTAACCCTGAACTCATTTCATGGAATGCCCAGTTTTCTTTCCTTCTCATAAATCAATTTTCTGAGATATTATTCAATGCATGTTTTCAGTAGCATACATGGATTTAGGTGTGTCCCTATGCAATATTTATAATTGTACCTTATTCTAGACTTACCATACAAAATTATAATATGAGATAAAAACACTGTGATGGAGAGCTATTTGAATATTTACAATCATTAATTTTATTTTAATTTATGAAAATAGTAATTGCAGGGAAAAGGTAGAATTAAGGTACTAAATTAAAACACTGTATACACTTATTATATTAAAACAAATTTTTTTAATAATAGAAGAAAATAACTCATTATATATAGTAAATATATTCAAAGTTAAAATAGAGGTTAATATTATTTATAAAGTGAAATAAAAAATATTTTATAAATAAAAGCATTTTTATTTAAACCCTAAGTGTTATTTTTTCTGGCGAGTGCATCCTCAAACCTCGTGACCCCCTTCCCTTCGTAGCAGGTGTTGTGGAGGTGTTATTTAAACCACTATATATATTGTCCTTGACATTTAAACTGTTAAAGGATTAAAAAGTTACTTTTTGCCTTAATATTTTATTTCGATAAAACACTATTCACAACTTCATGAAATGTGTAATTTATATTTAACAAAATTTTGAAAAGTAGGACCTCAGTCTACAAAGTTAAAAATTAAATGTCTCCTACATGAACTGAACTAAACTTTTAGTTTTTAGCATATTTTAGTGACTCCTGTAATATTTTATAATTAGTTACAACTTAAATTTAATAACTATAAAACTTTCAAAATATTCTTCTGTTGTGTACATTTTTTGTTTAAAAGCGTGATTGCTTTATAGGTGATGACTGTAACCTGGTCTGCACTAAATATCCACCTAAAACAGTCCTAACATTCTATCCTTATTGCCAGGTAAGACTACAAGCATTTCAAATTACAAAATGCTTAACGTAAAACCATTATTGAAATAAATATAGTATGTTTCTATTTTAGAAAACATATGCTTCTGTTGCTGTTGAAGCATCCTGTATTCTTCTTCAGTACCAAGAACATGTTGAGTTGTGGAAAATTGGTAAAGTGAATCAGTTTTTTTTTGTTTGTAAACTTGCACCAAATTAATATATCTAGTTACAAGAATACCGATTTTCATTAATTTAGTTTTAGCTTCATTAAAAGACTTGATTTTTGCTTACTACTATTCATGGATTCATTTGTTTCAAAAGTGTAAAATTTAGAGTGTTGAAATAAATAAATGTTGCTGCTGCAAAGCACCAAACCCCTCAGGGCTCTTTTTTTTTCTGGTAGCATAGCATCTGTATTCCTTGAGCCTAAGTCATTACTTATTTTTTATGAGAGAGTTTAATTTATAATACCATTTGATTTGGTTAATGTCCTTTGTTTCTATTATGGTACTGTTTCAGTTTTGATGCTATGAAACCCTAAATTCAATAAATCATAACATAGGGAACCTTGTTCATGCCATTGTTGTGAAAGGTTCTTACTCTTAATTACAGGTAGAAGTCTATTCATGCTAATCTAGCTGAATTCCAATCCTTTTGTAACATTAGCTGTAAACATGCCTTTTCAAACCTAAGAAATTTATGTTCTATTAGAGATTTTTTTTTCTGAGTTTAATGTTAAACTCTCACAATTTGTAGAGTTGTCAGCCATCTGCTTTTCCATTTTATTTCTCACACCACTTAAATTTTGTGTCATCTTGATGTTGAAGCTCTTATGCTACCCTCAGTTAAATATGCTTTATATGTCTTCATTACGCTTCTATTTTCTTCCAATGCTTTAAAGCCATTTTGTCACATACGCACAATCTGCCCTCTTTTAAACTTACCAATTGAACTTGCATTGATTACATCATAAAACATAAATAACCAGTTTTCTGAAAGTTCAAATGTTGACTTTGACTTATAAAATTGCTTACTTATACATTAACTTTTTCAAAGGTATTTTTCAATGTTTTCTTATGATTAAAATTTAAGGAAAATAATGAATAAAACAATGTCAGGGTGCGTAGCGTTTGTAAAAAGTACTTAAAGGTGCTTTTTTGGGGATTTCGTTTTTAAAAGCTTTTAAAGGTGCTTCTTTCATCTGGCGTTTTTAAAAAGTGCTTTTTTCCGAAATTTTTTTTTCTCCCTTCAGTGATATCTGGTGGATCCCATGCATTTCACGAAAAATGGGGAGTTTGCTATGTAATCATTCATGCGGACTTCATGTCGTACCCATGTTATGACTTGTGAAGGTGCGCACACTTTAAACCGAAACCCGAGTGCTCCAAATCGGATAGAGAATATCAGATCCTTATGAAATGTTTTTCTTTTTAATTTATTTTAATTTTGTTCTTGTTTATTTTATTTTACTTCTAACACTTTTTTTGACGTAGGGGGTAAGGGTACTTTTGTTCTGAGTTCAGGGTCAAGTTGAATTCACTCGGTGATGTGGGAAAGTACTGATTGTTTCGATTTAAGCCCGTTTCTTTTTGGGTTTTTTTTAACGCTAAAACTGTTTATAAAAAGTTTTTGTTTTTCAATAATGTCATTGATTGAATATGAATTTTTTGAGTGCTTGAAAATTTTTGTAAAGTTTTTAAAAAGTGCTTATTTTTGATTCAAAGATTTGGCTACGCACCCTGAATGTGATAGTTGACAAGTCATTTAAATGAGTTGCTGTGTTTTTCATATTTTGTTTAACCTACATTTTCTAACTAATCTTTATAACTTTTATTTTATATGATACTCCTTTATAATGAAGAATTTTGCTACTTAATGACATCTTTTTCTAAATTCTGAAATCACAGCATATACTTGTAAAAGATTAGTCATTAATAAGCAATGTCTTGTTGCAATTGTTTTTGTTTTGGATGAAACAGTAAGCTTGATTGGATAGTTCATATTTTATCTTAATCTTGATTATCATTGAATTCCCTTTTAGTTATTTTCTTACTTGTGATTTAATATTATTATTATATATTGTTTTAGGTGATGAAAAGGATCCATTTAATTTACTTAGAATCGCACCTACAGAAGATGAATCTATTTTATGCAGTAGTGTGTCATCAAATGCAAAGTTCATAGCTTATTCAACTGCTCTTAAACTACGATTATTCTGTCTTGAATTGGTAAAAATCTTATTCATTATGCTTTTTTACAATGAATGTCAATAATCAAAATGACTCAATATGTGTTTAATTTTTAGAATCCAGGTAGTGATGAGAAAATTCTATCAGAAGAAAGTTTGTCTAAAGTTGAACTACCTGCTGATCTACCCTCTGTGAGAAGTCTTTTATTTAATAAAGATTCAACTAAATTGTTTTGTTTAGTAGATAACGCAGTAACTGTATTAGATTGTTGTCTTGGATCTGCTAAAATTGCAGCCACATTAACGTTGACAGGTATGAAAACTTCCCTATGTGATATATTAGTAAAATTTATTGCAAATATAGACATTTTATTTTTGATGGAATTTTAGAAAGTGTTCTTTTGGATCATGAGCCCCCATTAAACATAAAAATATTAAAACATAAATTTGGGAAAGGTTTAGCAGTTGGGATATGTAAGTCATCATCATGTTAATTACGAAATTTCCTTTTATTTTCATAATTTATTCAATATCAAATTTTTCTCTAATGTACTGTAAATTTCTTTATATGGTAGTAGCTTACTGCAACTATATATTGAGGAATTTGTTTATTGCTATGAAAGATTTATATGTTAATGTGGAAAATTTAACATGTTGACTTTGTTTTAGTAAAAAAGTGTATTTGATTCTATTCTATAGTTTTCTTTCTGAAGAAATAAATGCATCGCTGATTAAAATAGGAGTAAGCCTTTTGTGTGGATTTTAAAATTTGTAATGTTGTTTTTGTATTGCAAGTTCAAACATGAAAAAAAAATGATTTTTTAAAAGTGCATTTATAATTAAATTTATTCATTTCTATTATTTTTTCATCAAATATTGTTGGGTTCCCTTTTTGAGAAATAATTTTTCAATAAAATTTTAAGGAATCTAGGAAGATTTTTGAAAGTATTAAATAATGTATCTTCATTTTTAAAGACAATCATGTGCAAAATTAGATTTATATTTCTATTAATATACTTTTTATTATATCATTGTATTGAGAACACATCAAAATGTCATTCATGTGTGTTGTTATTGCCTTAGTTTGTTTTAAATTTAATGTTTATATTTTCTTAATAGATTCTGTTGGTCAGATTCAATTAATGACTCTGAGTAGTGATGATGCTTATCTAGCTTGTGGTAGCCATGAAGGAAATGTTATTGTCTATAGTTTAACTAATTTGGCGGTAAGTTTTTCAATAATTACTGTTGAAACTGCACTCACATAATTTTTATTCAAGACTTATTTTAGGAAATTTTAAACTCTAAGCAAAAATTTATTCTGTATTGTTTTGATTACTTATATCCCTGTTTCCCACAGGCTGAAATTAAATTCTAGATTTATAGTATGGATTTTTAATAGCTCCAGTAAATTTATTTAATAGCTAGCAGAGGTTGCAAAATTGAGCCCAGCATTAAAAAGAAACTGGAATCCAGGCATTTGTTAGGGTTAGTTTAACACTAATCAAACTCGTTGCAGTGAATATTTGTATATAAAGTTATATAATTTTAAAAATGCAGCTATGCATAAGAAAATTTATAATTTTTGAACCAAAATCTTTCATGTATTGGTAATTTATAGGAACAAATATCCAAAATGTTTTTGCTTCTCAATTTAACATATGAATAAAAAGGTCTAAAACAGTTTTTCCTTTCTGTTTGCACATTCCTATTGTCTAGAAATATGGTATGGTTCCTTAAATAACTAAAATCTAGATTTCTTTAATTGTCTTCAATGTAAAATTTAAAATATGTATAGGTTAATATATTATTTAAAGGTTTAAAACTAAAAGTGGTGTTCTTTTATTATGAAATATTTCTTAATATTACTGTATTATATAACATTTTATAGAAAAACATAATGAAAACTGCACATGGCGTAACCATTTTGCAGTTAATAAGTTATAGTTACTTTTATAATAAGCTTTATATAAAACTGTTTCCAGTCAAAACATGCAATAAAAATAATAAGTGTTAAACTCTTATTAAAAGTTAACTTTTCATGACTTTTCACTAAACAATCTTAAATATAGTCAACTGATTTTATAGTAAATAAGAACTTAAAGTACTATATAAGGTTAAATATATATGAAGTTAAATAAGAATTTAATTCTAAGTTGCATATTAAGAAAAAAATTATTATCTGAAAAAAATTATTTAGTTTAAATTTTATTTCAATAGACTCTGAGACTAAACCTCTGTTAATGTCATAAAATATTTAGGGATCTTTTAACCCATTAACGATCGGTTAATTTTCAAGAAAACGGTCATGAAAGTGCCTATTTTCCCAAATACACGTATTTGATTAGTGCTGACATCTAGTTTAAAATAAATTAACTATCTACAATTACCTTAAATATATCCTGGTACTGCTATCTGGTTTGTAAAATGAGAAATAATATGTTTTCCGGGCAAAAGAAATTAATTGGTTTTATTTTTATTGGCGTGTTATTACTAAACGCTCCAGCCTGGAAATTTTACAGGAGTAAGAAATAGAGGGCGAAACGTCACCCCGTCATTTTCACGAGAGAGAGAAGGAAGGGGTTAATAGAGGGATTTTAATATTGTATGTAACTAACTATTTGTCTTTTAAAAAATAAAAATAATGTAGTGATCTAAAACCTTCCAAAAAATGGTTAATTGCCTCAAAACAAGTTATAAATGTTACCAAATATTTAATTTTTTTACTAGCAAATCCTGTTATCGCATTATGGAATTGGGAGAAAAATTTTAAATGTTACCGGAAAAAAATAAAACATTATTAAGTGCTTATTTTTCTTCAAAAACTCAATGAAACTCAAAGATTTCTTTTTAAAGAAAAAAAAACATGTGAGCTGGGATTTTTTTTTTATAATATAAAAAAATAAAAATAATATTTTTTATTTTATTTTTTTAATTAAATATGTTAAAATTTAGTTATACTTTTTTTTCTTTTAATGCTAATGTTTAATTTGAAGAGAGTGCTGCATTAGAAACAGTATTGTTACGAAATATATAACGTTTTATTAAATAATAGTTATGGGCTTAAAAAATATAATTTTATCAATAATTTTTGCATTTATTTACAAGATTACAAGTAAAATTATTTCATATACTTATGTATAAATTTAATGCTTTCAGGTACATTGTCATTTACCTCATTACAAATGCCAACCTTCAGCTTTAATATTTGAACCTTTATCAGAGAATTTAATTGTTGCCTATACTGACCGAAAGGTAAATATATTATGTATTTCTTAATGTAACATTAACTCTGTTAAAAATATAGCTAATTAAATTTGCACACTCTTTATAATTATTATGGATATATGGATTCCAACATTAACTATGATGCAATGCAACCTTAATTTACATTTTAATAATCGCTAATAATCTTGAAATAAAGTAGCTTCTACATATTATAGATGTAAAAAGTTTTAAGTTCATAGTAGCAATTATTGATTTCATGACATATGCAAAGGTGTAACAGAATTAATTTCAAATCAGATCATTGGGTTGCAAAACTACTATTTTCATTCATTTTTTAATTTGGGTTACGCTCTAATATATTGGGCTGCATTTTAATAATATTTTACATCTATAAAATGTAGTGCTTCTGAAGTGCAAAGTAGTAAATAATATTATTTTAAAATAAAATCATTGGATTACAAGATTGATCTCGTCATTCATTTTTGTATTTGGGCATTGGTTACTGAATTGCTTCTGAGGTGCAAAGTAGTAAATAATATTAATTTCATATAAAATCATTTTATTGCAAAACCGATCTGGTCATTGATTTTGTGAAGAAAAAAAATTGGAAACCCTAAAGCAAAAAATTGGCTTAAACTAATCCTAATGAATCTATGAAATGATCACTCTTTGTATCATTAGATAATGTTTTATGTGAATAAATTTAGTATGTTTGCTATATACATGGTCTAATAGTAAGATTATGACCCGAATCCCCCTCCCATGTTAAATTTCAAATGTCAAGGATCTATTTAAATTTTAATGTATTCATCATTAAAACATATGCTTAACTATATATTTCTTACTTTGCAGTTTTAAATTACTGAGAACTTGTTTGATAAATATAATTTTTTTTCTTTATTCTAGGTAGTAGAATATAATTTTCTAAAACTAGCTTACACACCATGGAGCAAGTCAAGTATGCTCCAAGATTTAAAAGAAGCTACTCTTTATCCTATTACCTCAATGTGCATCTCTTCAGATAAACTGTTTCTATTAGATGGAAGTGCAATCTATGTGATTGATAAGACTCAACAGGTATTTTTATAATAAATTTATTCAATTTGAATGAAGATAAATATTTTTTAAATATATAGATAAATGTTTTTTAGGTACATGTATGCCTTTATTTTACATGTTATCTCTTTTTAAATAACTTAATTTTGTTTTATCTCATTTTTCCTGTTTTTATTTAACTACTCTCAAAATGAAAAATCACAAGATTTAAACATGCATTATTTTTTAATCTATATTTTATATGTTTATTGTTAGTCATTCCTTGCAATTATTATTGTTATTGAAGTATTTCTTTTCATTATTATTGTTATTTACACATTTTTTTTTTTAGGATCTGTTTACTTATATGGTTAAATGTGCATTAGTTTTTTCAAAAAATTTTAATTACTTGAGCACTATTTAAATTAAATTTGTTTGTATTTCTGCAACATTCATCTTTATTTTACATATGCAGTACTCTTCCATTTTGAAATATCAAAATTACTTTCAATCACTCATACCTATTATAAGCAGATTTTAAGAAAACATGCTATGTTATTTCAAGCATTCATATCTATTTTTAAATTGATATCCCCCCNCCCCCCCCCCGCTAAAAAAAACTGGAGCATATACTGTATATCCCGGTGTCTAACTCGGCCTATTTTTTTATTATGAGATAGCAAATTTCGGGTATATCTGTTGTATAAGCCCACTTCTTAAAGAGAAACGAAAAGGAAAATTTCTAAAAATTAAAAAGAAGGGGGGGGGGGGAATTATGTGCGCAAAATTTTTTCAAGTTAAAAATATTTACTTTGTTCTTTCTGGATATGATACATTTGTCCTCAAAAAAAGGTGCTATGAGGTCCAACATGAAATGAAGATGCATTAACAAATGCTATGAAGCAACCAGCTAATCAGGTTTATCTTACCCTTTGTGAGGTCACTTGAAGGTTGGCAAAATTTGTATTCAAACGATATTTCAAAATCTTTTGAGTATAAAATTTTGATTTTGGAGAAAGATGATTTTTTGTCAGACTCAGATGAGGAAATAGATAAGTAGCAGAAAGAATTCATTGCAAAGTGAGATCAGTATACTAACGATATTGAATCCGACCCTGACGACGTTATGGAATCCTTCAATTTGTAACTTCATGTTTTTTAAAAGTTTTTAGTGTAGTATGTATTTCAAAATATTCATGAATGAATTATCTAAGCTTTTTGTATCCTTAATTTTTTCTGACTAT
Organism: Parasteatoda tepidariorum; assembly: GCF_043381705.1. Lineage (NCBI taxonomy): Eukaryota > Metazoa > Arthropoda > Arachnida > Araneae > Theridiidae > Parasteatoda > Parasteatoda tepidariorum. Next base: position 42,418,312 of record NC_092208.1, on the reverse strand, counting down.
AATTTAAAGTATTGTTTCTTTAAAAAAAGCTTTATATAAAAAGAAATATGAAAGAAAATGCCAAGTAAATCGAATATAATTCCAAAATTGAAAGGGTATAATTGATACAAAGTAATTTATATCTATCTCATTATGTCTAATGCATCAATATTTCTTGATCAACATGAGGAATGCCCAACTTTATTATTTATAAGTCAATCCCCTGATTTTCATAAAATTTTGTGAGTTTAAAACTACCCATGAAGTTTTTTTAATCATAAATGATGTTGGACTTGACATTAAAAATAGTATTAAAACGAAATGAAAATATTACAAGTTCAGCTGGAAAGTATACTTATATGCTACTGTAAAAGCCTGAACTCTGGTCAATCCTAGATTTTACCTTTAAACCTGGGATTTACCAAAGTGTTTGGGTAAAAGTCTGAAGAGTATTCTTTAATATGATTATTATACCTACATTAAATTCTTAACCTACTACGTTAAATTAGCATACCTACTCAACTGAAATACATAAGAATAAAACGTATACCGAATTTGAGATACACATTATATTACTTCAAAGTTTTTACAAATTAAAACAAAAACTTCCTGGCTTACTTTTGGCATATCTTTTCCAACTACTATTGAATAGAGAAATTATTTAAATTTAGGATCTTAGTGGGGGGGGGAACAAGTAGTATTTTGATAATAATTTTTCAAATTTAAGAGCATGATGTTGTTGGAGTAAAAAAAAAAAAATTTCCAATATTTCTAGAACTAAGAAGGTTTCCTTGGGGGTGAAAGAGACACTTTACAATACTAAGCCCTTCAATTGTATATTTGCAGGTATATAATAACTTTTGATTTGTTTACAGGTGACACCTGCTAAAAAGCGAATTAAGCAATCTGAAAAGTCAGAGACAGCATTAACTGATGGTAGTTTTAAAACTATAACAAAATACGAGGTGAGTTTAATTTTTATTCCCTGTTAGATTTTTATTTTTGCAAGATATTGTACATTTTGTTGTGACCTATAGATCTAATTTATTTTTATTCTTTTCTAGCACATATCAAGTATACATACATTTAAAGATGAGATAATCTTCGTACAAATGCCATCCGGCCATATTCTGAATTCGCTGCCACCTCCCATTTGGAAGAAGGTGTATGGAACATAGTGTAAATAAAATAATAGTTTTAATAAATTTGTTTTATTCTTTTTTAATTAGTGAGTGGTTTATGGATTTAAAAAATTAGTTATTAATTATAATTCATCAGATAATAATCCTTAATATGGCGTTGTTATTGCTCGGTATTTCCAAAATGTTTTATTTTGCACGTCAGACTATTTAAACTGCTACAAATAGCTGTTATTTTAAAAATGTTTTTTTTTTCTCCTTGTCAGTTCCATCTGTTGAAGAATTTTGTAATTAATTTTTTTAGTTTAGGGAGAAAATTTCTGGTTTCCTAAGCAAAATGCATTTCTACTGCCCTTCTTTTTTCTTTAATTAATTTAGCAACACCTGTTAAAATGTATAGGGTTCTTGCTTGATGTGCTTGCTTGAGGATTATGGAGATTAATGCTTTACAACCAATGGTGTATCAAGCTATATATATAACACTTCTGTTTCTTATTAAAAAAAACGCAAGCAACCCAAACAGTAACAAATATGAAGTCCCCATAACCGGATAGTTTAAATATTATAAAGCAAACTAGAAAATATGAAAACTCAAATTCCAAAACAAAACTAATATCTAAAAAAGCCAACAACTTTCCGTTGTTCTACAAAAAGTCTTCTAATTTTATCATTTTTATTTTTATTCATGCTTTTGCTAGCCAATTATTTTTTTAATATTCTTAGACTTTATAATGGCAACATAGTCGCCAATGCGAACAAGCAGTCTTTACTTTCATCAATCTCAATTAAAAAAATATAATTAATCTAATTCTGACTTTATTTATATATATACGCACATATTTGTTTAGTTTAGCACATAGAGAGGGAAATTTAATTTTAAAAAAAAAATTGTGAATCGGAAAATTTAGGTATTTACTTTCGATATTTGGAAACAATTTTTTAACCTGTCCTTTAAAGTTTATTTGTCTTTGCCTCCGCAGAACATAATGAAATATCTAATAAAATTACTTTATATTATATTCAACTTGTTAGCAATTAATTTTTTATTAATATCATAGTCTTTAATTATTATTATTTTAAATGAGGCATTGTTCCCACTCTATTATAAGTCAATAAACTTTTTATTTGCTTATAAATTGACTTATAAATCTAATACGCGAATTCCCCAACAAATTTATTTACCAATTTAATTTTTAAGATTTGCGAATTCACTCATTGATTACTTCATTCTTTTCTTCTTTCTATACACTAATTTATTCCCTCGCTATTTCTAAATAAGGAACAGATAAAAGATAATATAAAGATTTTTAAAGATAATATAAAATCATTCTACAGAAATAAAGTTTTGTCAGAATGATGAATTGTGTCCATGGCACGATTTTGTAGACTAAAATAACAAAAACTCCTAGTAAGATCTGATTGTTTTCCTTAACTTTCTCTCTCTATGTGGTTTTCCTAATTTTAAATATGACATAATGGCTCAGTCTCTCTTGGCGCGTCTGTCTAACGACGATTCCACCCGGAATCCGGTTCCGGGCGGTCTGCCGATCATTTTATCATTACTTACTTATCCTCTACGTGCCTTGGGCACTTAGGCCTCTAGTATATCCCTCCAACACCTCCTGTCTCTAGCAATAGATCTTGCTTCCTCCTAACCAGATATTCTACATTCTTTTAATTCGCCCCAAAACATGCCCTGGATGGTAAGTCTGGGTCTTCCTCTTGTTCTTTTACCATCAGGGGCCCATGTAAGCGCAACAGATGTAATTTTTTCTTTGGGCATTCTAAGGATATGNTGTTCAATAAGTGTCACGTAAAGATTTGAAAAATACGGAATAATAACAAATGACAAAAAATGAATATAGTAGTAATAAAACATATTTCAAATATGTAAATACATTATAATTTTAACTTTTAAGTTCCTAATTCTTGAAAAAAATCTGTCTATCAATCCATATATATTTATATATATATCTATATATATATATACACACACACAATCCAGTCACATTAATGTGACCACCACCTACTTTGGACGTCAACGTGAAATACCAATCGCAGAGTGCAGGTGGCAGCACATTACAGCGTATTGTATATATTGGATGTCCTGAGGCATCGGAAAGCATTTCAGTCGTTGGCGCAATGCAGAAACGTTTATTCGACGTCCAAAAGGGCATGATTATTGGCTTTCGGGCCAATGGTAGAAGCATTTTGGAAACGGCTAAATTTGTGAACTGTTCGCGTGCTGCCATGGTAAAAGTATACCGTGCATGGCAAAATGGCACTATCCAAAATAAGCGGTGTGGCACATGTGGTGCACCACGGGCTATAGATGACAGAGGCGAACGAAGGCTACGGAGATGCGTTCAGGCGAATGGACGTGCAACTGACCGCCCAGATGAACCTAGGGGCTACCAAGAGTGTATCCTCAACAACTGTTCAGCGAACGTTGCTGCGCGTGGGTCTCCGCAGCAGACGCCTGGTTAATGCACCTATACTGACTGCTGTTCATCGGCGACGAAGGCGGGAATTTGCACGCCAGTACCGCAACGGGACGTCCACAGAGTGGCGACAGGTGGCTTTTTCTGATGAATCACGTTTTATGCTCCATCAGACAGATGGACATTGGCGTATACGGCGTTAAACGTCTGAAGGCAAACACCCTGCAACAATTGCCGGAAGGATCCAGGCTGGGGGAGGGACCATTATGGTTTGGGGAATGTTTTCCTGGCATTCACTGGGTGCACAGTCGGCATGGCTCAACATCCCAGTCAACACCTTAGCAACCTAATTGACTCTCTTCCTGCACATCTCGCAGTGGTCCGCTCTGCCAAAGGTGGTTATTCTGGCTTTTAACTGGTGGTCACATTAATGTGACTGAACTGTGTATAACTATCTATTAAGGCAGCACAATAACAACAATCATTTTTTTTCATTAATTAATTCCCTTTATTTTAAGAAAATATGTAAAAAATAATAATAAACGTCCTATAGAAAAATTCGAGCTTGTTTATTTAAGAAACATATGCATTTTTATAAAAAGTCAAAAAGCCCTCTCTCCTCAAAAGATTTATATTTCTCCTTTTTTTAAAAAGAGCATTTTAAAACTAATTAAATTTAATTAATTTTGGAACGATTTATTCTGATAATGGCTTTGTCAAAAAAATATCGATGGTTAACCTTTATTTTATATATATTATTTTTATATATACGCACACATTTGTTTAGTTGGTACGTAGAAAGGGAAATTTAATTTGAAAAAAAAAAAATGTTTGAATTGGAAAATTTAGGTATTTACTTTCGGGGGGGGATGGTATTTGGAAACAATTTTTTAACCTGTCTTCTAAAGTTTATTTTTGTTGTGTCCGCAGAACGTAACGAAATATTTCGTAAAATTAATTTACATTATATTCAACTACATTACATTATTTTTAATTAATATCATTGACTTTACAATTAAGAGTATTTATTTATTTTTTTAAGTGGGGCATTGTTCACACACTATTGTAAGTCAATAAACTTTATATTTGCTTATAAATTGGCTCATGAATTTAATGCACGGATTCCCCCACAAATTTATCTACCAATTTAATTTCTAAGATTTGCTGATTCACTCATTGATTACTTCCTTCTTTTCTTCTTTCTTTCCATTAATTTATTCCCTCGCTATATCTAAATAAGGAACCGAAAATTATTAAAGATATTATAAAATTATTAAAGATAACATTCTACAGAAATAAAGTTCTGCAAGAAACTGTCAGAATGATGAATTGTATCCATGGCACGATTTTGTAGACTAAAATAACAAAAACTCCTAGTAAGATCTGATTGTTTTCCTTAACTTTCTCTCTCTGTGTGGTTTTCCTAATTTTAAATACGACGTAAAGACTTGCAATGGCTCAGTCTCTCTTGACGCTTTCGTCTGACGACAATTCTACCCCAAATCCGGTTCCGGGCAGTCTCCCGATCGTTTTATCATTAGCTATTTATTTATTTTTTTTTTCGTGATTCCAGAAATTCCAATGTTATTAAAAAGAGCCGCGATAGCTCAGGGGATAGAGCGTTCGCCTTCCAATGAGGCGAACCGGGTTCGAATCCCAGTCGATACAAATTCCGCATCCGACTTGCACCGATCACAGTGCTGACGTGAAATATCCTCAGCAGTAGACGGATCATGGGTTACAGTCCTCTTGCCGTCAGGCTAACCTTGGAGGTTCTCCCGGTCTTCCTCTCCATGTAACGCGAATGCGGGTTAGCTCCATCAAAAAGTCCTCGAAATCAAATTTCTCCCAATACTGTATCCAGCAGTTCCCTTGTCTTCTGGATTAGGTTCAAAATTACAAGGCTACGGAGTTGAACATTAGTAGTAAACCCATAATAATAGGATCGGCTGTTCAACGACGGTTATAAAACGTTATTAGGAAACACATATTTGAAATTAGAATATTAATCACTTTTTAACTCTACACTTCCGTCATAAATCCATGTCGTTTCGGCAGTTTTTATGGCTATCTCTTAAGATATCGTCTCATCTTAAAATTCCAATATTTTTTATTACTATAATGTTATTGCAACAACTGAAGTTCGAATTTGAATTATCACTTTTTAACACGCTTAATTTGTGACGATACTTTCGTTTACACGCAGTTAATTATAGCTTTATACGTTGTTGGTGCGACATCCAAGTTCCTTTAAAAATGTTAGTTTTGAACCAGGTTTTGCTACTGTTTTTTACCCATTCTGAGTTTTGCTACTGACTTTAAAAATAAAATCCTTCCCTGATTATGTCCATCCAAGGATATTGTTATTGACGCTAATGAGGCTCAATTAATTTTGATAATAGGTACTACCAATATGTTAATTAATGTTTTTAGTTGGTAGTGTGGAAATAGATTTTTTTATGGCCCTCCGATTGGGATAAGTACCGGATAAAATTGTTGATTATGGTAATTTTATACTTTCAGGAATTGACCTTCAGCAATAGCATTGTGCGAAATGATACTGAATGTAGTTAATCTTTATTTTGATGGGATGACCTTTGATGCATGTTTTGCTTAACTGTTAACATGTTTTGTTAACTATCATTTCGAAAATGTTCGCATGAAACTATTTGATAATCGGTCCGATTGCTTCAAACTGTTACTGGCTTATTTTTCATTGACCTATATTGGAACTAAAGCTAACCTAAACTCAGTGGCGCGACAGCCCATAGAGGGCCAAGGCCTACAGTGCCCATCTCAGTTTTCTTGAGCTCTGGGGTGCAGGAGCAGATGTTCCGGTTAGGTGGTAAGCCGAACGCGAAACCCCCAGTGTTTAGTGCCCAAACATGCTTGGTACTCATTTATCGACCCACTGAAGGGCTGATTCTACCTTGCCCGGCCCGAAGATCGAACCCAGGACCTGCGGCACGGTAGCGCTACCTCTCAGTCACCGAGTTCCTATATTGGAACTCAAAGTATATTTTGAATGCGCTTAATCTGTAGTAAGTCAGAGAAACATTTTTCTTCAGCTTATGAATCGGTAGGAAAACACAGCACAAGGCGACTGTAAAAACTAATGTGGATTTGTGTGCAGACTCCTATTTTAAAATTTTTCCTACTGAGTTAAATTACTAAGATTATTTTAAATCATTTTATTTATAATGCTTGCATAATTCCCCAAACTTTGAGGCACGGTGCACCGTCACTTCAACGTAGCAGACTGCCGTAACGAAAGGGTTAATTTCAGGGCAACAAATAATAATAAAAATTTTAAAAAGTTGGAATTGTTTAGAGCTTTATTATGTCGGTACATGTCTGTTTTGTACATGATTTCGTAGTGTGGTTCAGTACAGATATTTTTTTTTATTTCACTCCGTACCGAGAACGGGTATACGTCTAGAATATATATACATTAACTAAATAAACCAAAACGAAGGGAGGAATGCACGGAATTTCTGCCTCTTCTAGATTATTTCCCCATAGTGAAAGAATTAAAAGTTTATTCCATAATTATTTGGTTCTATTTTAATGAATAAGTAATGGATCACTATGTGGGTGTTGTACGTTTTATTTTAGCTTTATACTTTCATTTCTAATTATATTTTCTATGTGAGATTATTTAATACGTTATTTTTAAAACCTATTTAATTCATGCTATGCCAAATAACACAACAGTAATTTGTTGGACGAAAAATTCTTTGAATAACAATAAGTAAATTCTATTTTTTCACCTTGTACGAAAAACGAGTATTCAACTAGTTCCTAATATTAATTGAAAACAAATGCATGTTTGAGAATTCCAGCACTGTAAGTTTGATAAATGCTGTAGAGAATTCTAGAAGAGAACAACATGCCTGCCGTCCGAACGTTTATATATAGATCTATATAATTACGAAACTTTATAATCTGTTAATCATCTTTTATCGTCAAAACTACTTAGTACATAAGAAATCAGAGTAATCTGTAAGGAAGAAAAATAATCAGGTATCAATCAACGTATGTAATCTTCTCGATAAGTTGCTTAAGAAAGATTATTGGAGGCCAGATAAGATTATCAGGATTACTCAATGGACAACAGCATTGCTAATGCGAAATTCTCAGATGAGGACAGTGATTGCATGTTCATTCTCATTACGTGAGTCAACATTTTGCTTTCAAAAGAGGTTTTTTTTTTTAATCAGTTTTGTTTGCGATATTTTAATAAAAATCATAAATTATTTGCCGACTAATTTCGACTTGGTCATATAAATAAATCAAATCTGTTTTAATTAAAATGCACGAGGAGAAAAAAAATTTTTAAGGAAAGCAAAATACTTTTTGAATGAGAGACATTTTAGATGGTTCTTAAAAACTGAACTCGTTACACATTTACTGTTACAAGCATTCTATTTAGGTTTGAAAATGGAGATTTTGCATCTAGATTTATGCATTTGTAATATATTGCTACGATTACGTAGTAGTACTTTATTTTACGTCGCTCTAGAGCTGTACAAGGTGAACATCCCTAAAAATGATCAGAAGACATGCCATCACAATTTTTATTCTCTACGGAGGGGGCTTCCTCGCTTCGGTAGCCCGTCGTCCTGCGCGCGAAGTCTAGCAATTTACAACAGAACAGTTTAACAAAGATAATGCGCACCCTCTGTCTCTTCGCAGGCTGATCAAATGATCGCCCACTTGCTCACTGACCACAGCCAGTGATGTTTGACTTCAGTGATCTACTGGGAACAGTGTGTTACAATTAGTCTATTGTGACGATTATGAACACGCTAAAACAGTTTCAATCCTTTAAAATATTGTAGTCAATGGCGTAGCGAGCTTAACTTGCGCCCGGGGCACAATACCTTTTTAGCCCCCCCCCCCATTCGAAAACTATATAGTATTATATGTAAAATATACTCCCGAATTATTAAATAAATAATGTAAAATAAATAAAGTCATAGGCTCAAGCTAGACTTTAAATTTGAGACAAAAANGTACACAGCGTTACGAAAAATTTAAGAAGGGTACACAAAAGTCATAAGTTTGGGAAGCACTGCCCAAGTAAATGCAATGGGAACTGAAATTTGAACTACTGGTATATTATTGTTTGCTGTTGTCCTCTCACACATAGTTTTTCTTATTCTGCTTACTGAACTTTGCTGCACATTTCGAAATTTTAAAATCAAATTACCGTATTATTTCTGCATTACGGTTCAGTGACTTGAAACTTTGCAAAGATAAATATGCAGTAAAATTCTAAACTTGCAGCTTTCACGAGTCCTGAAAAACAGGGCTAATCAATTCAAATTTTAAAAATCAATGTACTCCAAGTTCTTTAAGCCTTAAACTTTCTCCAAGAACTATTATAAGGAAAGAGTTATTCAATCGCATTAGCAATTACGTAAGTTTTGTGTTAAATTAGTCTAACCACGTACACTTTTAATAATAAAGCAAATATTCAGGTATTAAACTGCAACGGAAAGTATTTACCTGAAGGTTTTTCCAAAAATTAAGATTTAAAATCGAAAGCTATACATCAGAAAATTAATTCATCTAATAAAATTACGAATCTGTAGCGGTAAAAATTCAATATGGAACATTTACAGAAAATTGTGTGAAGTCCATCTTAATGCTAGTTCTTTTTCCTTTATAATACTAAGACAAAATTCTAAAGATTTAAATTTTTCCCAAAATATTTTCAATAGAAGTTTATTGAAATTTTAATTTCAAAGCTTATTAGTGTTAAAAAAAATTTTAAGATAGCTAATTTATCCACACATTACAAAATGTTTTTGCAAAGTAAATAAAATATATACATCTGCAGCAAAATAAGATTCGAAACTTAGATATTATTGTGCAACATATTCAAACTTTACCTCGTAAGTCAAGCAAATGGCGCGAAGGAGACTGAATTCACGATAAATCAAACACTTGCATATTGCACAAATATAGTACGGTAGATCACTTTCTCTTCCAAAATACTACCAATTTCATAGCAAACTATAAAGTTTATCACACAAAAAACTTTTACTGGCACAGCTTGAAATTTAAAAATTATGTGCATAACTTTAAAAAAATTTTGAACTGTCACAGGGGAAGCGCTTCATATACACAAACTAGTTTTTAAACTAAAATTACTAAAACTTCAAAATCTTTATTTTAGATAAATCAAATCTTAATGTTAAAATAATTGAAACAGTTTTGTCGTAACTAAGAAATTAAAATAAATATTATGTAGCATTGAAGTTCACTCAGCTGATCATAAAAGATGGATTTTATATTCTCATCGCTATACTTGAAAATGCAAGCAAATTAGCTTGCAATTTAAAGTAGAAAAAGAAATGCAAGTATATTTAGTTTACTTCAAATTGCAGCACCTTGTAAAAACTTAACCACTCAATACATCGAGTAAAACATTTGTATTCATCTTATTCAGGTTAAAAGAGCTTTAAATAACTAGTTAAAAATAACTCTCTCAGTGGCGCGACAGCCCATAGAGGGCCAAGGCCTACTGTGCCCATCTCAGTTTAGTTAAAAATAGCCGAAATAAAATAACTTTAGAAAGGAGAATTATAGACCTAACACCTTTTGTAAGGAGAAAAATACAATCTAGTTTTATACAAATCTCATTTTTATTAGTAAAAATTGTATATCTATATATATATACGTAAATTCAACATCTAAGTATATGATATATTGAAAAAGGAAACAAAGTTGAAATGTTTAAAAATTTTCAAAGAACTTTTAATAAAGTATTATTGTCAGCAATACATTTACAGTCATAAAAATCAAATCATATTTACAATCAAAAAGTACTGTAGTATGCAAGCATTACAAACGACTAAACTAAGTTTTTTTTGTTGCTCATATTTACACAATCCATAAAAATAAAAATAGTTTACTGTTGCAGTGTATCAAGGAGGTAAACTTACGAACGCTCTCCTCGAATTCGTCGTGCCAATTGGATGTCTTTTGGCATGATGGTGACTCTTTTGGCATGTATAGCGCACAAATTTGTGTCTTCAAACAACGAAACCAAATAGGCTTCACATGCTTCTTGCAATGCCATAACGGCGGAACTCTGAAATCTTAGGTCCGTCTTACAATCTTGAGCAATCTCTCGAACCAGTCTCTGAAATGGCAACTTTCGAATTAGTAGCTCGGTGGATTTCTGATATCTGCGAATTTCACGCAAAGCAACAGTTCCTGGCCTGTAGCGATGAGGTTTCTTGACTCCACCAGTGGCGGGTGCACTTTTGCGAGCGGCTTTCGTTGCGAGCTGTTTTCTGGGTGCTTTACCACCAGTACTTTTCCTGGCGGTCTGCTTTGTACGAGCCATTTCGATAAGAATTAAATTAATTGCTACAAGACTTCAATTTCGCTACTACGCCTGCGATAGTTATAACTATGTGATACGAATCAGGCCAGTTTATAAAGGTTCAAACTAAACGGAGTTTTATTGTCTCTTTCCTGCTTCAGTAGTAAGAGGTTGTATGCTACTCGTTTACATACAACCATCCTCTGATTAACAAAGATTTTTACTTTTTTTTTTATTTATTCGCATATATATGTAAGCTTGTGCGCTTAGTTTAAATATGGCTTATAAACCCTTCTACAAAGAGCCCAAATATTGTTACAAGGGAATTCGCTTCACTCTTTAGAGCGTTTGGCGGAAGGGTGATATAGCTGAGTCAGGTGAACTCATTTCTTTTTCATGTGCTGCTTAATAAAGTGTCCGATGGTTTTTGCAAGTGAGGTTCTTGCTGATTTAAGATCCCAGACTACGACAAGGTTGTTGTTGTTAATTTACGTCGCACTGGAGCTGCACAATGGGCTATTGGCGACGGTCTTGGAAGCATCCCGGAGGATGATCCGAAGACATTCCATCACAATATTGATCCTCTGCGGAGGGGAACTACGACAAGGACTAGTCGCGAGTTAGTTTCAAGAAATGACTGCTAAAACTCACTGTAGAGAATAAATAGAATGGCACAAATAAACAGAATGGCATCCAAACTCTTAATTTGGCAAGCCTATTTGAGAAAGGTCTATGTGAACATCAGACTAAGGTTGTGTTTTGTGACAGGCAGAAAGGTAACAGGTTTATGTACTATATCCAGCGTTTACAAACAAATAACAAACAAGCACTTTAAGATATAAAGTTGGTCCTACATCGCAGTCCAGGACCTTACTCTCTCGTTCGTCCCACTCTGTACACTTAATAAAAAGTTGAACTCTCTGAAAAAGGTTTCAATTAGGTTTGGTTGCATTAGAGCTACACCATGGGAAACATCCCCGAGGATGACCCGAAGACATGCCATCACAATTTTGATCCTCTGTAGAGGGGATGGCACCCCCACTTCGGTAGCCGGATGACCTGTAAGCGAAGTCGAGCACTTTACAGTAGAACAACTCAAAGGGGATAAAAGCGAGTAGCAGAGATCCCTCCCACATCAACAGTCAACAGTAGAACAGTTTAACGAGGGCCAATACCGCACACCCGCGGTTCCTACGCAGACTGATCCTAGGGGTCACCCACCCACACACTGACCGCAGCCAGTGATGCTTGACTTCGGTGATATGCTAGGAACCGTGTCTTAACAATCAGTCCACTGCGAGACCGGCATTTACAAGAATGATGTTGTTGTTGTTGTTGTTGTTGTTAATTTACGTCGCACTAGAGCTGCACAATGGGCTATTGGCGACGGTCTGGGAAACATCCCGGAGGATGATCCGAAGACATGCCATCACAATTTTGATCCTCTGCGGAGGGGATGGCACCCCCGCTTCGGTAGCCCGACGACCTGCGCGCGAAGTCGAGCACTTTACGGTAGCACAGTTTAACGAGGACCAATACCGCACACCCTCGGTTCCTACGCAGATTGATCCAAGTGGTCACCCACCCGCACACTGACCGTAGCCAGTGATGCTTGACTTCGGTGATCTGCTGGGAACCGTGTCTTAACGATCAGTCCACTGCGGGACTACAAGAATGAAGAATATAAATATGGATTGAAATATGACAAATTTTAGCACAATACATCAATCTGCGGGTTTGATTGCTCAATACTCTTATAAGCACATCTTGAGCTTGACACAACCTCACACATACACACAAAAACCCTCAAAATCTTCGAACGAAGAACCATGGGATTGGGGGGCTCGATCTACACCTCCTAGAAGAAAAAGAGGATCCGATCCTTTTGCAGTCCGAAGGTTGTGACTCCTCTAAGGTAGTGACTTCTTTCTTATTTGCCCTCCCCCCCAGTGCTCATTTTATACCGTTCCTTCTGACTATTAAAGTGATCCGTGCGAAGGCCTTCTTTCTTCTGGAAGGTGTTGGTTCGATATTTCAGCATTAGTCTGAATGCATCTTTCTTCCTCTTTCTGTATTTTATGCTATATAGTCGTCGATTCATCATCGATTTATTATTTATAACGATATTTTAACTGCAAATTATTTCTTTATCCTTTATTTAGGGGCCTCCCTGGCCGAGCGGTATCGCCGGTCCAAACGCTTTGTTAAGCGTGGAGGTAGCGGGTTCGAATCCCGCCGTAACCCTGGATGTATTCTTTGTGATGTCTTTCTCTCAATTGTTCTATCTGTATTTTCTACTTGACAATGACTTATAAGCCTATATTGAGCACACAAGTCAGCAAATATATGTAATTTCAATAAAACCAATAAAACCAATCCTTTATTTAAAGATGCATACACACTGATCTCTATAGGATACCGAAAGATCAGTTTTTTCCGGAAGTATCTATCCATAATTATTTATTGTTATTGCTAATTTTTCGATTTCGATTATTAGTTGGATTAAATAAATATTAAACACTTAAAACTAAAAAAGTTCGTTTATTATACTACAAAAGTAGTCATATGATACCTTTTATATAACATATCATACAGATATTTAGGGTCCATTTTCCGATAATAAAACAAAAACAAAGGTTATATTTACTTTTTAATAAATATGTCAACTTATCCATTCATTTATTTATTCTTATTTTGGGACGAAAAAAATTCACTATTATTGTAGCCGGACTTCTGTTGGACTTCTTCGACCAAATCGATGCTACTATCTCTGTAAATTTCTAAAACCTTGGTCTTCCGACTCGAAAAGTCAGAAAGCGGGAGTTTTAGAAAAATAGAATAAAACTAAAAAAAAGATAAATTCGTGTCAGACAATGCTTAAAAGATATTTCTCCCAAAATGCTTTACAATCACAAAATTGCTTGCTTACAACTCCCAGGATATTGCCTCAGTGACCAGGATATTGCTCGTGTGACTGTAATGTTCTCTTCCATTTCCAAAGTTCTCTTTTCATGAGAAATGGTTATTTAATGAATCGTTTACAAGCAACAAATCGCATAAAATCCGTTTTGACGCTGACTGTTATTGGGAGGATTGGCGAAGTAACTTCAATTTTACAATTGCACAACCAAAGAAAAAAATTACATAAATAAGGTATGAAAATTTTACAATCATACCTCTTCAATGGTAATTACATATTTCAAAAATCGATTCGAAGTAGAATTTAAAATTTACCAACTAATAGAGGCTCAACAGTCCTTTTAGAAATTGTTTTCGCACTAATTAACTATCACTAAATGGAAATACTTCTGCCCAAATATTGCCAGCATTCTGTTGCTGCCCGAACTTCTTTTAGAGAATAGCTAAAATAACCCCAGTTGACGACACTGTTTTTAACATGCTTTCGTGTTTATAGCAAAAGATATTAACTGCTTTCCGACTAGCTAGAGCTATTAATTCTCCATTGGAGCTCTTGCCAGACGTAAATGAAAGTTTTAATTTTTTCTTGGCCAATGCTAGCATAATTACCAATGTTATCAGTATCACCAAACGGAATTTATCGAATCAAAATTGCGACCATCTGAATCTCTCAAATTTTAGATAGAGTTCTGTGTTCCATATCAATGCCAGTTTTAATGACTTCCTGACTGTTTCAAACAGAATTAATCTTTATAGTATCAACTAAAGGAATTTATTAACAAATAAAATACGACTTATCTTCAAATGGAATATTCGATTTTTGATTAAGGCTTTGCGCTGAATGACAAAAATTTAAATTTCTTCCTGACAACTAGAAATAGAATTTGACTTCAAATATAATTTATTGTCAAACGAAATTTCGCTACAATTTGTCAAGCGCTAGTCAGAAAGTTATCACTTTCCGACTAGCTAGAGGGGTCAAATTCTAACAAAATTTCTGGATCTGTTTATAAGTTGTTTCTTAAATATTATGCAAAATTTATTACCAATCCGATTGAACCTCCCTGATTTTATAAAAATTTTGTATTTTCTAATATACCCACGACAGAGTTTAAGCAATTAGAAGACTTATTTTCTTGGCGAAGATTAATTCAAAACTGAATTGCAAAATTTAAATTTTTTAATCGAAATAAAACTACTACAAACTATTAGGATACTTGCATATTTCCGATATAAATTTAACTACTGCAGTTTATCACTAATACGTGCATTAAGCTTAAATATTTTGTCGCTTATTGAACAACAATTAGTACTTGAACGGATCTAGTTCCTTAACTGGAGATTTTACTAAATGGCATATTACTACTTAACGCTAAGAAAATATAAGCAAAATTCAATAAGCAAAAATATTTCAACTGTATTGGATTAAACTAATAAAGCTCGTTTTTGAAACAGTTTAAATGTTCTAGTTTTAATAAGGGCTTATTAAACAGTTCCTTAAACAAAACATTTTACATTCATTTTAATGAAAAGTGTCAATTTCAAGCACGCTGAACTTAAATATTAAATTATTCCGCTTAAAAATTAGATTAATACTAAAAATATGTCTACAAAATTAGTCTATACTAAGATTAGATTTAAAATTAGAAAAAGATGAAACAATTAGTAAATATTACAATTTTAGAAAATCCCCGAACCTAGAAAATACCAAGCAAAAACTACAAGCTTATTTATGAAAAGTTCTTAGTAATCGTACTAATTATGAAAGATTCATGGAGCAGCTAACAATTTTGAAATAACCAAATAAGTAATTGGGCTTTGAAAACTGCTTTCAAATAAATTTAAGGAATGTTTAAAAAAGAACAGGTTTTAAAAAAAGTAAACAGACTAAACCCTGTTAATCAAAAATAAATACGGAACTTTTCGGTTAACCGGGCACAAGAAAATTCAGCTATTTTCTTTTTTAAGCAAAAAAAATTTAAAAAGTTACGGGAGGTCTGCATTTTTTGGTAACATTCCGCTTGCACCAGACTAACCGATAGGTATACCAAAAATGCATGAAGATATTGTTTTATATTGTTAGCTTAAATGTCAGTTTAGTTTATAAGAAGATTAGACTAAATGCTTCGCTTTTTGCCATTAAATTAAGATTAGATAAAACTACATTTTTACCTCTGTACTGCTGATAACATTAAATATTTCGGTTCAGATTATTACAGATTTATGTAAATCAGTTGCGTATCTAAATTTGATGCTCGTAACGGGTACTGTATTAAACGGGTACTGTTACTTCATAATACAAACTTAATAAAATTTCCAAACACAATTACGAAAGAAAGTTTAAATACATTAAAAACAATCACCGTAATAAACAAGCTTTTAATAAGATGTTATTTTCTTAATGTGCACAATTCTAAAAGCAAAATGCGCTTTTGGAGTATAAAAAGTCAAAGCTAAAAGTTCATGCAGGCCATTTTTGTATAACACTAAAAAAATAGTTCATAACAGTGTATTATAATAACATAGGATGTTAAGTGTAGCATAGAATTTACAAACGCTCTCGGCGAATTCGCATTGCCAATTGGATATCCTTTGGCATGATGGTGACTCTTTTGGCATGTATGGCGCACAAATTAGTGTCTTCAAATACTGAAACCAAGTAAGCTTCGGCTGCTTCTTGTAAAGCCAGAATTGCGGTAGTTTGAAATCTCAAGTCTGCCTTATAATCTTGGGCGACCTCTCGAACCAACCTTTGAAATGGCAATTTTCGAATCAACAGTTCGGTGGTTTTTTGATATCTACGTATTTCACGTAGAGCCACTGTTCCTGGCCTGTAGCGATGGGGTTTTTTAACTCCTCCAGTGGCGGGTGCACTTTTACGAGNTTTGTCAGGATTTGTTTCTTCGGCGTTTTACCTCCAGTACTTTTTCGGGCTGTCTGCTTTGTACGAGCCATCTCACTAAAACTCAAATGTTCACAGGTATATAAAACTTTTAATGAATTAAAGTATGCAGACTGGCACCTAATGTAGGTCGTGGTTGGTAAAGGATCTTTGTCACTTGTTTATATCCTCTCTTATATAAAAAGGAATGAAACTAAGAGCAGGCACTTTTATAATCGTTGTAACTTGTAAATAAGGATCCCAATCTTTCAGCACGACATCTCAGGCAGCAAATGACTGTTGATGATGATGTGGGGGGGATCTGTGCTACTCGCTTTTATCCCCCTTGCTGTAAGGTGTATCTTTTGTGAGTTGAGTTGTTGGTGGTGAAGATGATGAAGATGATATGAAGAAAGTGTACGCTGTTCTTGAAGAAGCGAAGTAAATTTACTGTGCAGATGAAAATTAAATATTTTTTCCAAAACATTTTTGGAGAGGTTGCTTTGATAAAATGAAAAAGAAACTAACGTTTGGTGGTTCCAACACTTTTGGAGAAACATGTTCATCAAAACAAAATTCTTAATAAATAAAAAAAAACTCT
Source organism: Parasteatoda tepidariorum (assembly GCF_043381705.1). Lineage (NCBI taxonomy): Eukaryota > Metazoa > Arthropoda > Arachnida > Araneae > Theridiidae > Parasteatoda > Parasteatoda tepidariorum. The sequence goes on along the minus strand of NC_092208.1, from coordinate 42,401,013 downwards.
TTTTCCCAGGCGCTCAGAGAAGCTTAAGCCAATAACTTAAAGATTTGTAACTGCATTTAATTAAGGGATTTGAAAACTGGAGACTAGAAACGCTTAGTTGAAATTAAAAAATCCACTAAGTTCTTAAGAAGATTATCATATTGGTCTTAACTAAGAAGACGGTGAAGGGAGAGTGGGAAAACTCCGATTGAAGCGCGCAGCTCTTGTCGCTGATGTTCAAACTTTTTGCATTCAAAGAGGAGGTGGATAGCAGATTCTGGTTGTTGACAGTGGTCGCATAAAGGGGAGTCAACGAGCCCTATTTTTGCATATATTGCGTTAAGTTGGATTGTGTTGCTTCGGAGACGCGAGATTAAGATATCGTATTTTCGGTTTGGGAGTTGATTGAGGGAAGTTTTATTAACTGGGTGATCAAAGGGGAANCAGCCAGTGATGCTTGACTTCGGTAATCTGCTGGGAGCCGTGTCTTAACGATCAGTCCACTGCGGGACGTTAGAGAAAGACATCATAAAGATACTTCTAGAGTTTCGGTGGGATTCGAATCCACGATCTAAACGCTTCTCGTTTGGTGAAACGGTGAGACCACTCGGTCAGGAGGACCCTTTCGGTTCAGTCCTATATTTGAGTAAGATGGAGTGGCCAAGAGACTAAAATCCGATAAAATGTGACAGAGGTCACAGATGTTTGCTTTTCTCTGAAGCCAATGAAAGACTTACAATAAGTTTACTAAATATGATTTATTAACTCTATTAGGGACCTCCGTGTGGAATATGGACGTAGCGGGTACGATTCCCGCTCTAATTCTGGATCTATCTTTGTGATATCCGTCTGCAAATATGCCATCTGTTCTTCAATAAGACAAAGGCTGCCGTTTTAGAAAGTAACCCTGCATTTATGAATAAGATGTGAGCTTTCATCACATTTATTTTACGCTACTTAAAATTCTTATCAGACGGGAGATGAAAACAAGTTTCATTTATCCTACTACTCTTAAGCTTCGTAGATGAACAAATAATTAACGGAAAAAGCATTCCCGCAACAGTTCGTTATGGGCCTAGGGTGTCATTAAGGTTAAGATTTTACAAATGTGTGACCAACGGCATGATTGTGACAATGCGCACGAAGCCTCTTTTACTTCTCGGACAAGCTGGTAAACATAGTTGCATAGTTGTGAAGCTGGGTGAGATTTACAACCACCTCTGAGGATCGAGCCTCAGTGACATCTCAGTGCCTTTAACCGCTGAGCCATCAAGGCTCTGTAATTAATTTAGCTATTGTGCATTTGGAAATGAGATACATGCCTTACTTCGTACATAGATTATTAAAATTTTGAATTAATCTTTGTAAATAGATGCTGACTTTAGAAAAGTTAGTAACGGAAGAAAAAAATCGACTTGAACGCAGAGCGTCCAGATGATAAGAAAAATGGTACCAACTAGACCCCTACGCCAATGAACAGAAGAAAAACTTAATTACAGTTGTATGATGTTGAAATTTTTAATTATTTTTTCCCCTCAGTATCAGGTGAACCGGGTTCAAACCCCAGAGATGGCTGGTCGATACGAATTCCGCACCTGGAGAGCACCGACCACAGTGCTAACTTAAAATATCCTCCATGGATCATGGGTTAGAGTCACCTTGTCGTCAGACTAACCGTGGAAGATTATCTTGGTTTTCCTCTTCACATAGCGCAAATGCATTTTAGTTCTATAGAAAAGTCCCCCACGAAGGCAAATTCCGCCCAATACTTGATCAAGGAGTTCCCTTGTCTTTTGGATTGGGTTCAAAATACGAGGCTATGGAGTTGAACATTAGTAGTATTGAGCCCAAATTTGGGTTGGTTGTTCAACGACGATTTTAAAATAAAATGAAATGTATATCTAATCCGGTTTCTCAAACAGATCACAGCAAAGCGGTACTTTTCTATCGTATTCCGTTTGTCTTTATTCGGGTTTTTTTTTTAAATCGTCGGTCGTTTTTTGGAGCACTCAGTACCTATCTCCAGAGATAGAGAGAGAGTGCATAGGATGTAGTCGAGAGCATATATGGCAGTACTTTTACTTTCGTTACTTGTACCGCCGGTACAAGTAAAAAGTACGTACTTTTACTTGTACTTCGTTACTTTTTAAATTTAGTACTTTTACTTGTACTTTCGTTACTTTTTTAGGGAAAAAGTACAAGTATTTGTAACGGAAATATCGAATGAAATCGTTACTTTTTTCTAAAACTCGGTAAGCTTTCTAAAAAAACAAAAAATTAAATTTAAAAAAAATGCTTATGTTTTTTTAATTTATAAAATTAATGTGCAATATATATGCATTCACAGCTAACTTCGTGTTTAAATACCTTCTGTTTCAACTTATACTGCACATTCAATTATTTTTTACTAGCTCAAAGATCACAAAGCTATCTGAAACCCCGTGTTTGCTTTGTTTATGTTTGTGCTTTTAAAACGCGTTTCTAAAGAGTAAAACAATTTTAAATCAATGGTAATTTAAATAAATAAAAATAATAAACTAAAAATTAAAATCAATAGATAAAATTTCTTTTTCGTGCAAATCCATAAAAAGTTTGATATTAAAATTATATTTGATTTTAAAATTATATTATACGATTATATTATAAAATTATATTATAATATTCTTCCGAATTTAAAAATAAATTAATGTCCATAACTTTCAAAATTAAAAATAATTAAATAAATAACAACAATTTTGCAAAAACATTAAAGAACATAAGAATATTATTCAATAAAATTTTAGGTTACTTTGAATTTTCGATTTCCTAGAAATGTACTTTTAAATCGTTACTTTTTTTGTTTAGTACTTGTACTTTTACTTGTACTTTTTACTCGTTACTTTTTAAAATACAAGATATTTACTTTTTACTCGTTACTTTTTTTAAAAATACTTGTACTTTTACTCGTTACTTTTTAAAAGTAACGTTGCCATATATGGTCGAGAGTAAATTTTTCTGACCATTTTAAACAAAATAATAAAAAATAATAAATATTTACTAAAGGTTATTTTTTTATGGAATTATCTTAGGATAAACGAATTTTATAATTGTGAACAAAAAGTATTTCAATTCGCTTAAAAAGTTCTCGAGATGTAGCGAAATACGCAAAAAATAAAAATGGCATTGAGGAGTCCAAACTTTGGAGCTCCCTCCTGCCCAATTTATTGGCCACATCTTTTCCAGATTGAGGATATCCCCTATATTTTGGGGGTTATAGAAAACCGAATCCACCGAAGAAACGGTATGTTTATTCAGAGAAAATGCGTTTTTTAGTCTGATTTCTTAACTTAAAATATAGCCAGTACTTACTAAAATTAACATATTTTAGGTAACCCCCTCAAACCATGAAGACTGAGTCCTAGAGCGTGAAGATCCGATTATTTGCTCAAAAGTTATTTAGGGGATTTGGTTTTTTTTTATGCTACCACTTTTTGCCCTTTGATTATTAAGCATTCCTTCCAATCTACTCATATATGCCCTCATAATTCAAATGGATTCGTTAGCATAAAATTGTTCAGTATTATGTAGGAAGCAAGCCGACTTGTCTGTATGGTGGTCAGGGAGCTAAGCTCATGTGAGAAAGGTCCCGGTTTCAAATCCCAGTCAGAGTCATGGATGTTTCTTCCTTCTTCTCTCTGTACTATCTGTTCTTTTTGTGGAGGTAACATTGATCCATCTAATATGGTGCCCCTGAAAGAGTGGTCAACACATACGTCCTTCTGCTGCCCAAATGACGATGTATCATATGAATGGGCATCTGAAAAAATATAAAAAGTAAAAGATTTTACGTATCACGTAAAATTAAAACAAGGAAGTAGATTGAAAAACAACTATAAGTGTGTGATAAAAAATACATAAATACAGTTAGTTTCATTTTAATTAATTTTCACCAACTCTTCCGGAGTTCAAGAAAATTTTATTATTTTACTTAAAGTTGTAGCAAAATCTATGCTTTTACATATGATTCTTAGGTTATAACCATTGCACATAAATAATTCCAGTATATATTGATAACCATAAAATTTCAATCATTGGTTTACAGTTTACACAATCGGAAAACTATATATATATATATATATATATATATATATTGTTTACCATTGTCTATCTATTTGTCAGTTCATAAAAATTACAAAAATTCTTCCACAAAAAGCATAAAAAATTGGCAGCTTTGAGTTACGTATGACATTAAACTCCTGATAAACCTTTAATTCAAGAACTGGTCTTAAACGGGTGATACTGTCGGCTTATCTCAATAATTTATATTTAATCAAATACTTTACTATTTTGTATACATCTCTGTCAGATTTTAGTGAAATCTTAGCCAACGCTGATATTGGTCAAGTAAGTTGATAAGATGTATTTCTTGATAGATGAGATTTCTTTGGCGTGATGTTTTCTTTCCTTTTTTTAAACAAGGAAGGCTGGTATTTAGATAAATTGCAAGATATTTGATGCAAAGCATTTGAGTAAAACTGTTGCATAGATCGAACTCCAGGGATTTTCATTAAACATAATGGTAAGTGATACTAAATAACTAATTTTGCATTTTATCTTGGAATTTTTTTATTCGTTTCAAATAAATTTATATTATGTTTACTATAAATATTTATCATTTATATACCATAACCTTATAACCCGTTATCTAATGAACGGAACTTTTTCCAAAAAAAATCTTATAATTTTTGACGGAATTCTTTTTTGTTATTTTCTTCCTTTGCATTATTTGACTGATTGCAACAGAAAGAGGAAAAAAATTATAATCCCTTTAAATTTTTCGATTTTTTTTTCTCTCGAAACTGGAAACAATGCAATTATATTTTCAATAGACGGGTGAACGGCTTATTGTCGAATCTAGAAGAGAAATAATTTGTTCTTTTTTTTTCCTGCAGATATTTTGCTACATCGATATAAATAAAACATCTTCTTTCTTTATTACATTACTATTTAATTCATTTATTGATACCGATGCATGTATACTGGCACGTGTGCTATATTACATTACTATATTTGCAAAAATGATCACACAAAACATTGTAAATCCCAATGCATCATAGGAACCTTTCATCTTCTTTGATATTTTTTTTTATCGTCTGATTAAATTTTAAATACAGTTTGATTTCGTTCTCTATGGCTTGGTTATCTTAAGTAAATTAAATCCTTCAGGATTTGATTGCACGTGAAGGAAAATTCTTACTTCAAGGTCCACGGTATCACATATGAAACGAGATTTTTCTGTTTCTAGCAACACAAGATCGCACACAGACGTGATCTCAATTATATCTCGTAAACGTGTACTCTCGAAGCATACGGACCTTGTGCCATTTTCGAAACTATATTTAACTTGATGTAGCACATTTTTACAACTCATATTCCTTTTGTAAACTAGAAATAAAAGTATTGCCATTTTTGTATCCATTTAAAGTATGATTTTTCTCCTTGAACTGAAATAGAAAAAAAACGCGCAAATCAAGAAGAAAAAAAATCTAAATCAATTTTATTTTTTTTAAAAAAAAAATGGAAAGGAAATGGAAAGTTTTGATTTTTAAAATTCTACTAAGGCTAGAATCGTAGTAGAAAATATTTTTCGTCCAGAAGAATTGTTACTTCCGTATAGTTTTAGTTATTAAAACAAATACTTGTATTATATTTAACTAAAATTAAACTTTCAGAAAATATCATACAAAAACATATTGCAATATTTTTTTTATATATAAAATTGTCTGTTATCTCATTTACCTACTCCTAGTTACAGTGTAATGTCTTTGTTTAATGTCATTTATATTTTAAAATTCATAATTCAACACTTATTTTATTTGTAGAGAAACCATGAAAACCTCCCATGGTTAGCTCAGCAAAAATCGGGTTATAACACGTGATCTTTCCTTCACTGGTGTTATTTTGCGTCAGAAATGCGTTCGATCTAGGCAGATGTTTGAGTATACTATTTTTAAATTTCTGAATTTTTATTTCTGAGCATTGAAGTCCAGTCGATGCACAAAGGGTTACATCAGATTATACTTTAATACTGCATTCAAAAGCTTAATTTCTGCAACAACAACAGAAAAAGATAGCAAAGTGAACATGTAGAGGAAAAAATCATCCCTGTTTTGCTTCACTAACAAAAGAGGGACACGGTTTAAGAAATTTAATTCGTGATAAGATTTAAGCAGGCCACACACTGAAGAGGCATACGAGAGGCAGATTTCTATACATTTGCATTAAGTTGCGCATATCACCTCTGCTTATCCTTATGAAAAAGTATAGGAATTCGCCACCTTCACGCTTCTTTCTTACCTCTTGTTTCCTCAGTGTATGGTCTACCATAGTAAAATAATGTGTATTCACCCTTTAACATAATGGAACATACTGGTTAGCCAATTCCGAGAAAGTACAGCTTATTCTTTTGCTGATATAAGCTCTGGCCAACGACGCAATAGCCTAGGTGTTGACATCCTTATTTGCTGTGGTGACGCTCGGCGTTTAATTTTCATTGGAGGTTACTCCCTTAATTATGATATAGTTTTCCTTTTTATAAAACCTACACTCACAAATAATAAGAATTTAAATCTAAATAATTTTGCCTGATCTGGTAATAATATTTTTCATCTAATTCTAATATTCCAATATAATAATTTTAGATATTAGATATTACCTATATAGTTCCAATACTAATCCAATCTTTCAAATATTAATAATCTATTTATAATATTTATGGTCCATTAACATTTTCTAATAATATCTATTGATAATATTTACATTTATTATTAAGATTAAATTCATCTATTAATCATATTTTGTTTCATCCAATTATAATATTATTCCAATAGACAAATAACACATAATTCAATACTAACATAATCTTCCAAATATTAATAAGATGCATAATAAAGATTTCAATAAATAGTGCTTACACTGAAATGGAATATTTATAACATTGGAGTAGAATGGATAAAAGGAATATTTTAACACTTTCAATAATATTTATTACAAACACGAAGCAGGAAAATTTTATTTATAACTATAATTCATACACTCATTATCATTTTAAATTTGAGAGATTTCATTAATACTCTAATTTAATTATCAAATAATATTTAGTCCCGCAGTGGACTGATCGTTAAGACACGGTTCTCAGCAGATCACCGAAGTCAAGCATCACTGGCTACGGTCAGTGTGCGGGTGGGTGACCACTTGGATCAGTCTGCGTAGGGACCGAGGGTGTGCGGTATTGGTCCTCGTTAAACTGTGCTACCGTAAAGTGCTCGACTTCGCGCGCAGGTCGTCGGGCTACCGAAGCAAGGGTGCCATCCCCTCCGCAGAGGATCAAAATTGTGATGGCATGTCTTCGGATCATCCTCCGGGATGTTTCCCAGACCGTCGCCAATAGCCCATTGTGCAGCTCTAGTGCGACGTAAATTAACAAAACATAACAACAACAAATAATATTTAAAACTAACAAATTTATGAATAAAATAAAGCCATTTAATTTTGAATTAATATTTGTAAATGATGCTGACTTTAAAATAGTTAGTAATGGAAGAAAGAAAGACAGACTTGAGCACAGAGCGTTCAGACGATAAGAAAAAATGGTACCAACTAGACCCCTACGCGAATGAACAGAAGAAAAACTTAACTACAGTTACATGATGTCGAAATTTTTTATTACTTTTTTTCCCTCTAAATCAGGTGAACCGGGTTCAAATCCCAGCGATGGCTGGTCGATTCCACACCCGGAGCACACCGACCACAGTGCTAACTTAAAATATCCTCAGTGGATCATGGGTTAGAGTCGCCTTGCCGTCAGACAAACCGTGGAATGTTATCGTGGTTTTCCTCATCATGCAACGCAATTGCGGGTCAGTTCCATCAAGAAGTCCTCCACGAAGGCAAATTTCTCCCAATACTTGATCCAGGAATTCCCTTGTCTTCTGGAATGGGTTCAAAATTAAAAGGCTACGGAGTTGAACACTGGTAGTCGTAAACCCAAAATTTGGGGCGGTTGTCCAACGCCGGTTATAAAATAAAATATAAAACTAAATTACTTTTTTTTTCGGAATCAGCATAACAGTACACTATAACTTTAAAAGGTTGAACACCTTTAAGGTTATACACGAATTCTTACTCTCGGAACGAATTTTCAAACTCGTGAGATTGATTTTTGCAAATTGAAACTATTAGTTGAATTCTATTACATGTGAATATTTTTTTAATCTAACCTATTTTATTTTTCAGACGACCTATACAGACAAAGGGCCAAAGGTAAGTTATTAAAATATCATTTTAGTTAGAATGATTATTAGAAACTAGTTTAATTAAATGGATCTTAATAGTCATTTAATATCTTGCTGCTAACTGTGAACAATTTTAGAAGTCTGTGCAACGTTGTAAGTTGTTTTTACCTTCATGATTTTTTTATACCAATTTAAAAAAACTCACGAATTTTGCTCATCCAATACTAAATTCAGCCATCATTGACTATTGTTTTATGTTAATATACCTATGCTAACTATGGACAATATTAATTGTCTATCCAGAGTTGCAAATTGTTTTTACCTTTAGATTTCTGCAACAGACGGTGTTAAAGAACGCGTGAATTACGCTCGTTCAATACTAAATTTAGCAAGTGTTTATTTTTTTGTATTAAAACGTGAGGAATTATTTTAAGAAAAGCCTTTTTAAACCTTTAATTTTGAATAATAATCAAAATCAGTATTGTATTAATAGCAGAGGATAATATTAACCAAAGATGATTAATAAATATTTCTGATAAATACCGTTAAATAAGGAATAAATAAATAATTTACAGTTAAATACTGTTATGTTATTATGGTATTTGCCTTTATTGTTTATTCAATTCTCGTTGATGTCGATTATGCTGCTCGTTATGTTTTTAACGTGAAATTTTTTATCTAATAAAGATGCTCTAAAACGTAAAACGGCAATTATCTTTTTATAATGCAAAAATATATATCTAAGTTTAGTTTGTTATTTTTCCAGCCTGATAAAGGAAGGTTCTTACACTTTGACCATCTTACTTTTTGGGTAGGAAATGCAAAACAGGTAAATATTATAATTTATTTTTAATCAAAATTTATCCTAAAGAATACTTTTATGAAAATTTGTAGTTTGTTAGTTTCAGACTAATTCTGAAAAACATAAAATATTACACAAAAATTATTTAAGAGTTAAAATACTAAACATGCTTGCACTAGACCGTTTTTCAAGGAAGTTCAAAGCTGCTTTATTTGTAAAAGATAAGGAACTGGTAGTAAAACATGTTCTCTTACCTTTTTTTCGGGAAAAATAAATTATCTGCGACTTAAAAAACTTAATAAATATTCTAATTAGGACAATGATACACACAAATGATACATATTTCGCAAATGATACACTACTAAAACTGTTATTGGTATTCAGAAGTTACTAATTCCTCTGGAAAAAGAGTCACAGAAGGAATCGCTCTTCCTACCACTGCTATTTGTTCTTGCTACCTTTCTGATTACTATTAGTTGCTATCTTTTACCAATAAATAGTAGCTTTTCTAATAGGACGTAGAAGTAACCGGTCAGTTAGGTATTATTTACGGTTTTTAAAATTTTAATATTTCTCCCATAAATTATCAAAGTCGCCGACCGGCCTGTATAGGATTACCAATTATTGGTGAATGAGCTTACCTTTTTCGAGCAATAACATATATTTGTCGATACTCAAGTTATGGCTTGAGAGGTGAGCGAGGAAGTAGTACAGTATACAATGGAGTACTGGGCTGAGTTTTCTATTCTATCTCACGCAGAGATGGAAATAATTTTGTTACTTCTGCTGCCTACTATGCTAAAATATCCCGAACTCATACTTATGTTTGTGTGGTTTAATGACTGCCGGACAGATTTTAAAATATTACTAAAATTCGATGCATAAAGAACTTAGACAATATCGCGGACATATATTGAAAATAGTTAAAATTGAAATCAAAGTACTTCCGCGAGGGCAACAGCTAAACGGTGAAAAAAATTTTGTTAATATACTGTTTGAAACTAATTAAGGTGTTATGATTGGAAGAGAGGTTGAGGAATTAGAGATATTTAAACACAGTTGTGTTATGCATATAAACTTAAAGGCTTCATTACTATTACGGTTTATATGTTATACAAGATAATTCTCAAATGTGACCAAGCTGGTAGCCAAAGGCAACTAGTATTACGCAATTCTCTTGTTTTTTTAGCGCATTCTTACTTTTTTTCTTTTTAATTTTCGACGTAATCACTTTTTCCAAAAAGATGCTTTTTAACCTCACGACAAACTGTTGCGTTTACGCAACGTTAGAGGAGAATGGGTTAAATATATATATATACTGTACTCTTAGCTAACTAAATCTCATAACTAAAATATATGTTATTTGTTAATCCCTTGATTATCATAATATTAATGTTTCACTTTTTTATAGGCTGCTTCGTACTACTGTTCTAAAATGGGATTCGAACAATTAGCATACAAAGGATTAGAAACAGGCTCCCGTGAAGTTGCTGCTCATGTTGTGAAACAAAATAAAATAATTTTTGTGTTTATTTCTCCATATAACCCAGGAAATCGAGGTAACGTTTGCTTGAAATTGATTTCATAATTTATAAATATTTGAAATAATTGTTATTATATTTTTGACCAAGATTTTTGCCTTACCGTATGTTTAAATTTCGACTTGATCATTTTTTCGCTTACTTTAGATCTGAATTTGTTAAAAATTTTGCATAAAAGGAAATATTAAGTTCTATATGATGTAAATTCATTAAAATAATGCTGATGATTCTATTTTTTTAGAAATGGGGGATCATTTGGTGAAACATGGTGATGGAGTAAAAGACATAGCGTTTTCTGTTGAAGATTTAGATGCAATAGTGAAGGTAGGCTTTAAATATTCACTTTAAAAGCATTTTGAATTTTTCTAATTACTAGATTAAAAAAAAAGAATATTAATTTTTAATTAATATAATTTTAGCGCTGCAAACTTCGTGGTGGAGAATTAGTTCGAGATATCTGGGAAGAAACAGATGAAGGCGGAACCGTACGATTTGCTACCGTAAAGACAGTGAGTATTTTAATTTAATTGAAGAGCTTGGAGGGGGGGATTTAATAATAAGCCATATATCCTTCATAATCGTTCAGGAGGGAAAATTCTGGGAAAAAATTTAACAATTTCCACGTAGGCAATATGCAAAATGGGTTGAAGCTTCTGCGTATTATGCTGTTATCTAGTGGAAATTTCAGAAATATGTAAAATACGTATTTAAAAACAATACTTAGATTCTTGTTTGAATGTTTTTAAAATTTCTACTAAGAGGCTTCGCTTAAAAAAAATTATCCGACAATTTAGAATAATTATCAAGCCTTTTGTCGCAAGCTGTTGTCCTTCAATTCTGAGATTTTTAAAAATAAAAAGATAGATTTTATAATTTAAATAAGAATTTTTGAGGGAAAAAAAGAAACAACAAAGAATTGTATTGAAATATAAGTGTTGCACCTGCATTTATTTCTTTATTCAGTGTAAACGTTTAAGTCTGGATGCATTTAATTAGTTTTTAAACTACGACCACTATTAGCTGTAAAAAAAAAATGTCTAAAAAGACTACGAACAGTTTAAAGAGATCAATTTAAAAACTCCTAGTATTTAAATGCGGAATCATTATTTTTGACTCGCAAACTGTAAAATGCACGAGAAAAAATCGGTTAAAAAATAACAGAGCAAATTCGAAGAGATAGAAAGCAACTTAGCGAGAAGATACGCATACTGCATACATTTTAGAAGGCTTTATCAAGAACATAAATGTCCTGAAATATGGTACAGAACAATAACGAAATCAGCTATTGGACAAGTATAGTTTGTCTAAAGTAAGAACCCCCCTAACCATTCGCCTGGACCAGTGGCGGTGAGTATGGTAACGAGGTATAACTATTATTTCAAGTAGGGGAATTGGGTCACTCTTTAGAACAGGTTTTGACTCAGATCGGTGAGAGAAATGGAATCTTTTTCTTCGGTCTACTGTATTAGTCCTAGAGTGAAAAGCTACCCTTCCTGAAATGCGCTATTCTTGTTTCCATGGCAGCAGATGGCCTCAGACTTTGTGGCGGGGGAAGTTCTTACCATAGACAAACTATACTCAGTTTCAGATTTTTGCCTCAGACATTGTTTATATAGCACTTTCTCAAAGCAAGGTTTTTCATGCTCCATAACCTTTTCAATTTTTAAACTAATTTGAATAAATATTTATCCATCATACTCTGCATTTTTTTTTTAATTTCGTTTATAAGGTTCGATGAATTAAGTGATAAACTTAAACTTTAGACTGATCTTACTCTTCTTTGACAGTTTGGAGATACCACTCATACATTTGCTGATAGATCAAAATATAATGGACTTTTCTTACCAGGTTACAAACAACCACTGCTGAAAGATAAGAGTCTTCTTAAATTGTAAGTAATTATTCATTACATATGTTAATTCAATCCAAGATAGAGTAAAATAAAGGAAATTTAGGTTGATTTTTAGAAGTTAAAAGATAATAATAAATTTAGCAATATAAAGTTCGAGTAAATGTTAAGCCTAAATCCGATTTTATTAACAGAAATTTGTTATGATAAAGCTTGCTATGTTTGAGATGATTTTAAAAACACTAGAGGGGAGAATTGTGTTAGACTCGTGATAAAAAAGTAGCCGGTAGAATTTCTATTTGTAAATGAAGAAACTTGCTATGGTAAAATTTTCGACATAATTTTAAAATGTAAGTACTATTGTGGTCAGTTACGTAAACTTATCGTCATAAAATATGTTATTATACATTTACATAATATAAATTATTTAAAATATGACTGAACAAATAAATAATCCGCATGCGTAGTAGATCAAATCCTACTTAATTAATTCGTAAGAACTGTTGTTGTCGTCGGCCATTAAGGCAGACGGGAGCGATTGTTATTTTCCAGTGCTGCCATCTATGGACGAGAATTCGACTTCAGCCACACCCATACATTACACCCGTTTTATAGGGTGGAATTTTTAAGAACAAGAAAAATTACTTAAAGATTTTATAATCCCACAAGAAATTTTTGATTATTTGTAAACATATGCTCAATTGCATAAAACTAGAACATGATCTTAATAATCTGAAAATTGTAAAACTTTACAGTTTAACAATTATTAATAAATTCTTGAATATTTCAGATACATTTAGGTTTTTGTCATACTTTATAACAACTTTGTTTTTAGGCCTATCACAGGATTGGATTTTGTGGACCACTGTGTTGGGAATCAACCAAATGATGAGATGGTACCAGTATCTGATTGGTAATTGAATTTTCACACTAGTTCTTTAGTTACTTTGGACATTTAAATTAACATAAACATTTAAATTAACATAAAAATTGAAAAGGTAATGAATGTTCTTTAATATATAATACTTTAAATCGATCATTTTAAACAAATTTTCTGAGAATGAGAAATTTTTGAGAAATGTTTTATAAACATTTATTTAAATATTAACTAATGTATACGTAGTATTGAGCTTTTATAACTCTTTACTCACCAAACGCAATAAAACATTAATACACACTTTAAAAAAAATATTAAATAAAATAATACATTTTCTTACTTTCACTGAATAAAATGAATACGAGACGATTGGAAGAGAAAATTTTAGAATTCATGTAAGTGATAGCTACTTCTTATCTAGCAATGTCGTGGATATGAAAAGATCAAAAATGAAATCCAAAATAGGAACTAAAGTCAAAAATACTGTTGAAACCCACAAACCACTCTTTCATTTTTCTATACTTATAATGCATTGTTCATCCTCTTGGATTACTATTCGCACCAATCTGGTCTGTGCGAGTCGGAAGCAGAATTCGTATAGATCAGTAATAGTCAGTCATTCGAACCTAGGTCACCTTAATGAGAGGCAAGGGCTCTATCCCCTGATCCATCGTAACTCACAGAGAAATTTCATTTTGTCGTGAGCAGCCGACCAATTCTGATTTTTACGACTATTAAAGTACTTCGTAGCCTTGTAATTTCGAACCCAATCCAGAAGACAAGGGCATTGGGACAAGATAGAAGTTTGTTCCAATCCTTGATCAGGCATTGGGACAAACTAGTCTTCGTGGAGAACTTTTTGATTGAACTAATCCGCATTTGCGTTATATGGAGAGAAAAAACACGAAAACATGCCACGGTTATCCCGGTGACAAGGGGATTCTAACCTATCATCCGTCTATCAATGCTGAAGTATCTCTCGCCGCGCCGATCCTCCAACGTCACTCTAGTGACGTCACTTTGGCGCAAAGCTCGCACTTTTACTTCAAGAGCGGAGAGTTTGGCCTTACTAGCTCTAAGTAATATTGGATCATTTCTTTTTGTGAGATATTCTAAGACATTTGTTATTTTCTATAATGACTTTCCTCAGNTAGTAGAAAATAGATAAGTCTAGTCTTCGTGGAGAACTTTTTTATTGAACTAATCCGCATTTGCGTTACATGGAGAGGAAAAACACGAAAACATGCCACGGTTAGCCCGGCCACAAGGGGATTCTAACCTATCATCCGTCTATCAATGAGGATATTTTACTTCATTCTGCCGTGAAATTGAAAAAAAAAAAACACTGTTACTGCTTCAAGATAAAATTTCAGAAAAATTATTTAAAATTTTTTTTCTTCTTTTTTTTAAAAAAATTTGCAATCATCTTATTATAGAAAAGCTTCCCACATATAAAAAAAATTCTCAAATTTGAATTATTTGTTCCTTACGTTGATTCATTTTTCGCACGGCAGTAATGATGTTAAGCAAAATTAAATAACTTAACACTTTTTAAAATCAGTTATTCGATGATGGAATTATGCTGTGTTACATCTCGACTTTCGCAAAGCGAACAAAAATCGAAGTTAATCAAATGAATTTTTATCTCTTTTTACTGTTTTAAGTATTTTATAATATTTTAATTGTTGAACTATTTTGGTATAAAAAAATAAAAGAAAGATTTAGAATAAAACTCTAAAATGCAATTTTGCACTGTTCGAAATAGGTATGAGAAAAGCTTGATGTTCCATCGTTTCTGGTCAGTTGACGATAAACAAATCCACACAGAGTATTCAGCCTTGAGGTCTATTGTTGTAACTAATTATGAAGAAACAATAAAGATGCCTATTAATGAACCTGCGCCTGGGAAGAGGAAGTCACAAATACAGGTAAATGTAGATTATAAGGAACCATTTTCTTTTCCATCCATTTTCCAACCATTTTCTTATACGGAAAAAAACATGCATATATCAAAATCTGAGAGATGCATTTTTAAAAGTATTAAATTCTCAACAAGGTGAAAAAAATAATTCATAATCATCAAACTAAAGTCAGAGACAGAATCACAAAAACTAGTAGTAAAAACGTTTATGCATTTTCCTTATACACATTTTATCTGGTACAGCGTGTCAGCACTCTTGTTCTGTTTCTACTGACACTTGACACAATTCAAGCTCGCCAGCCATTGGTCTTTTGCAAATTAAGTCAGGAAGGAGCGCCTTTCGTTTTAAGAGAGCACCGCAAAGGATGAAAGTACGTCTTAGCTCAGAACTGCACGGATAGATGACAGCACCACTCATTTGAGAAGCAACTTCCTTAATTTAGACATAAATCTGAAGGGTAAGGAAATTTTTCTCAGATCCCTGTACCCATGGTACTGATCAGAAACCAACCACAAGACTTTCGATTGAACAGATTTTACGAACGCGTCATTCTTATCCAAGTTGAGGATCGAAAACCGGCCTCCTCAAAACCACAGTACGATTCTCTAACCACTGGGCTACCACAGCCCCATCATTTCATTTGAATATGAAAAGCATTAAAACTTTTTTATATATATATTGTATTTTAAATAGCATTGTATACTTAATTTAAACCTGATTTGTAACCTGACTAAATTAGAAATAAAAAAATGGGTTTGCTCAATTTGGTTGAAAATTATTTTTAAAGACTTCACTTTTATATGGAACTAGGGGCTCTGTGACCGAGTGCTAGCTAACATTCACTGCCTCTTGCTACTCTTAATCCTTAAAAGTTTGCTGCAGAAACATTGTTAGCGAAAATGAGAGCTCTTTCTCTGCCTCTCTAAATGAAGCATTTAACAAGTGAATATATAATACATGTGTTCCTCTATCTCATGTTAAAAAACTATGAAATAACTTTAACAATTCTACATAAAATTCCGCACTAACTAAATTGAAAAACTTAAAATAATGCAATCATTATACAATGCAAAAATATGTATATTAATACTTTAATAATTAAAATGATCGTAGATAATTTTTTTTAAATTTTAGGAATATGTAGATTATTACGGTGGAGCAGGTATTCAACATATTGCTTTAAATACGAAGGATATCATCAAGGCAGTAAGCAAAACTTTATTTTTTTACAATTTATATCTACATAGATCATGACTGTTTTCTATATGAATTTAAGATTAATAAATGAAATGACAATATTATTAGATTATTATTAAAAAATACTTTTTAAAAATAAATAAATATGCTAAATTCTTTATAAAAACATTTGTAGATTTCGAATCTTCGAGAGAGAGGAATGGAGTTTCTTACCATCCCTGCTACTTATTATAAGACTCTGAAAGAAAACTTAAAGTCAGCTAAAATAAAAATTGCAGAAGACATGGATATAGTAAGTAATGTTAATTTTAAGTGTATCTGTCCTATAATGACAGTCTTTTAATAAGTTTAAATCTTGCACCAAGTCAAGTGAAATGAAAAGATAAGTTAAAGTTTAATTTAAAAAGTTAAAATAAAAATATTTTAGTTAAATGCTTTAAACTACGAGATTAGATAGTATTATAATGTTTAATTAACTTTACAGATGTCTCTTAACCTTCCCAGCACTTACAGCGTTGGATAAAATTGTCTGCAATTCTCTCTGTTATACAACTAAACTATCACGCAGAAAGTTAGAAGTATAAGAAAATGAACAGCAAAAAAATTAAATTAAAATATAAAAGAAACTGTCTAAATTAATGAAAAATATAATTAACTAAAATTCAAAACCTGCTTACGTTAATTAACTTTACAAAGTTCCTTAATTATAAATAATAAGCAATTAAGAATCGTAATAAGTTTGGAAGAAACTATAAAATAAATTATCCACAGATTAGAACTAAAGTATTTTATATAATGGATTGTTAAAGAAGCCTTTAATAATGAGGCAAAATCAGAATCAAACTTTAGTAGAAAATTGATAAGTTTTCAATGTTTACAAAATTTTCAAGCTACTGCTTTAAATTATTTATTTATTATTATTTAAAACAATTTTTATGTATCAGATTTTATTTTTAAAAAAAATAGTGAAAATTTAATTATGATATCCAAAAAATGAGTTTAAAATATTACAATATTTTCACTTTCAAATTGAAAAAACAAGAGGGTTCCTAATTAAAATTCACATTGATGAGTTGTCTATATCAAAAACTATGTAAAATGATTTCAGAAAAATAGGGTAGCGACATAATAAAATTATGGAGATTTTTCTACCAAAAAAAGAAAAGAAAGAAAAAAAAAATTATGAATACTACTAGATGGTGTTTTACCCTACAGTTTAGCCTCTCAGATCCCCAGATTTGAATCTTTGCAGCTTTTGGCAGTGAAAATATTTCAGAGCCTTGGTCTAAAGAACCTATTACATCTGTCTCCAAACCTAAAGTCACCATAGCATTACCATGGGCATAATATTACTCAGCATACATTACATTTGATGATTTAACCAGCAATTTTTCACTTCTAGATGTTGGAAGACAATGGTGGGCAACATGCTTCTGAATAGAGTATTGCTAAATTTTGCATTCTATCACTTGTTAATTATATATATTTTATAATGTAATGTCTAAACCTTAAAATTTGATTTTATTTTCTTATGCAAAAATTTAATACAAAATTTAAAATTAAGGAGGCAATAACTCATAAATATGTTGGTTTTGTCAAAACGTTAATACAAAAATTTAGATTATTATACATTTTACATTAGTGTAAAATTAAATTTTATTTAACTATTCCTGAAAAATTGTTTACTTAATTTTGAAACGTAATAAAATCTTACCATTTTGTTAGCTTCAAAAATTGAACATACTGATTGATTATGATGACAATGGCTATCTTCTCCAAATATTTACGAAACCTATGCAAGATCGCCCTACATTATTTTTAGAAGTTATTCAACGACATAATCACCAAGTAAGTTGAACACTCTGTATATTTTAAACTCATATACATATACTTGAAGCTTAAGATTTTTTTATATGATTTGCACAATTATTAATCCTAACATTTAAGGCCATTAAAAACATTGTACCAGATTAAGTAAATCATTGCTTTTTCCAAATGAAAATAATTTCATTTATAATTTATGTATATTTTTACATATGGTGACAATACAGCCACAATACTGCCGTGTAATAAAGAAATCAACAAACGTGTCGAAAATTTAAAGTTGAGATTTTTACGTATTTAGCATTTCTGTGTGATAAGCTGATTCTGTATGATTGCAAAAAAATAAATAAATAAATTTTAAAAAAAATCATTTTTTAAAAATAATTTTTTTTTATCAGTTATCTGATATTCTTCTTTAGACTTTGTCCGTACTAAAGACATCCTTTCGTGAAGGAAAAAAATCCCCACTTGAGCAATAAACGGTGTGGAAGTGTTTGCTCGGCGGTTTGAAGTGATTATGTGACTTAAATATCGTTAGAAGGAATTAACTAGCATATTTCAGATTAGATACTGGAACCAATAAAATCGCATCTTACTAGCAAGTACTAGCAAGGGAAAGAAAATAGTTTAATAGAAAATCGAAAGAAATAGTTCAAAATCTATTGTGAAACACTTGCATTGCTTTTTCCAATTGCAAAGCAGAACAGAGGTCCAACTCCACTTATTCATTTATTAAAAAAAAATGGAGCTAACCTCACTTTAATGCTCATACAAGTAAATTCGATATTATTTTAAAACTAGTACAGCTCCAGCTTACTTTTGCAGCTAAACAGAGAACATCACAAATTAGACAAGATAGAAAAATTTATAATTTAAGGTTCTGTAACTCAAAATGAACAAATGAGCAATAACACATCTGTTTTAATAATGCCTTAAATTAATATAGCAATAAATAGTTTAAATTATATTACAAGTTACTAATTTGATACACTAGGAGAATTACCTAATAACTAACTTAAATTAAGCAAATGAAAATGTAGAAAATTATAGCAATTAAAAATTTTAAATTTATATGGATTATTGAAATGTTACTTCCTTTATGGAAAAATCTAAATTTAATATAACACTTCTTAAAAAATAATAGCTAACATGCATCCATTTTTTGGAAATCTAAAATTGGATTTGAATAAAATTTTCAGATTTTTTCTTATTCTTGCAAGAATTGTTTGTAGTTAAAAACTTAACTTAAAAAAATTATATGAAGTTTAGAACTTTAAAAAAGAATTATACTACTTTCAAATATATTGCAAATAGAACTATCAAAACTGCTGAAATCAGCCTTTGAAAATATGTTTATATTATGTATTATGTTTAAATATGTATATGAGCACTAATCAATTGAATTTATTTTAATCATTAGGGTTTTGGAGCAGGGAACTTCAAAGCTTTATTTGAAGCTATTGAGCTGGACCAGGCAGAAAGAGGAAATTTGTAATAATTAGAAAGCAAATTGATAAAAAGACATGGAGATAAAATACTATGAGATAAAATAGTTTTTGTATGATAATGACATTAATGTTTTAAATTATCATGACATAATTAAGTTACAAACAGTGAAACACTATAAATCAAAAAGCTTCAATTTTATACCCAATTTTCTTTAATTTATTTATATGGATAATATTTTTTTTTACTTTGATGCAAAAATTGTGAATTTTTCTCTTGGTGTAAAAAATTTAAATAAATTACGTTGTTATCTTTATTTCATTTCATTTAAAGGAGCATTTTCACGAAATAAAAAAACAAAGTAACATTTTGTTTAATGTAAATAATTACAATGCACGAAAGAGTCCTTCAAAACTAACTTTAATTTTAAAAAATTTACAAAGCTCATCATAAATCACATATTAAGAATATTTGAGAAACCATCAACAATATTCAACTTACACAAGTTTATGAACACTGTATCATACATCTCAAATATGACTTCTGTCTAAAAAAACAATAAGATTAACATCCTCAACAAGAAAATTTCCCATTTATTAAAATACAAAAAATAAAATAAAATAAAATTTTCATAATTTTTAACAGCACAAGTAAAATTTAATATTATACAGAAATCAAAGCATTAATTTTCAATAATAAAGTAAAAAATTCTCTTTTTTTTAAAAAGTTTTAATATAAAGTAATAAATAGATTGCACAACTATAAAGTTAATTCTAATTTTCCCCCCCACCTCAAACTGACATTTAGAAGGTGTTGTAATAACAATCAGTTTGTACCATCTGATAAGAACCCAAATTGTACATTGCATTATTTGTGTTAAGCAAGCTTAGATCCAACAGACACCTGCTGCAAATCAAAGAACTGATATGAATTTTTTTCAAGAATTACTTTCACCAATCAACAATGCAATTTTAAATGTCAAAATACATCTTGAGTAACATATCATTAGCTGTAATAATTAATTCATCTTTGAAGAAAAGAATTCCTTTTCTTTCAACATAATTATCTAGAAAATTAAAAGTAGTGTAATAAAGTAATCAGGTGTTTCAATACATTGCATAATGATTCAGGGAAATTTTCTAGATGAGGATGATTAACCTCAGCAACCAGTAACAGTGGGATCTAACCCAGAACGTTTTGTGATATTCAATTTTACAATCTCCTCAGCAGTTGTAGGATGAATGCCAACTGTTTCTTGTAATTTTGTCAAAGTAAGTCCACAACTGAAATAAAATAAAACATACATAATAACTTCCAAAACCATATAGATTTTAAGCATCAGTTAAATATTTTAAAATAATGTTAAACAGCACCTGTTTCCAGTTCAATTAAAAAAATTTAACTAATAACTATAAAATTTTGTAAATTTCAAATTTAATATTACAAAGATTATTCATTTAGAAGATAGAATAATAAATCTATAACAGACTTTTTTTAATAATTATGTACATGGAATGGATGAAATCTAAAAAATGGTGTGATTGTTTCCATGAATATAAGCAATAATTCCATAAATATAACTTTTTTTAATAAAATTTACAATTACATGAATAAATTACTTTCTTTTTCAAAGTTATAGTTTTGCAATTTAGTTTAAAAAAAACTCAAAATAAAGTAATTTAACTTCCATAAAAGTTGTAAAAATGTACATAAAATTATAATTAATTCATGAGAAGAATTTTAAAAAATGAAAATACAGTCGAATCTCGATCCATTGTTCCCGCAACTTTTGTTACCCCATATATATTGTATTGTTTTAATGGGCCAGTCACAAATGCTATTCTTATAGTGCTAATGATACTGTTTAGATTGTTTTTGAAACTAGCAGATTTCTGCGTTGATTGTTCAGAAATTCTATTGATATTTAACAAAAATTTCAAAGTTAATTCATTTTGAGAAGAAAAACAATAACTCCTGATGCTAATGGTGAAGAAGAAAATGAGGATTTGTTACAGTTTGAGAGAAATGCCTCAAATATCAGGTTTGATGTTTATGCATTATTTGATGAAAATGGTGAAACTTGTGATCTGTTCAAGAAATGGTTGTAGACATTGAAGAAGTGTAAAGTGATACTGGTGAAGACAAGGAACTTGTCTACAATCAGTGCAAACAATGAGGAATATTCTGCATTTACACAAACTTACAGAAAACAAACAACAATGCTACGTATGTTAAAAATTTATAGTTATCGCTAAGAATAAAATATCCAAATATTTTAAATAAATAAATGTACTTATTAATCCTTTTTTTTTTTCATCGTAAATATTTTTTGGAGTAAGTACATAAGTGAAATATTTTATACTTACTGTAAATTTATTAATTTTAAAATCTATTACTTTTTCATTAACTTTACATACATTTTTCTAGTCCTTATTTGACAATTTTAGTTGACCCACATTCGCCATTTTCTAGTATCTATCCTTCGTAATAAATGATCCCTTGAGAAACATTTGATAGAGTTTCTACTGCATCATAGAAATAAAATGTTTGAAAAAATAAAACATACTTCATAGCAACACTAAAGCCTTGAATTACTTCACCAGCATTCGGACCCAGAAAATGCATTCCAATTATTTTCTCAGCATCACTTTTTAAACTAACAACCTGTGGAAAAACACACTGATTTACACAAGTTACAGTTAAATTTTCAAGTAATAAAACTTAATATACAAACAAAAAATAAATAAAAATTCAAACCACACTTGTCTAAACTAAAAAAATTTTTCTAAAAAATAAAATATTAAATAAAATAATGTTCAGAAAGTAAAATAAATCATTCCTGGTACAATCCACAGCAGGCCAGGGGTGACATGGAGGTTAAGGCTCCATAGTCTCGTTACAAACCCCAAGATTGAACCCTAGTTCTTCCCATAGACAGTTTAGTACCTTAACCACTGAGCTATATAAGCAGCTCATATAAAGTTTATAATCTAAAATTGAAGCTAATAAGAGATTGGAATCGAAGAAAAATGGAAAAAGTAAAATACACGTCTCGATGCAAAGATTTAATTGTTAGTTTTAAAAAGCTTATATCAATTATATCTTATTATAAGCTTATATTAATTATAGCTTATATCAAACAAAATATATAGAGAGTCTTTACTTTAATATAACATTGATCAGCATTTTGTTGAGGTATAACATATTCTAGAGGCTTGTAAAATGCATGATAAACTTCTATTTGGCTGTCAGAATATCTTTGAAGAGCATCCTCTTCAGACAAACCAACACATCCATATTCAAGAGGAGTAAATACAGTAGTTGCAACCTATGAGATGATTTATAAATTTGTCATTTCATTAAAAACTTCGTTAGCATTATTTTAAATCACTTTCAACTATTAGCATGTTTACAGAATTATGTTTTTTCAAAATATTATGTTGAATTTGAAAATATTATTACAGCAATAAAGTAGCTGCTACGAATATTTTTCTTTCTATTATTTTAATACATATTTAACAGTTAACAGTAATATTATAATAATATTTCCATTTGAGTTCTACATCATAAAAGTAATATTATAAAATTTTTATTTTATGTGCAACACACTATAAGATGTATTTATAAAAAGAAACTCTCTTCTTAAGCAGAACGTTCTATAACTACAAAATGTTTAGATTTCTGCTTCAAAAGTCAAACATTTAATTTTGCGTAATTTTGTATTTAAAAATTCTGTAATTCGTAATTAAGATGTCATTATGAATGGGAAATTATCTTGATAGTAAAAAATATTTTACAAAAGTACAAAAATATTTTAATAGTAAAATCCTAATCTGAGTATTTGGGCAATCAAAATAAAATTTATCTTAAAAAACTATTGAAAAATAATGTAAAAATATACTAAAAACAAATCATACAAATATGCTAGCATATATATATATATATATNCAACAGTATATATATATATACAGAGAGAGAGAGAGAAACTATTAAAAAAACATGGTAGATATATTTAAATCCAAATTAAATTAATACAAACTTATAGTTGATTTAGTTAGTAAATTTTTAAATAACATTTATGTACACTATCATAGTCCATATTTTCTGAAGATCCTGCAAAAAGTCTATGAGCAAGTAATTTTCCAGCTTTAATAGCTACAGGAGTTAATTCTGGCTTCCCCTGCAAAAAAGATAGACAAATGACATTTCTAGAGAAATAAAGCAAATTGTAAAATTATTAAATATAGAAATAAAATAAAATTTATAATGTTGTAAAAGAGCAATAGCTGAAGTAGCAAGAAATTCTAGATATGTATGCATAAAAATGAAATGTATATATACTAAAAATGCATCTTTAATTTTTGCTAATTTAGGAAAATATAGATAAATATGTTATATAAATTCTCAATTAACATTATATTGTTTTTTTTTTAATTTATTAAATTCAATAGAACTTAATTAAATTAATGGAATTTAATAATATATAATTAACATTTTCCCACTACAAACAGTAACTTCAAATTTTAAAAACTCTCAGCAGAAAATTTTGCTGTTGCAACACTAGATCAACTTAAACCAAATATAAAATAAAAACAATTTAACTGTCTCAATTAAAACTATTTTTAAAAGACAAAACACTTATTAGAATAATAAAATTATATAAAAGTATTGACGAAATTACATACAAAAATAAAATTAACATAATCATGAGATAAATAATTTACCTAACCAAGCTACTACATAAAAACTCACTTGTAGCACATCACCAATAGCAAAAATGTTAGGGACACTTGTTTGCTCATTTGAAGATATTATTTTAAAGGATTCAGGATTAACTTCAACTCCTACCTTATCTAATCCAAGATATTTTGTGACAGCTTGTCTGCCTAGGAATTAGAAGGCATTTAAAATTCGTTTTTTATTTTTTATAAAATGATGAATTAAAAAATATTTTCTAACATCCTTTCTAACATCCTTTTAGATAAATAAAATTGTGTATCTTATAATAAGTTCTGTTTTATATCAATCAGCAGTATAGTAATGAAAAGGACAGATCATTAACAAATAGACAGTTAAAAATTTTGAAGAAATTAAAAAAAAATCCTTACAACATTTTTTCACTTAGATGTATATCATTAAAATCAATGAATGAAGTTTTTCATACTTTTATGGGCATAAAGCAGTGATAAAGACCCTTTTCAAATGTTAACAAAATAAGACACAAACTCTTTCATCATCTACATAAAATAAAAAATAATTTTTTTTTCATTTCAAATTTTTCATGTTTCATTATCAACTTATAGGTAGCTCTCTCAAAAGGATAAGACTAATTTTATAGTTATAAACTATTACAAACTCCGGACAGTAATAAAAATGATTTGCTGTTTGTAAAATGGCATTATTTTGCAAAGTAAGAGTGACTTTCAAAACCTGCATTTTCAGATTTAACAAGTTAACTTTACCTTTTGGATATTTCCTGAACAAACTTGGAGCAAATTTAATGCTTCCAGGTCATCCAAAAATATTACTATAAATGCTTTATTAGCATAATTTTCAGATAATAGGGATTCCATTTTTCAGTCAATTACAATAAATTTTATTAAGATTACAAAACTATCACAATTTTTACTATTAACTTGGTTTTGTGCCTGTAAGAAAAATTGAATCTTGCAATTGTAATTTGAACAACTCAATCGCTACTGAAAAACTAGGCTAATAACAATAAAAGTTTCAATAATTTTCTGACTACTACAACAGAATTTATCGCCATTTTATTGCCAAATATTTAATTGAAATTCCAACCAATTTCTAATTAATAAGAGTGCCACTAATACAAGTTTTAATTGTTTTCTGGTTGATATAGCAGACTTAATTGTCATATTATCAAAAAAAGGGAATTTATGATCAATTATCGCTTATTAGATATACTTGTAAAATTTATATTTTAAAATTCTTATTTTGGTACATTATTTAGTTTTTAATATTTTACATTTCTACATTATTTTATATATTATTGACAAAATAAAAACGTAACTTCCATTTCAAAAATAAAACATAAAAAGAAGAACATTATTGGTAAATGGTATGTTTAAATATTGCAAAAATAAAAATCAAGATTTAAAACAGCTTCAATTATAAAAAGATCTCTCACCAATGGCAACTAAAACAGTATCAAACACGTCACTATAACTTTGTTGTTCTCCATCTTCCCATGTAACTTTAAGAAGACCTGATTTATCATCTTTCTTTACACTGAGTGGAATACAATTTTGAAGAAAATTAGTACCTTCTGATTTCATATGATCACTAATCAAATTTGCCATTTGCTAAAAATATAAAATGGAAATACTGATATAGTAATATATTTTATAGCATGCATCACAAGCATACAATCACAGTATCTCTTTGGACTGTGTTAAATGCATAATTTGATTTGATTATTAAATCATAATTGATTGTGATGAGCACTAATTTGTAAATATTTTACATTAAAATATACATTAACAATATTTTACATTAAAAATATAGAATTTCCAAGAACAATTTTCATATTTTTAACCATTTAAATCTCACATAAAAAGCCAGATTTTATTTAAACCATTGAGAATTCCTTGATGTTCTAATAGGTAAAAAATTGGAGAAAAAAGAAGTCGTTCCTCAGTACATAGTGCTATTTTTGCTACATAAATTCTTTACATAAGAAATTAAATAAAATATAATATGAATATCGCAATAAAAAATGCATGAAAATATTGTTTTTCAACAAAAGATAAACATTTATTAAGTCAAATTATATCCAAGAGAAAGTAATAATAAATAGCTCAAAACATACAAATATAACAAACTAAACTATCCAGGCACTCAATACTTAAAACTAAACTGAATGTGATTCTTTTCCACAAATGTTTAACAGTAGTTTGGATCAAATCATTTAATAATCATAGCATTAGAATAGGAAATACATAAATTTTTTTAGAAAAATCAAATCCAAAAATGATTTTAACATGAATATGAATATTTGTTTACTTGATCAAAACCCCGTAAACAAATCGATCTAACCATAACAGTTGTGTTGTATCTAAGACCTGTAAGGAAGCCAGCACATTCCAGAGCAACATCTACAGACATGTTAAGGAATGTTTGAGAGATATTAAGCATTTAAACATAAAAGTCATTTAAATATTGATTTTCAAAAAAACTATAATATCTAAAGTAAATAAATATCTTATGCATTATAAAATTCCATGAAAATCTTGTTTGTAATTATCTACATATTTATTACTTTCATTAATTATACAATTAGGAAACTATTTTAGCTTAATATCTAAAGTAAATAAATTTTATTCTCAGCATACAAAAGAAAATCGTGCTTACTATAAATTTTTCATTACTTTCAAAAATTTTCTTATCAAGAAACCATTTCAATTTTGACAAATCAATAAAAAATTTATTAATTGAGACAATTTTAAAAATCTTAATTTAGATATCGTATAATTCAAAGCTAAAATTCTTTTTACAAAAATATTCATTATTATTCTAACTCTGGAAGAAAAATGGCTCTTCTAAGGTTTTGAAAAGCTAAATATCAATTGAGAAAAAACATGTAAAAAAGGTTCATATTAGAAATTTAAATGTTTCATAGAAAACAGAAATTAAATTTAAAAAAAGTCGATCAAAACAATTTTGAACAATCAATCAAAATTTGATAAAATTTTAAATAACCGCCATTTCTTTTTGTAATACAGTATATGGAAATTATTATTTTCCAATTTTTTACATCTATATGAAAAATTTAAATAGAAATTTGTTATGACAGTGTTAATTTTAACTTTCAATAATTTGATAATCTCTAAAAAAATAAAATAGGTCATAAACAAGAAATAATAAATTTTTAATAAAGAAACCTTTACTTTAAAAAACTGTTTTTATTATTATATTCTATTTTTTTTAAAAAAACTTTTTTCATTAATTGATTATACTATTTTTTATGAAAATGTTTTCTACGTTTGAAATATTATTAAATAAAAGCAAATTAAATTAATTAATTCTCGATATGATTTTGAAGGATACAACTACCACCAATTACTAACCTGAAATTGAAACAGATGGGTTTAAATTAAAACGTCATAATATAAACTTAAAATTTAATTAAGTGTATGATAACAATTATGTTATAATATGCATAAATATGCTATTAATGTGCAAAACAAGACAAAAACATAGGAATATGTATTTGTCACTATTTTATTTCAGTGTAAAACTCTTTTTAATTATTACTTAAAACCTCATAAAAATTATTTTAACTAAAAAAAAATTATAACTTTAACTTTCTTTCATGAAATTTGGAGGGAAGGGACCGATTATTAGTGGTTTTTTATGCACTTATTTGGATAGATTATGATCCTAAATAATAAAACAATTTTTTTTTTCCAACATAAATAAGTCTTTTCAATATATTTGTATTTTTAGTAACTGATTAAAAAAATATTAAATGACATAAAATCAGCCAAATCATTCTCTTTTAAATCATTTTTTATTTAACCACAGAAATTCTAAACATTTAATTTTTTTAGTCCACTTTACTCTCAAAATTTTTAACATATTCAAAATATTAATGCACTAAAATACTTAACATTAACTAAAGAAAAAATAAAAGTAATNGTACATTACCGTACATAAAGTCTTATTCCCCCCTCCTCAGCGTAGGTACATTTTATTAGTCTAACCCCCTTTTTCATAAAAATTAAAATAATTCTGTTTTAAATGAAATTAAATATTCATTTAAAATAATTTTTGATTAGAAGAGGTTTTGGATTTCCAGGCGGCAGTGCTGTGATTGGAGGAGGATGTTTTCACCCGGTACCAGAAAAAGTTTCGGGGAAAGTTTGCAATTTTTTATTTTGCGAGACAACTTTTTTTTGAGAACTGATTTACTCATTCTAATAAGTGGTCGCCGCGTGAAAAAAAATACAAGAACAGACATATGTATAATACATGTGTAGAAAAAAGTCACATTTAAATTTGGTGTATGCTTATAATGTACGTACTTTGTATAATATCCCCCTCCCCATCGTACAAGACCGTACAAAATAGCAAATCCCCTCCCCCCCTTCGGCATGTACGTACTTTTTGAACGGCCCCTAAGTAGTAATTAAGCATATCAATAACAAAACAGTTATGCAGTGAATTCGGGTAACGAGTACCAAAATAATTATTAAATAAAAACTAAAAAGAAAGTTTAAAATTATTTTTACAACAACTCAATAAAAGCAATTTTGAAAAATAACTTACGTTTTACCAGGAGGAGTTTTCAAGCTGAATATGTCATCACTACTTAAACAAAATTCAGAAGCACCAGGTATATTAGGATATTTGGGCCTCCCTCCAACGGCAATAACAATATTTTCTGCTGTTAACACTTGCTTCTAAGCAATTAAGCAATCATTATTTTAAAAGATCAACTAAGAAATTTTTTTATAAAAAGAATCAAATGAAATACTTTTATGCGTAACATTTTTTATTTTCAGAATTTAAGTATTTATGAACACCTACTTTTCCAAATTTGTCAATTGTTTCAATTTCATGAGCTCCAATAAAACTTCCTTTAGCATTAAAATAGTCAACATTCCTAAAAAGTAAAATGCAAAATACAAACAAACACAAAGAAAACGTTTTACTGTAAGAAAAAGATGTTTTTACAATCAATGTAATCTTTGTTGTAAACAACTCTTACATATGAGATAATATAACAGTATAATTTTAAAACTAACACCTTAAATGAAATTTTTCATTTCTTGTCTTTGGGGCCATCAACAAATGATATCCTGCTTGGAAGGGAGGGAAGGAGTTTGTGAAATCGTGGAAATTTGTGAAAAGAAGAAGGTCACGAATTGTCACAGTTTTGTGAGTACACAGTTCCCAGTTTCATTGTTAAATGTGTAACACTACTCACTTTTGCAGAAATTAAAACATTTTAAATAAATCTATAAAATATTTTATATTATCTTCTTTTCATCAAAATACGTAAACACATAATCATTAATATTGTTACGTACACAAATATCATTAAAATGCGTAGTATAATGTCAAAAATAAAATTCTAACTATGAACCATAGTTAATGCTTTTTTTCTTATATAAAGTACATGTTGGTGAAATATAGAATGACATATGACAGGAGGTATGGTAAAATAAATAAATAGACACAAATAAAACAGAAATAGAAGCTATGTTTATGACAAATGCCTGACATCATTGTCTACAAATACTAATAAATGAAAGCTAGAAAACAAATTCCTTTTAAACGTTCTCCTCCACTTAAAAGTATGTTTATTATACGTTATGTTGGTTAGGTAGCAAAATTTCATGAAAACAATTACAGAAATATGAGTACACATGTTTTAAATTTGGAAGAAGAAAAATTATTCCAACGATTTTGTAAAACCAGGGTAATGGGTGTTTTTATCAAAAAATAAAGGAGATTCAAACAAGAGTTTCTCTGGATTGACTGTTTGTGTAAATTTTTCAACATTGTCTTTCATTTCAATTTATTTGCAGTCATAAAAAAATAAAAATTTTATGTAATTTTTTGTATAAATTGAAGTTTGAATTAAAATAATAGCAACAAAAGATTCTTTTCCAACTTATTTTATATCACAATTAATATTTCTTAATAATTTCAACAAAAATAAATAAATAAAGATAATGAAAAATTTATATATTTCATACAGCAAACAATATGACCAATACTTTACTTTTGTTTTAACTGTACTCTATGCCCCCAATTCAGAGATTTTATATGATTTGTAACTGCAGTACTCAATACATTCCAGTTATGCTTTACATTTTCATCAGTAATCCAACCATATTTTTGAGAATTTTCAATTGTTTTACCAAGTAAAGATGCCTGGTGGAACAGTTTTTTAGGAATACAACCTACGTTGACACAAGTACCTCCCAGGCCCCAAGTTGTTCCTATAAAGCAAGAGTTTGATTATAACTTACCTATAAATTTATACGGATAATAATAAAGTTTTTTAAAAATTAATTTATTGATAAGCTATTTGATCACATTACATTTAGGATGTTTTGAGTTATTAAATAAAATTAATTTATTAACATTTACAGCATTTAATTAAAAACGATTAAAACATTATAACTTATAAATATTTAATAACAATTAAAACTTTAAAGCTAGCTCTAAGATGATTCAATAAAAGAGCATCATTTATTGTAATTATTTTAAGTGATATGGGAAAAATTTTAATTTCCCTAGGCTTTTTTTTTTCTAATAGGGGAAAATATTGCAATTTTCTCAAATTCTGAAGGAAAGAAATTTTGTGAGCTATTTTAATTACTTTTCATGAAATATAAAAAGGAAATAGCACAACAAAGGAGATGAGCATTAAGAGTTACTTCATAAGCAATATTGAAATTTTTTTCCTTTAAATAAATATTTCCATAAAACTAAAAATATTAAGAAAGAAACACAGAAAGTAGAAGAAATTTTTTTAAACAAAATGCTTTAAAATAAAAACAATTGTCACTTTTTCATTCCTAATTAAAATTTGAATCGTGATGTGATAGAAGGAAAAAAAAATTATAATTATTACGCACAATGACAGAGAAAATGAATAATTTTTAAATACTAAGCTGTAGATTTATAATAGCTTTTAAATCGGATGTTAGAATAATAGCTTTTAAATCTGATATTAGTTAAAAACATCATAAAAACAATATTCACACAATAAATATTAAAACATTTTTATTTCTAATTAAAATTGTGATGCAGAAAAAGAAAAATTAAAGAAAAAAAATAAGATAATTAATAAATGAGATAGAAAAATAATATTATAATAGCAGAGAAAAACAATATTTTAATAATTTCAAATATTTGAAATGTTAAGTAGAAGATTTTAAACAATAGTTATCAAATGTCATAAAATTAAAAGTAATATATATATATATGTATATATATATAATAAATAATAAAAGGGGCAGTGGGAGAGAAAA
>NC_092208.1:42304622-42369263 GCF_043381705.1 Parasteatoda tepidariorum | reverse complement strand
TATTTATATATATATATATATATAAACTAGAGGTTTAATGTAGAAGAAATATAATTTACCTCTTATAGATGGATCCACATAATCCAATACTGCAACTTTTTTCCCTAATATTGCTCCTATAAATTAGAGAAAAGCAAGTTTTATTGATAAAATCAATAAACTGAATTTAATGAAAATATACAACTGAATAACAATGATAGACTCTTTTACCTTCTTTAGCACAAGCTAAGCCACCAGATCCTCCACCTATGACAAGTAAATCATAGTTCCATTTCCGATTCACTGAAAATGAGAAAAATGTAAGTATACAATACAGTTCAATCTTCTGAATAGACATTATTAAATATAGGAATGTTGTAGGTATGAAGGGCATTATATCACATAAGAGTTCATTTAATATTTACACAAATTTATACCAACAAACAGTGCATAAGGAAATTATTTAAAGGGGTTTAAAAATAAATTATAAACTACATTAAATACTCAATATGCATTAAAAAATAAGTTGAATTGTGTATTTAAAGCTGATTAAAAATTTGATTGGGAAACTTGAGTTAATGTGAACATGGGATGAAATAGAACTATCTTATTGTGCTTTTAATGTGCATACACTATTTTCATTTTTTTTTTAATATTTACTTTCATATACATTCATTGGGTATTTAAGGGAGAAGGATATTTAATTTTAAAAACTCTAAATTTATTTTTATCTAGTCTTATTAAAGTTTTCTAATTAAAATATCTAAACATATTATAGAAAAAACAATAATTAGTACAAGAAAAAAAACTTAAGGTGTCTATAATATAATTAAATTTAATTGACATTCCATATACAAACATTTTATAATTACAATTTATGCAACAGATAGAGTTCTACATAAATTAATGTAAGATCTATTTAACAAAAATTTTATAATTAATTTCTTCAGAAAAGGTAAGAAATATTGTTTTAAAATTTTTTTAAAGAAATTCATGAGATTAAATGGCTAAAATAATATTAAAAAAATAAAAATTTAAATAAAATTTGATTAGCTAAGTAACAAATAAGAAATTTCTTAAAGATAAAATATGTTCTTACATAAGACAACTAATATAAATTAAAAGTGGGATTTTTCAATAAGGAGAAATCGACCTAGATATGATAAAAAAATTGAAGATTTTATGTACAATGACAGATTTAAGGGGACCCAGTGCTTCGCTCAAACCTATTTGTTATACCCTGTAATCTTTTCATTTAACAGTAAAGATATTATAAGAACTGCAACAATTTCGCCAGATTCGAAATTATTGTAATGTCAATTCTCTTAATTTTCATAATGATAAAAGAAGATAAATTACCCCCATTATGAATTCGTCGTTTGGTAAAAATTGTAAATAAAACTCGTGTTCTTAACAATCTATTAGACATTTTCATCAATCTGAAAACAAAAGATTTATCAAGTATAGAATTACAAAATCATGTCATTCCTTAATTTATTCACACTTCATTTCTAAAATAACAATCAGTTACAGAGTACTCGCTGTTACAGATGAAACAGAGAAAACATCAATCCGAAGATAAATAAATAGCAGGTTGATAGTTATGATAAATTGATTAATAAGTTCAAGATGCAAACGGTACTAATGATCCAAATGAAACTGCTCTAATTTGTGTTTAGAAAATTCAAAAACTGACTGAGAACCTGTTTGATAAAATGCATTTAACCCTCCAGTTTGCTTTCCATTGGATTTTTTATTCACATAGATGAATTTTTCACAGATTGTGAGTATGGTCCCAATATTTGTCCTCAAACTGAGGTTATATCTATAGAAGCTCTAAGCAAGTAGTCTGCCAACTGCGAATTTTTGATCAATCTATCAATTGTAAATATTTTTATTCTGAGAGCTGAAGTACCCGTTGGCAGAAGGGATAGCATGTTGACTTTGTTTGTTTTTATTTAGGAATTTAAAGTCATAATTCATAAAAATAAAGCACTTCGAAGTTTTGCTTACAGCTGATGAGGTATTCTTACATAAAAAATGGCTACAATCGTATTACATTTATCTTTCTTCCCTAAACACGTGAATGCATCTTTGTAAATAGAATAATTTGTAATATTAAGGAAGTATTGTATTATCTTGTTTTAAAAACTCCAAAATTATGCATAGTTCAGTATTCTAAAACTAAACTATGCTTACTTTTTATGTGAATGTCGCTGATAATCTGGATTTTATAAATATAAGTTTAATTCAATAATTTTATTACTATTGAAAAACGAATATTCTGTTCAAAATCCAAGTTTGTTTGGGAAAATTTCTCCATCGTGATCTGCGGTAGAAAAATTGTAAAGTCTTAGTAACATGATATGGAAATATCCCCTTTTGTTTACTTACCGTTTTCTTCAATGTGAAAATAAAGTTTTCACCCTACCCTTTGTGCTGAAATTTATCTTGTAGGAAGAGTAGTACTATAGACAAATGCCAAGCATATAGTCCTTAAGCCATTAGCTGCGTTCTTGATTTTCATTGCTTTTAAAGAGAATGAGTTATTAAATTCAATTCATTCCTCAATGTCCTAGAAATTTAGTTGAAAATTAAGTAACTGAAAAATGTACATAATCTTTTGATACTTACGTTGTCATCTTTTGTTAATTACATATTTAATGAATTTAGTAACTTCACTTTTCATCATAAATGTGGAAAAGAAAATTTTTTATTAAATTTTTACTTCAATTTTTTTTTGTCTAAATAGTAATTTTATAGACAGTTGTTACTTAAAATTTGAATAGAATATACATAACAATAGATTGTAGAAAAATTGATTTTGCATGTTTCTTAAAATAATGTTTTTCTTTTCTTTTTTTCTTGGCTATTCAGGGAGGAACAGCTAAGAAATATCAACTGAAAATTTTAAATCTTGTATGGATTCATGTATATATATTTAAGTCTTTTATTCTTGAGGATGTGAAGAAAATTATTGTGTTGATTAATGCGTTATATTTAGGAATAATTTATGCAATTAACTTATTGATAACAAAATATTTGAGTAAAAAAATATTTTGATTATGAAAGATGGGATTGTAAGAACATTTAAACTGTCAATAAATTCTGAAATTTAATTATATGTATTTTTTTTTTCAGATATATTATTGTTCATTTGAAGAAAACAAATTATGAAGGTGAAAATTCTATCAAGAAACCCTGACGACTATTTAAGAGAGACAAAAAATGATATTCATAAAAGTAAGTTTAATGTGTTAATAAGTTTATAAAACTTTTTTTAATTTGATAAGCAAAGCAAATCAATTGTAAATATTAATGACTTTTTCTATGATTTAATTAATGTTAAATTAAAAATTAGATTCTTTCTAAGAAATCAGTTATGGTTATCCCTCATATCTAAACTTTTATTTATATTTAATAGTATGTAAAATATAAATTCAATTCAGCTTAACTACATTACAATCTAGACTACCAAAACTACATTTGAACCTAGAATGTTACTTTGTAGGAAAAATCTGATGAAGCATACATAGTTAGAAAATATAGATGCACGCCATGCGCAGATACATTGGTGCTGATTCTCCGATTTTGCAGATACTTTTGAATTATTTATTTTAATATAAAAAAGAATATGCGCGGGCAAAAAAAAAGTTTGCAGTGTGTGTAAGAGGGGGAGGGTATCATGATTTATGCATGGTAGAAGAAAGTCAGTGTTTAGTTGTATGCATGATGCTCCCAAAGAGAAAAGATATAACTGCCACTTTAGTCCAAAACATAGTGATCCCATCATTAGCTGTCGAGCCCTCAACCAGCTGATATCTTACAACTCAACTCAATTAGACTATCCCTTTACAGCAAAAATAGACGATTGCGTGACAGTAGGAAATCTTTTTATGTGATTTTGTGTGGAGCAAAATTACTAATATAACTTAATATGATAATTACTTTATGAATTTAGCTCTATGTATAACTATAAATATTAATGTGCATGTATATATATATATAGATATTTGTCAAAAATAAATAAAAATAGTATTAAGTTAACTGATTTCGTATATTTAATAAAGTTATTCTAATATCAGAAATATTAGATACTAATATTAGCTTGCAGATACTTTGGGATTGTGTGCGCAGATACTTTATGTTTTTATCTTACTATAGAAGCATAAAGCAGTCTATTTGAGAAATGTTATACACAGTTTATAAATTCTATGATGTATTGAATTAAGAAAACAATTTTTTTTTCTATCTATACATAGTTTGATACATTATTACTTTATATTTCAGTTAAACGAAACTATGATCC
Organism: Parasteatoda tepidariorum; assembly: GCF_043381705.1. NCBI lineage: Eukaryota > Metazoa > Arthropoda > Arachnida > Araneae > Theridiidae > Parasteatoda > Parasteatoda tepidariorum. The sequence continues at coordinate 42,364,975 of NC_092208.1, read as the reverse complement.
AGCTCTTCATCCCTTTGATGTTGCCAGAGAATATACTAGAGCCTTAAATGCTATTAAGTTAGAAAGGGTGTTAGCCAAACCATTTATGTATTCATTAGACGGTCATAATGATGGTATTCAATGCATGTTGAAACACCAAACATCTCTATCTCTATTGTTTTCTGGAGCTTATGACGGAGAAGTAAGTCTTAATATAATGCTATAATGCACAGTTTCTCTTAAAGAAATATTTTTGGCACTAACTAACCTTCAAAACTCCTTTACAAACAAGACAACAATATCTTAGCCTAAACTCTATTAATGTTGTCGAACTCTGATCAGAATAGAATATTGATACTCTAATCATGTTAGCTCTTCTAATTTGTTCACTAATTTATAAATATTAAATTGTTCAAGCTAATTTTAGTAACATATGACATGCATCATTTTTATTAGTAAATGTTGTATTTATTTATTTCAGAGTAGTTCAATGTTAAAAAAAACTTTGTGTATTCAATTTAAACTTTGTTTGACATCCTTATTGTGTGAATTACTTTCTTGCAGTCACTGTTTCATGGTATATAATCATTATTTGCTGTGTTAAATTGAATACGCAACTAATTTGTGAGTCCTTTTTTATAAATAAAGAAAAAAAACTTCAAAATTTTCCGTATTCATATTTNAAAATTTTCGAAATCAATTTTGACAATAAATATGCATTATATAGTACGTGAAAGTAGCACAAAATTAATTGGAGTATGAGATAATTACAATAACTAATAGTCTGCATTGAAGTAATGAAATACCGATTTTTCTACATACTTAATTATTTTTTATCTCTCATAGGACTCTCTATGGGCCGAAACGAATGTTGCCCCCTAAAATTATTCCTCATAAGGCATGCATCCCACTAGTTTATTTCAAAATTGGCGAGTCACACTTCCCTAGTTTCCCTTGTTAGTGGTTTATGCAAAATATCTTTTACCAAAAAACTTTTTTTTTTCCCTTTGATGATCGAAAAAAAAAATTAAGAGTCTACTTTTATCGCATATTTTACTTGCATTTTTATTCTTTATTTACATGATTACATTTTTGAATGGGTAATATTATTTTTTAAAAAAATGTTTAATAAGAATTTATTTTTAATTAAATTATTTAAAAAATTAGGCTTGTATAAAGCTAAAATGTTTTGATTTGTATTACATAAAATGCATACAGTTCAATTATTTTTAGATAATAGTCATTTTGTGTCAAAAAGTCTTATTTAATGTTCTGCATGAACTAATGAAAATGACTTTTATCATAGATTCGCATGTGGAATTTAGCTAATCAGAAATGTTTAAAAGCAGTTCAAGCTCATGATGGTATAGTCCGAGGTCTTTGCATGCCAAATGATGGCAGCCGTTTATTGTCCGTGAGTTTAACTTTTATTGATTTAAATTATTGTTATAATCTACCTTAACCTTATAGCAATAATACTATGTTTTTCTTCAATAACTTTATTTCTTATTAATTTTTCCTATTATCAGTCATTTGCTAAAATATATGTGAAATTGTGATTTATCTTGTAATAAAATATTAAAAAAAATTTCTCATATGATTATCGATCAATCCTGTACCTGTTTTAATTTTTGATATAAGTGTGAAATTATATAATCAATAGTAACAGGTGTCAATCTGTTATTCATTACTAAATGTTTTCTAAAAAGTTTATTATAATTGTGTTGATTTTTTACATGAATCTTAGCTGTATCAGCCAAACTTAAACAAAAATAAACCTGTTTTTATTTAATGGTAGAAATGATATACAAGTTAAATTGAATTTATTAAGATTATGTAAGTAAATAATTGTTAATAATGTATTAAAATATTTGATGCAAAGATTCTTATAATTAACTATATATATTTAATCCATATTTTACTTATTATATCTTGAATTTATGTAATAATAATGTCAAAAAATTTAATTCTATCTCTTTACTATTTATGGCTCATTGTTATATAGTTTAGCTATAAATAGATAACCTTTTAAGTAGCAAAAAGCTGGTTGTATCCATAGTTAAAAAATAACTATTTGAATGCAAGTGTGGTTTATCTTCAACAAAAAAAATTGTGGTCAAAGTAGAGACATAAATTTGTTATTATGATCTAATAATTTCTTGTCAATATGGAATAAATTTTATAAATATTTTAGCAGTAAGTTAATCTTAATAATATGTTTAAAGTATTTAAAACTAAAGTTATGGTCTTATTAATAGTTTTGTAAATGAGTTTAAAGTTGATATAAAAGTTAACAGTTAAAGAATTGATGCTGTGCAAATATGAAAAAATAATTCTTTAAATAAAATTGTCGAAATAGTTTTAAAATTCTTAATTTTCTTTACAGTGTCAAACTTAGATCTTTTTATATTTTTGACTTTTATAATATAGTCAGCCAATTTCTAACATTTGAAGGAATTTTTTAGATTGCAAATTAGTCTACAATATTAGTCAAATAGTTGTCTGTAGCTGTCATCCACACATTCAATTTTTCTGTTATTTATTACTCCCTTTCTTTTTTTTCTTTTTCTTTTTTTAAAATTTTTTACATAGTTAGAATTTTGTATGAAGTCAAAATGCGTAATGCAATATTTGTCAATATGCATTTAATTGCAAGAACTTCGTTTCAGTAGGATGTGATAATCCTTAATCTGAGAAAACTTAATAAAAGTAAACACATTTTTTTATGAAATTTTATGGAAATTTTACTACTCATGCTTATTGTATTGTGAAATACGTGTCTGAAACTGTCATCCACATATTTAAGTTTTCTGTTATTTATTAATCCCTTTTTTATTTGTTTATTTTTTTATCTAGTTAAAATTTTGGATCAAGCTAAAATGCAATATTAGTCAATATACATATAAATGCAAGAATTTTGTTTTAGTGGGAAGGATATGATAATTCTTAATCTGAGAAAAGATAATAAAAGAATATTATGGAAAAAGATGTTATAAGAAATAATTTTTATGTATTTTATTGGAAATTTTACTATGCATGCATATTTTACAAAATTTAATTTCTTTTAAAATTTGAATTTTTTATTTTTGCACTTGTTCACAAGTTAAATTATTTTATCTTACAAAATATATTTCCTAAGAAGTATCATCTAGACCAAGGCTGTCCAACTGCAAAGAGCCCATGGGCCAGAATTCCGGTCACTGGTCACCTGGCGGGCCGCAGTTTGAAAAAGTTGAACAATAACCTCTAACCTCTTATACAATAACAATTAATAGTTGAATCATGAAACAATGGAACAGAAGGATTATAAAACAATTTGCGTACATTTTGATGGGAAAACTGAGGTCAATCAGGCTGAATAAGAAGTTGGCGGGCTGCACAATATGTGTTGAGGGGCCACATGCGGGCCACCAGTTGGACAGACCTGATCTAAACTTATATTTGTATGCTCCAAACGTTAAATTTGGCTTATTACCAAGCTTAAAAACTATGAACTTAAATACTAATTTTACAGCCACTCAATGATAAAATGTTGTTTTATTTATTTTAGCTAGTTGCAATACCTGAATAGTTTCAGCTTAATGATCATTAAATCAAAATTTATAAAACTATAATGTAACATTAAATTATTTTTAATAAATTATTATTAAGCATTAAAATGTTAGAGGAAGAACTATATTATATTTCTATGCATTTGTTTGTGAGCTTATTAATATATCAACTGAGTGAATATTCTCTCTAGGTTGGTGATGACAAAGTTGTGAAACACTGGAGCTTAGAAGAGCCAGCTTTAACAGAGCCTATTGAAGCAATTGTTATGAAGGTAAAGAATTTCATATTACAAGAAGAAAATTTTAAATTTATGTAATTTTATATATATACAGTGAAACCTCCTGTTATGGACACTCCTGCAAAACGGACGCCTCTCAATACGGACATATTTTTAATTCCCCGGGAATCTCCTATGAATAAACCATTACGAACATTCTCCGCAAAGCGGACACTCTTGTAACCGGACGCGGACAGTCATTTTGGTCCTAAAGCGTTGTTTTTTATCTCTCCAAACCGGACACTACTTTTTCAAAATAAATTGCAAGCTAAAAAAATGCAACTTTTCACCATTTTTAAAGCATGTAAATAAAACTTTTTGCCTTNTTGTACATAGCTTCTAACATTAATATAAATATTGCAATTTCAAAGATTCTTATGTTTTTTACATTTTTCACTTGTTGAGAAATTCTATGCAGAATTACACCAAGCTTTTTTAAAAAATTATGTAGCTGATTTTTAAAGATTGTAGTAAAAATAATATATTTTAGCATACTCCTTGCACTATCAGGCAAAAGTTTTTGTATCCTCCTGTAACCAGAGAATTATACGATGTCTAAACATCTCTTTTAAAAAAAATTTTTATAGTCATTCGATTGTTTCTAATGATCCTCTAGGTGCTACCAACTTGTTTTCAAACTGTTATTTATAGTTTTTTTTAATTTTTATATTGTTAAATGCATAACATTTTATGCCGACTGGCTCAGAGATTTTAAATTTTTTTATGATGAAACTTGTAAATTTCTAAATTACTACCTCTTAGCTGATGTATTTACTAATGTTGCTATTTTAGCTTTATAAACTCAACCCCAATTTAAATTTTTTTTTTTTTTTTACATTACTCAAGCTTTTTTTCTTCACTTGTTAGATTTTTAAAAGTTCTCATAGTAAAATCCTTTTAACTTTCAAAAAATATTACAAGAAACTATAAAAATTAAAAATAAAGTTTTCTTAATTGTAATATGTCTCTATAGATTGACAGATAAAATAGTAATTAAGGAAATCTCGCTGTAAACTTTCAGATGACATAGATCATGTTTAATGCTTATTCCATGAAAAGGGAAATCAAATAATTGGAAAGTAATAAAAAAATTTCTTATGTTTATTGAGAAAAAGCAGAATAGCTATCAGTTATTAACAAAATATCTTTAACAAGCCTTTTATATTATATCAACAGTATCATGCTTGAAATTAAAAATAAAACCATGATTGACTAGAGTCATTTTGGCTAAGAAAGCATCATACTAATGAGTGAAATGCCACTCTGAAGAGGAAAGTGTTCAAAATATGTGTGCAACATACTTATGGGTCAGAGACTTGGACTCTCATTACAAAATCTATACAAGCATTTAGTGCAACACAGGGAAGTATGAAATGATAATTATTGTTTACTCTGCGTTATGAGATAAAGCCAAAAATGTGTTTCATGAATAAGAGAACAAATAAAAGTTTTCTAAAATTGTCTAAATAGTTTTAAAATTCTTAATTTTCTTTACAGTGTCAAACTTATCCATATATTAACAATTTAAATGCCAACAATACATTAACCACTCATCTATTTTATTAATTAGTTATTTTTTATTGATAAGTTATTTTTTATTGATAAAGTAAGAAACTTCTTTTACCTGTTATTTATATTATTTCACAGATTTTAAACTTTGGGATACCTCCAATTTATCTTGACTAGATTAAACTGTAAATATTGAAATCTCATTATTAGTCAGAAGTCAAATTTCCATTAAATATTCTACTTTCAAAACTTTGTATGATTAATGGCATGAGATTGAAAAATAATCTACTTTCAGTCATTGTTATATGTGTCCATACAGATGTAAAAAAAATGACATCTTCATGTATTTTCGAGGACATGGATCTATGCTTCATTTGTGGTTAATATTTTATAACAATTTAGTAACTGCAAAAATAAAGTAATGTTTTCTTGCCAAAGCATAAAAGAAAACACAAGGTATATCCTGTCAAAATATATTGTAGCTGTTCAGTCGTATTATTATGCACAATCTCACATAGATAAAAATATTGCGATATAGAATCTCATGCAGAAGAAATACTGTGGAACAATATCACCAACAAAGTATTGTGGGACAATTTTAAATTTAAAAATTGCACTAACTGTACTGTTGTGTAGTGTCGAAATTCTATTCTAGAATTGAACTAGTAAATAATTACTAATTCATTGTATTATTTTATTACGTGAGTTAACCCTTGATTACGAATTTTTTCTTTTTCAGACTGTTGTTAGTGGAATAGATCATCATCGAAAGCAATCTATGTATGCTACATGTGGTGAAAAAGTCGATATTTGGGAAAGTACTCGATCAGAACCCTTACGTTCTCTCACATGGGGTGTTGATACTGTAAAATTTATCAAGTTCAATCCTATTGAGGTTTGTAGAAATATTTACCTTTTTTATTAATAGTTATATTTTAATTTAAAATTGTATTTTAAGTAAACTAAAGCATAATTAAATTTTGGTTTTTATTTATTTATTATTTTTATTTTAAATTTTCCAATTACCAATTTTTTTTCCTTCAATTTTATTTAAAGTAATCTTTTTATTTTTTAATGCTTAATAAAGTAAAATTTATTTTTTAAAATTATTTTTAATTAATTAAAGGTGAAAATTTGCATAATTTTCCTTTTTTTTCATAAAGTTTAACTAATATTTAATTATTTTTCTAATGTTCTGTTATTTAGTGTTATATGGTCATCTTCACCTCATCAGAAAATGTGTTGGCAAATATCTTGCTTCTAGGCACAAAACATTACAGAAGCGTAATTCTCTTACAGATGTAATGAACAAACTGTTTAATCTTAATTCAGTTTTCACAAACAAATACCATTGTGTAGTTAGATATAAAACTAAAGTTTAATTTTAGAGCATACAGTCAGACCTTCATTTTTATAATTAAAAAGAAATATAGACTAGTAAGACAAATTTTAACTCATACTAGTCAATTAAATATTTAGTGTTCAATTAAGTGAGACTGGCTGGTGCAGTAAAGTTACTTGTTTTAAAAATACTAATAATAAAACTCATCTTTTCAATTTGTTATAGGTTAATATCTTTGGTTGCACATGCAGTGATCGGAGCATAGTTCTATATGATGTAAGAGAAGCCAATCCTCTAAGAAAAGTAAGGAATAAAAATTTACTTCCTTCTATTAAAAGAAACTATTATATCATTTTGACTTTTATTTATCTTCAGTTTTTTATATAATAATATTTGTGTGTCTAAAAATAACCAATAATTTGAAAATCAATTAAAGAAGAACGGCAGGTGATAACAATTTACAAGGAGCTGCATTCTGCTTAGGAAACTACACTCTATAACAAAAAAATCAATGCACCAAGAAGGAGTTGTCCGATTGAAACGAAAATTGGTGGATAGGAAGACAATGTACAGAATAGTAAATGATTAAAATTTCAAAACAATTGAATAATTTATTGCAGAGTTACAGTAACAAGTTCAATAAGGTGTTGACCCGTCTCTAGCCTGGATACAAGCTGCCACGTGGCATAGACCGATAAAGCTCCAGGATGATCTCTTGCGGTATTTCCTGCCAAATTCGATCCAATTGTCGAACGAGGTCATCAACATTCCGTGCCAGATGCAATCGCCTTCCCATCATATCCCAGACATGCTTCATGGGAGACAGATCTGGCAGGCCAAGGAAGACTAGCTTGCAGACAGTTCATAGCAACACGTGCCGTATGTGGTCTGGCATTGTCCTGCTGAAAAACCAGCCCATGGGGCTGCAAAAGGAACGGTAGCAAAACAGGTCTTAGGATCTCGTCGATGTACCGCTGAGCAGTAAGTGTACCTCTAATGACGACCATAGGGGTCCGGCTGTCAAAGGAAATGGCACCCCAGACCATAATGCCTTGTTGAGGGCCGGTGTGGCGTGCAATAGTGAAGGCAGGATCCCCCTCTGCTATGTGCGTCTCCAAAAACGTACTCGATGATCGTCAGGACACAGTTGGAAGCGGGATTCGTCGCTAAAGACTATGCGTCCCCAGTCGGCATCATTCCAGCCATATCTGTTCAAAACATTGCTGCATACGAAATTTCAAACCAATCGGATGATTGCTTCTTGGTGCGTTGATTTTTTTGTTATCGAGTGTAGTTACTTATTCTGACCAAGTTTAAAATGTTGTTACTAAACTCGTCAGTAGATGCAAAAAGAAAAAAAATTATTTAAATGCACTCTGTTAAAGTACACTTGGATGTGCACTTTGTTAAAGTGCATAGAGTGTTGAGCTCTGTGAAAGTGCACTCTTAAAATGCACTCAGTATGTAAAAAATGGCTTTCATCTGTTGGTGCTTTTTATTAGATTTTTATAGTATGGTAAGAAAATGGTAGTAAAAAAATATGCAAATGTTTAAAGTATTGCCTATTTTTAGGTCACCATGGATTTGTGTTCTAATGCAATATCTTGGAATCCAATGGAAGCATTTGTTTTTGTTTCTGCATCTGAAGATTATAAGTAAATTCTTCTTTTCTTAACTTTCCATATTTTTTTCCTCTTTTGATACCATTTATAATACAGAGTGTTTTTATAAAGGGATAGTAATAATATATCTTAAAATTTTTAAGATGAGGTAAAAAAATTTTTAGTATGTATATTGCTTATTATAAATTACTTTTTCCCTGAAGGAAATGGAAGCTTTTTCAACTTGCCAATTTTTGATAAAAGATTAAAGTAAATAAATATATTTATAATTAATGTGAGGTCTAATATTGTATTATACTTTTTTCTATTTATCATTTTTATTATTCAGATTTAAAATTATATATATATATATATAAACTGAATAATCAGAAATTAGCACTGTAATAAAATGTAGAAAAAGCTATATGAAAAATTTTCATTACTATAAAGATACAAAATATTTTGATTTTTAAAAAAAAGAAAAATAATAATTTTTGTGCCTTACCTATGGAACATATGGTAGTATTGAACTATTATAATCTTTTAAACCATAGACAAAGTTCAAAATGTGGTTGCCTTTTAAAATTCAGATTTTCAATTTGTTTTACTAGAATATTATAATAAATATTTTTACAAAATGTAGGTTTTTTTTCTCTCTTTTTTTTAGAATAGATGTTGTATATTTCATTATAAAATAGCACATTAGTTAGTTTTTGCCTCAACATAATTTATATTACATTTCTTTTTTTTACTTGTATGTTTTCTTCTTTAACTTGTATATTAACTTTTGAATTTAATGCAATACTTTCTTTTTTGCCTTGCTTTGAAAGTTTGAATGTTATATCTAATTTATAACTGCAACGTTTTGTAGTATTCTATGTACTCTGTATCTGTACTATGTATTCTGTTAAAAAGTCATTTGAATTTTGTACAATTTGTTTGTTATTTTTGTAATAATTCATATTTTTTTAGCCTGTATTCTTTTGACATGCGAAAACTAACAATGCCTCTACAAATACACAAAGATCACACTTCAGCTGGTAATTATTTCATATAATTAAAGAATATCAAACATTCCTTGATACAGTATAGCTTTTCTTTATGATGCCTATTTTATTTTAAATTATGCATGTTATATCCTTTAAATCATTATTATTTGTTTTAAACATATTGATCTTTTAAATATAGTAAAAATGAAAAAGAATTTATTATTGTTGATATTGATAATAAGGAGGATTCCTGTACCTAAGAAAATTTTCCCATCTTAATTTTTGGCTCTCACAATTTTAATCAGATTTACAATCTGAAGACCACCTTTAAATTCATCTACATTTAAATTTGTGTAAATTTTCTGTCTCAAACAAATTTAAAATAAAATTTTTCCAGTTACTTAAAATAGACATTACAAGCTGCCTCAAGGTGTCACTACTGAGAGACACAATTTTTTTATTCGTAAAAACATTTGTTTACTTTAGATGCTAACTTTCATTGTTATATTTTCTATTGGTTAAGGTCATAATTAAGATTAAAAATAATAATGTTGCCATTTGATTCTTAGAAATTGTCACTGTGCCGAGATAAAACACTTCCCTACTATGGCAAAATATTTTACTTTTATTAATTGAAATAAAAATTTTTTGAAAAAGTAAAATTAATAAATTTGTTAATTTACATTAAAAATAATTTTAAACCATTGAAGGAACTATTTTGTTGATCTTTATAAGTAGCACCTTCAATATCTCTTGTGTTGTTGCAGGAATTTCTAAGTTTTAATTTAGAATAAATAAATTGGACGTGAATCTTTGCAGGTTTAGATGAAGCTATTTTTTATTCAATAATACTAGGTTAAAGACTCTAAAAGCAATATTCAATATTGTTTTTTTACCATATTTTATTGAGAAACATTTTCAAAGATTATGTAGATAATGTTTCTTCTCAAGTAGAAACATGATTTTCAAAATTTAAGCTGCCTTGAAGAATTAAAGTTGGAAGATAACAATTTAATGTCTTGAAAAAATTTTCAATTCTATATAGCAAGGAGTTTTTCTGCTCTGAAACTTTTCATTCGTGAAATCTATATTAAATATTTTTTTTTAATTTATTTTTAAAGCACTTATATATTATATTTAATCTTTAGTACTTTACTACTATTTCTTTCAGTTGTTTCTATATTTTTGAAAACAAATTTTAAAATATGTATCACTCATTTTTCTATTTATATTTTAATCCTCTCATAATATGGGGACAAAGTAAATTGAAGACTATTTGCTTTGTTTGGGATGAGAGATAAAGTGAACTTTAATCAAAAAATTTTTTATCATTTGCTCTCAATTGGTGCAAAGGATAGTTTTTGATGATACAGCATATTATATTTTACTACATTTTATTTTGTTATCTTTATAATTGTTTCCAGCTTTGTGTAGTTACTTTTTTTATTACTTATCATGGTTAAATATTTTATAGCTAAACAATTGTCTATTATATCTATACTGATTCGCTATATTTACTATTCTGTAATGTGTATGGGGATACAAATTGTGATTGAAGTTAATGCCACTACATTGTTGTTACATTAACTTCAATCAAAATTTGTATTGCCACTACATTGTCTCTTCATTTTTTTAAAATTTTTTTTTTAAATATTTTAATTTTATGAATTGGTAAATAATTTTGCATAATCACAATTTTAACTTAAAGATTTTGCTAGGAGAAAATTTATGTAAGAATTGGTAATAATTCTTACATATGAATAGGGACTTTCTCAAAAAAAATTTAATCAGTTAAAGTGATATATTTATATCCTTATTGTAATAAAATTATGCACACTATATAAATATTTTATTCATCAATTTTTATATTACTATTGTTTTTTTCGACACTCTCGTTACAAATACTTGTACTTTTTCCTAAAAAAGTAAGGAAAAAACAAGTAAAAGTATTGCCATATAAGGATGCAGATCATGTTTGAAATTAAAATAATATTGCTTGGCTGCTGTTGTATCTTACCATTTCCTAAAAAATAATGTAAGTTTTGAAATTTATTGATAAAATTATGCATGTCTCAAAAAATAAAAATTTCAGTTCATTTATGTTAACTGCAAGATTATCCAGGAATATACTTCTAAATGTGCATTTTTCAGTTTAAAAAATTTTTTCAGTGCTGAGTAATGAGTTACATGGCAAATGTAACTTTTTTTTCTCCTTGATATTAAATTGACCATTTTTCAAGATTCAGGAAATTTAATTCTTAATAAGGATAATGGTTATAGCTTAAATATAATAGCTTTATTTTTTATTAGAGTACTAAATTTTAAATGCTGAAACATCCTGAATTTAAATGTTTCCCTACCTAACTTTTTTAAAAATTTTAATGTTTTGTTCATATATTTTAAAAAGATTTAAATTTTTTTCTTTTAGTCTTAGACGTGGATTATTCACCTACAGGAAAAGAATTTGTTTCAGGAAGTTATGACAAAACTATTAGGATATTTCCTCAAAAATCTGGACGAAGTCGGTAAGGAAACAAATGAAAAAAAATTTATGTGAACAACATTTTTTTTTATAATTAGAATTTGAAAAAATAAAAAAACGTAATTTTAAAAACTCTGAGCAATTAATCTAGAATTTTATCAAAACTTCTTCTTATTCCATTAAAACTGATTAAGTATTAATTGTTATTTTTATTGAGACTATGACTTTTCTCTTCTTAAAACATGTTCTGCAATGCTCTTTTGTTCTTATTTTACTCATTCATTGAATAATTTTTGAAACCGTTTTTTTTATTATTAGAATTTTAAACAATAAAAAACATAATTGTAAAAGCTCTCAGTAATTAATCTAGAATTTTATAAAAACTTATTCGTTTTTCATTAAAACTTATTGTGACGAGAATACTGGGTTTGAAATAAACCCAGTATTCCCAGTTTGAATCCAAGTATAATAGCAGCAACAAAAGATTTAATAATTAATATTTAAAAACAATAAACAAAACAGTTAGTAAAATATAAAGGGTCATGGCCAAAATGTGGAAATATAAAAAAATATAACTTGATAGGGGAAAACCAGCCTAATGCACCAATTCTTCTTCATCTACTCCATCTATCTTAATTATTTCATTATGTGGGTGATCAACTCGCTTTTCAGAGGTAAATCCATCAGTATTCTTTATTAAATATTAATCGTTATTGTTATTGAATGAAACTATGTTGACTTTTCTCTTCTTCCTCTGCAATACTTTTTTGTTCCCATTTTACTCACTGATTAAATGATTTCTGAAAATATTTTTTTTGATAATAATTATTATCATATTAATCATATCATTGAGCATAAAAGATCCTGTTGTTTTTATTTTTCTTATTTCAAAATATTGATTTTGTTTTTTGCATTTTAGAGATGTCTATCACACAAAACGTATGCAGAGGCTTACTTTCTCTTCTTACTCCTCTTCTTCCTTTGCAATACTTTTTTGTTCCCATTTTACTCTCTGATTAAATAATTTCTGAAAATATTTATTTTTTTATTATAATTATTATCATATTAATCATATCATTGAGCATAAAAGATCCTGTTGTTTTTATTTTTCTTATTTCAAAATATTGATTTTGTTTTTTGCATTTTAGAGATGTCTATCACACCAAACGTATGCAGAGGCTTACTTTCTCTTCTTACTCCTCTTCTTCCTCTGCAATACTTTTTTGTTCCCATTTTACTCACTGATTAAATAATTTCTGAAAATATTTTTTTTTTTATTATAATTATTATCATATTAATCATATCATTGAGCATAAAAGATCCTGTTGTTTTTATTTTTCTTATTTCAAAATATTGATTTTGTTTTTTTCATTTTAGAGATGTCTATCACACAAAACGTATGCAGAGGCTTACGTCTGTTCTATGGTCCTTAGATAACAAATATATTTTGACTGGTTCTGATGAAATGAATATAAGAATGTGGAAAGCCAAGGCTTCAGAAAAATTAGGCTCTGTAAGTTTTATTATTTTGTATTTTTTCTATTTGATACATAAGTTAGCCTTAAACTTTTTTGTAAACTTTATCAAACTATTTGTCACAGTTATATTTTTTCAATAATATGAAATAAAATTACAGAAGCTTATTTTTTTTTAATTCATTCGAATCAACTGGTTTAAATTCAAATAAATTCATTCTTGTAGATACAGTGTTCTCCCTAAATTTTTTTTAAGGGCAGGCCACCCTGTTTGCCCTTTGATCCAAATAAATGTACAGTATTTGCCTTTTTTGTAAAAAAATAAACCTCCGTCCTTTAAAGACACTGCCTTTTATTCCAATTTGAAGAAAAAAAATTATTCACTATTTCAAAAATAATCACACACTGGTAAAATTATCTGTGTTTATAGGTTTAGTTCCAAATGCTACTACAAATATTTACTTTGTTAGGATTATTCTTAACTGGTTAAATTTTTATAAGTATCTTTTTTCAAGGGGGTAAATTAATAAATTTTTTAACTGATTTTAAAACTACTTTTAATACCTTTTTAAAAAAATATGCCTTTAAATGTTAATTTTTTCATAATTTTCCATTTAAATTGTAGAAAAAGCTTTCAAACTGTTTATCAATTAATCATTATTGGTTTACTTTTTTCTGAAAAAAAAATATCACGGAGATTGCCTTTTAGCAAGCCTTTAATTATTTTTATGAACTACAAATTTTTCTCTTATTTTGATAATGAGGGAGGAAAATTAGTTTTTGAAATATCATCATGAAATAGTATAAGAGGGTAATTTAAATTTGTTAAGGATAAAATTCAGTTATTACATAATATTACACATTTTCATGGTGTTAATTGAGTGCCCTTTTTTATTACTGGGGAGAATTCAATATATAAAATAGTACAGAACTTTTACTTTTTATAAAAGATGTATCCTATTTGTTTTTTTAAATTCAATGAAGATTAAAATTAGTTGTTTTTGTTATAGATATTAGATTTTATATAGATATTGTTATTATATTAGAAGTGTTTGCAAATATATATACTGCCATTACATTCTACATATGATGTACAGTTCTTACTACATTCATGATAGAACAATTTTACTTCTCATAGTCATTATAATTTTATTAATATGTAACCTTTTGATTACTTGTGTCATAAAATGTTGCATTGCTTTTAGAATAAATTTTATATTGATCCAGGTAGTATATTATGCAGTTTTTAGGTTTACAAATAAACTGATTTCTACCAAATTACTTGGGGAAAAGACTATATGGTTTTAATCTTGCTCAATAATGCTAATTAAAGTCAACTCTATTAAAAATTGACTGCTCAATCCAACCTGATGCAAATAGTTTTTCAAATTTTTTGCTGTTTGTTTTCAATATATATTAGAGAGCAGTTAAGCTTGTGTCATTTGATTTCCTCAAATGTAATGGAAGCTCAAAACAAATTTGAACTGTAATTGAAATATTTTAAGAAAGAGTTATAAAATAAATTAAATATCCATTATTATAAACAGTGATCAGACTATTTGTAATTATTTTTAATCAGAGGGAAAAAAAATTCTAGTAACTGTTTGGGAAAAAATGAACAGGTTACCAGTGAGAGTGAAATGTTATATTAAAAATTAATGTGTGTATGCCACTTTAAATCTGAAAAATGATTTTTTGTTTCTTATAGATGTCATATAGAGAAAGAATGGCCCTTAACCACGCAGAAAAACTTAAAGAAAAATTCGGCAGGCATCCACAAGTTCAGAGAATCGCAAGACATAGGCATGTACCTAAGCATGTGTACAATGCAGCAAAGGAACACAGAACCATTATTGAATCTAAGAAGAGAAAGTAAGTTTATTTGGTTGGAATTTGTTTTGATAATCTGAGCTAAAGGAAGGTCTTGGAGTTTGACAGGTTTTAGTTGCTCGCAAATTGGAAAAGTTCTTAAATTTTAAACTCCCCCCAACCTTTTTTTTTTTTTTTTTATTTAAATAATTAGTTTTGAAAAAAAAAATCATTTTTATTTCTTTTTCTGCAATTTCAATGTGGAAATGGCAGTATTTTTTTTATTATGCTCATATAATTACAATATTTTACTTATTTTAAAATAAAATGTTTCTACCTAAAACAGTACAAAAAGAAAAGAGAGAGTATTTTAGGATTTAGAAATTAAAACAATTTTAAATTAATTCTAAAGTAGTGTGACATAACTGTAGTACTTCTTTAAAATTGCTGCTAAATTCACACTTTATCTTAAGGTAGAGAAATATAAGATTAAAACTTGTTAGCTTCTTAGACCAGTTTGCTCAAAGATTTTCATGCTCCATTTCTTTTTTTCTAAATAACCAGTATGCTCTCTAAATAACCAGAACAGGAAAGAATCCTGGTCCTACACTGAACTGAATCCAGTTAAACATTTAATTGCTCACTATATTTTGAAAAGAGACACAACTTGCTTACCAAATTAAAAAAAAAAAATTAAAAGTTTACAATTCAAAAATTAGTAGCACAAAAAATGATCGGAAATGTGCAGGTGAGAATACTTATTCCTATCCTTTACCTTTATTTAATTTTTTAGAGTAGCGAAATTAGCTTTTACTTACTTCTAACAAAAATAGCTAAATATTTTAAGCAATTTCCATCAGTATACAATATAAGTTTTTCTAAACTCTAGAAGATTTTGTTTTAGAACTTATTAAATGTTCGTTATATTTTGACATTTAAATTAAAAAATTATCAAATTCCAAATGTGTACAAAATGCAACCTTTTTGGAAGATTTAAACAATTCTTCTTTTCCATTATCTTTTATAATATATAGATTAAAAATAAATTTAATAATAACTTCTTTGAAAAAAAATTTGCATACCTAAGTTTTTTATAATTTTTGGTTTTCTTTTAATAACTAGATCAAAATAAAAATATCTGTCAATCAATTAAATTTATTTCTGCTTTTTGTTAATTATATTGTCATATTTTTAGGGAGGCCAACAGAAGAGCACACAGCAAACCTGGTACTGTACCATATGTTAGTGAACGTGTTAAACATATTGTACAAGAAGAGTGATCACATGTATTATACTGTATAATAAAATTTTTATTCATTATTACTGTGTGTGTGCATTTGGTTGCCACAAAGAGCATCATTATTTTTCTATGCTACAGTTTACAACAGAATTTGTATAAAGGCAAATAGTATTAAAAACGATTATCTGTCTTTATATCTACGGTGATATAACTTAAACACCTGCCCTTCTCAAATCATTAAAAACAATCCCCAAAATAAAAAAACTTGAAACCACATTAAGGCGACATTTTTAACATGGAGAATAACTGTGCTAGGCAAATTAATTTACATGTTCATTCGTGGACTTCTCGGAAACCCAATTTTCGAGGGGAAATCTGAAATAGTGAAAGAATTTAAAGTTTCGCTTTCTATCTTAGAGTTTTTAAAACTAATTCAAATTCCGTGTTATTTTGGGATATTAATTAATGCATCAGCAACTACTATCCATTTGTTAAGTGATACTACTGGAGAAAGCCTCTGCTGCTCATGCGATTTTGCAAATTGAAGGAGAAAATAAAGTTATAATTCGATTGGTGCACACAAAATCGCTTGTCGCTCCTCCAAAGAAGGATCCCATCATGAAAATTAAAACTGAAATGTCAATTCCCAAAATTGGATCTTTTCCCTGCACTGATTGATACTTTTCTAGTTAAGACAACATTTATTCTATCCAAACCTTCTACTGGACAGACTCTAAATAGTTTGTTGGATTAAAAATCCCGAAATATGGAAGACATTTGTGAAAAAACGAATACAAGAAATTCACTTGACTTCGAAAGAAAATTAGTATTATATCCCATCTCAAATTAATGCTGTGGACGTTGCTTCTCGTGGTGCAATGCACAAACTCTCCTTTTAGTCTTTGTTGAGGGGAGGGGTCCATATGGTTAAAAAATTGTGCTTCAGAACTTGCTATTGTAGAGAAAAAACCTTTAGTTACAACGAATTTTTAGTTTGATGATTCTGAATGTAATTTTTTCGAGTCGACCCAACAAATTTCGATGTTTTCTGCAATTGTTATAATTTTGGCCTATGTGAAACGATTTACCTCCTATGTTAAGTCAGTGGTAAATTAACAGAAGCTCAACATATATGAGATTAAAATACTCATACAGAGACATTTGGGAAATCATACAGAGACATTTGGGGAAAAAATTGTCCACTTATACAACCACTCCAATGGCTTTCTTAGAATTGAGACAAAACCATAGCTGACAACTCCACTGTATTTTGCCAGTTTCTTGTGATTTACTGGTTTAATTAAAATTCTCCTGGTTTTTGCACATTTTAGAAAATCCTTATTTAAATAAGTATTATTAATACATAATGAAGCAAACCTTATTTATAGAAATCAGGCAAAACTTTTCTCCCTAAAATGTTTAGTTTATTTTTACTCCGAACTCTCTTTTTAAATTTAAAAAAAAATTCTTTTTAACTGTCTTTGATGAATTAAATGCCTATTACTATTCATAATTAAATTATGAGTAAACAAAATACTTAACATTTCAAGTATGCTTAATGTCAATCATAACTGGAAAATATTGCAGTTTTTCTATTTTAATGACTATAAAATTCCCTATGTGTAAAATATTTAGTACATTCTGTAACAATTATCATGAAATTTTTATTGTTTCGTAAAATCTACTATCCTATCCATGTTGGCAACTAAGCAAAACTAGTTTCGACCAGTGACTATTTTTAGACGGCCTATCTTTCTGCCAGACAGGCGTGAACTTGTTTTCAATTTCATCGGGACTAGTCATATCGGTGTACTAACACTTGTCACAGACCTGCGTGATAGATACTGGTTTTTGCAATCAAGAAAAACCTCTCAAATAGTTGTTTTCAAGTATGTAATTTGTGTTAGATATAAGTCGAGACCTACAATGATGTTGATGTTTGCTCTTGTTCCCGAAAAAGTGTGCAAATGTGTTCGTAACTACTGAGATGGATCTAGCTGGTCCTTTAGTTCTGCAGAATCGTGACAAGGTTTGGATTATAATCTTTAAGTGTGCCGTGCCATACATTTCAACGAAACAAAATTTATCAGTGCAAAAAATTAGCTCAAAAATATAAACTGGAATACCATCATTGTTCACTCGGGTTTGAATGAAATCCCCTGGCATTTCAACCCACCCGGAGAGAACAGTAAAAGAATTGCAGAGATGAAATTTAGGAAAAGCGTCTTTTGATTACACAAAACTATGTACTATTGTTTGTGAAGCTACAATGGTACACCTCTTACCTCCCAAGAACCTTCAGATCTAGTGCCATTAACACCATCTTTCTTTTTACAGGATCAGACTGAAATCTGTCGTAGATTTCAATCAAAATAATATACAAATCCTTCTGAAACATTCTTTCACGTTCTCATCATTGTATAATCAATTCACAGGGGCCCCCCATCAGGGGGGAAGGTTGGTGCACGATGCGCCCACTTAAAGCTTGGGGGGGATTTTTACACTAAATAAAATGAATAGTTTGGGGGGGGGGAATTTAGACGGAAAAATGTTCTTTTTTTTTTAAGTACATAAATAAAAGAAGCATTGTCATATTATAAGCAAGCTAAGTAGCACTATTTCGAACAAGCTAACATGGAAGTCGGAAGTTAGCAAAATTTTTTTTTTTTGGGGGGGGGGGCACTGTCAATTTAAATATTATTTTAATCAATTCATATAATGAGAAACATATCGATTATCCTTTAGCCAAAATCCTTGAAATTTATTAAGGATTTGAGGGTGTTTCCCCCAAGTTGCAAGAGTTAGAACTCAGAATGGCGAAATTGTTCAACCATTTCGGCGATTGTTTAGTTTGGAGACGACAGGTACTGAAAGTAAAGCTATTAAATCGTAGCATTAAATTTTATGTTAATATCCTTTGAAAAGTTTTCTACTGATATATACATATTATGCATTTAGTTTTATGTTTCTAAACTTAATATTTAAACTTACAACTTTTGATAAATTTAAATCTTTTGCGGTTGGAGGATGTTGAATCTCCTTCCATTAAACACCGGGCTGGGGTCTCTATACTTCGTTTATTAAATGCCCTCTCAGTCTCCAATGACATCCTTATTCATTGGATACCTTCATACGTGGGTCTTTTTGGCAACGAACGTGTTGATCAGTTGGCATAAGAAGGCACTTCCCTCCCAGCCTCTCCAAACACGGCCCTCACTTACTCTGAATTATTTTCTATCCGCAAATCTAAAGTTAATAAAACTTGGCTTGTTCCACCGGATCACAATTGGTATTCCCGCAAGCGTCCTGGAGGAGCCCTTGACTTTCAGTGTACACGTGCCGACCAGACCGCTACCTGTAGATTTGTCAGGGGGCATACTAAAAGCCTCACTCTCAGTGGACAAATTAAACTTTTTCCATCTTGTAAAAAGTGCAACTCCAGCGAGGCTAATCCTCACCATCTACTTGATTGCCTGGATTTCACCATGGAAGAGATTCTTGAGAGACCTCTCCTTTTTGAAGATTCACGGCCTCATGGATCTGGTATAGCACCGCTATCCCAGCTGGGATTGGAAACAACTAATTTTTATCTTTCAATAGATGACACAGTATGTGCATCTTAGGAGGGAGCAAAGGGTTTTTAATTTTACTCTTCGGTGTATTTGTTAGTCGTCGCTCGATTAAATTTGTAACAATGTTTTCAAACTAGATCTGCATTGAATTTATTCAAACTAACAGCCTACATAATATTTTTGTGTTTTAACAGACTGTTTAATTTGATCAAAGAGTTGATACTTTGGAAAACAGTATAAATGCACTTTTAGTGACACTACACAAAAATGATTGAGCAATAGCGCTGTCCACAAACAGGAAAGAATTTAGTAAATAATTGCAAACAACACATTTTAAAATCCATATTTTTTCTGCATCTATGCTTTTGTATGTTTTAAAAAATGCAGTAGCATCTTTAGAAATATATTGCTTTAAAGTTACCTTGTTAGGTATAACATTGTAAATCAATTAATGAGCAAAGGCCTACTTTTTGTTGTATACTGTTAGATATAATCTAAAATTTATTTTTAGGAAATATTTATACAAGTGAATTTTTTTTCTTTTCTAAGCAGTAGTACTGTAAATTAAAAAGGCAGAGTGTGATAAAACTATGTAATCAGAAACGCAAAATCAGGACCTAATTTTAACTATACACATTTATTTGTCAGTTTTACTGAAGTAGTTTGAGTAATATTTTTAGATAAAAATGTAAAGACAGTTGAGAACAAAAATTTTATTCAACCTATAACTATACATAAGAATTGACACTTGGATTACTAATTCATCATCCTGTGATATTTGTAATTCAGCTGATAAATATGAAAGCTAAAAAATTGCATTTTATGTTATAATACAATGCCAGAGTAAATGACAACTTTTTTATTTATTTCTTTAACAAGTTCAATAAACAAAACTAATCATCTGCGATTCCAGCAAAACGTCTGCGTCTGGGAAATCCTCCATCGTTATCAGAAAATTCTCTCTCTCTCATGGACTGTTCCGGGAAACGACGATTTCTTTGATTAACTGGGGAATAAAAATAGTTTCAATATATATTATAAATATTTACCTTATATTTTAAATCAATTCTTAAAAAAAGAAAGAACATTACGTCCAACTCCTCCTTGGTCGGAAAACCGGCGATTTCTTTGTCCAACTAAAAATAATAAGTAAATTGGTTTTTTGCATTTATAAAAATAGCTGTAATTTAATGCAAAATATAAAAAGCTCTCAAACTAAATTTATATGGAAACAAAATATTGTAAATAATATACATTTTGTTTCTTAAAATAACTGCTTATGTAATTGAATAGCCTATTATAATTTTAATTAAACCATGAACAATGCCTGATCAGAGGTACAAAAAGACTAAATTGTAACCCATGAAGGACAGGGCTTTTATTCTGTGCACATTACAGCTTTCTGTTTACCACAATTTAAATGAATAGGTTCAATTATAGGGGAGATAGTTGTACCTTGAGACGAACAGCATGGCTTTGCCATTAATAATCGACTAACAAAACTAACCTGACCTAGTAATTTCCTTAGCAACCAAGTTAGTATAGAGTAGCTAGCAATTTCAAAGTGAGATTTGTGGGAGCAATAAAGAAAAAGGGAAACATTTCATCGGAAAGTAAATTATTACTCCATTCATTTTCCCCCCAAATTGNTTAAAACATGCGGAAATGTGTAGCAATAACTGCCGAATAAAGGATTAAAAGTCATTTAGATTTTCCATGAAGTTTGCAGAAATAAAACGTTTCAAAAATCGCAATTTCAGTAACTACGTGAAAATGGGTAGCAATAACTACCGAAAAGTCATTGGATTTACGATGAAATCGGTACAGACGAAAAGCATCAAAAGTGTTAACTAAAATTCGTATATTGTAATAATGGCGTTTAAGAAATTTTTAAAACTATACACAAATTCGTAGCGTTGACCATCGAAAATTGTATTGAAATTGATTGAAATTGGGTGCGTCAAAAACTTAAATGCGTAAATTTCAAATATCCGATTTTTTTTTCAAAAATAATAAGAAAGAAAAAAACTATTTTTTTTCCATTTTGTTCATATTGAAGCCGCGGGCCGCACATTGAAGGTTGGCGGGCCGCATTTGGCCCGCGGGCCGCAGGTTGTGCACCCCTAATCTAGTGAATATCACACTGTCTTGATTGATTCAAGCAATTTGTCTATAGGTGCTTCATTAGAACAAGTATGCGCAAACACAAGCCTAATTGCAAAGAGTAAATTTAGCAACATTAATAAATTGTTTTTAAATAATAAAAAGGGCTTTTCTTTTTCTTTGATATAATTTAATTACAAAATTGTGCCCACTTAGAAAGAATAGCCACATAATACACAATAGGAAAAACAGGAACCATTTTGATCTTAATGAAAATATAAAAATAAAAGTAGCACTCTAACTAGCTATGGCATCTGCTATTCTATGGCATCCAACTAGAATGAAGTTAAATTAAATAGATATTATATTTCTTTAATCTTATTCAGACTTAAATTTAGAACCAGTGAAAAACATTGTCATAATTTTTTTAAAAAAACTAGCATAAGATGACGAATTTTTTCGTTTAAGTTCAGGAGTTGGATGCAATTTTTGCACTGTACTCCAGCACAGGGTGCGTAGCCAAATCTTTGAATCAAAAATAAGCACTTTTTAAAAACTTTTCAAGCACTATTATCACTAAGTTACAAAAGTNACTTTTTTGATCCAACTCATTAGAATAATATAAGGTGAAGAAGTTTTATTAATTGGGTAAGCAACTTAGAAAGCCTTAACATAAATACATTCAAAGTACAAATATAATAAATATTTTATAATTTAAATATTTTTGAAACTATGCAACTTGTTTAGGATATCAATCAATAAGAATGAATTACTTGAAGGAATTACTTACAAGTAAAGTCATCCCGAGGAAATGCTCTTGGTTCAATTGGAAGGCACACAAGTTCATCAATAGTTTGGCTGGAGATTAGATTGCTTTCCTTCAATGAACGGCTCAGCTGTTCAAATATATGACTTGTTTCTGTGTCTTGCACTTTTTTAACTGCTTCTTCTATGGCATCCAACTAGAAATGAAATGTAACATTTAAAAAAAATCAACAGTTATAAACAAAGTAAGCAAAAACTATGCCTTTCACAATTTATGATAATAGGCTTGAATTTGTTAACTCACAGTCTATTTCTAATTAGCAAACAGGATTTTCAAACTTCAAAAAGATATTACCATTCTTACAAACAAGATTTTTATTTTTTCACCTTTATTTAGAAATGAAATTCTATAAAATGCCTATTTTAAAATTATTATATTTTTTTAAACGTCAATTATCTTTGACAGGGTTGGGGTTTTGGACGTCCTTAACTGGTTTGGGACAGGATGCATGGGTTTTACTGTCTTAAACTGGGTAAAACAGTCCTAAATTGGGTAAAACTGTCCTAAATTGGGTAAAACTGTCCTAAATTGGGTAAAACTGTCCAAAACCTTGAACTTTGGTAAAAGGTAAAAATTCTATAGGTGTAACCATTGTACACATAATAATTACATGTATCAATAAATATTTCATATTTTTTATACAATTTACTTTTACTTATCAAAAGAAAATAATATACGAGTAATGTAATAGGAAAAGGTTTATAATTTTTGAACAACAAAAGTGAATACCTAATCCTTTAAATATAAATATGCTTTTAATACTGATAAATAATATTTTTGCATAAGGATAAATAGTGCAACATTAAAAAATAATAATTTTTTTTAAAAAAAATACTAAATTTGTTTAAAAATTAACCTTTTATTTTTCACAATATTTTTTTTAAAAAAATTTTATAATTTCTGCATTACAGGATGATAAAAAAGACATCTATTTTTAAAAAAAATTGTTTTTAAATATAAATATATTAGTTTAAATTGAAAATACAAAATAACTGAAAAATGTATTAACAGTTTTGAAGGGCATAACATCAGTTTCAGTTACTGACACTGGTGATGTATCACCACTATGCTAAAAGAATTGAACATGAATGAAATAAAAGTATTCTTGAATAGTACTATAGATAAATAAACCTGTTTATGACGAACCAAGCACTTAGTCCCTAATATTTTAACCTGTATGGCAAGGCCAAACTTCAGTTATGTACTATTGAATGAGAGGACCAATTGAACTTGATTACTGATTAATCTTCCTTTGTTTAAATTGAAGAGTCAAACAATATTAATAAAACATTATACTTTTAAAAACAAATATTCTCTAGTATATTTAATTATCAATATGTTATTAGTTCTATGTTTATTTTACCTCTTAAATATTGTTCAGATAAAATTGTGACATAATTTGAGTAAAAGGGTTTTGGACAGTTTAAGACAGTTTTGGACAGGACGGTTTAAACCAGGGTTTAAACCGTGGATTAATCCATTCTGTCCTAAACCTTGCCAACCCAGCTTTGAAATAATCAACACTCCAATAAATTTTGACAGCTGATAGTCATCTAAAAATTGTAATTTAATTTTATTTTTGAAGACTAAATTTAATGTTGGGCTACAGGGGCAGAGCAAATCAGGCAATGTAGCAAAGCAGACATTTTATTCAAGAGCAATAAACAAGATAGGACTAAAAGCAAGGAGTGAGAGTTGGTAATAACATTAAACCAAGTACCATTCAGGCGGTTTGGGTTTCTCTAATTGGACTCCCCAAAAATATAAATTTTCGGAACATGGCCGGAAATTTTAAAAATTGGGAGAAAAAAGCGGATTTCCACTTTTTTGTGGAAGTCTTTCATCCCTGAATTGTCAACTATATAGATCATAAGCTAAATACTTATTGATTAGTATTACACATTAACTTTACTCACTGTTGCTTGACAAACTTCACCTCGTATCCTAGATTGAATAGGTGCATCTTGGTCTGTTATTTGACGAAGAATACTAAATGCATCTTGAGTACGGCCTAAACCTGCATAGGCCAACAACTGCAAAGAAGAAAATAGTTATTTCAAAATGTAAAAGGAAAAAAAAAGGTCATTAAAACACTAACTTAACAACACACACACACAAAAAAAACTAAATTTGTAATTATTAGGAAAAGATACAGAAACATTAAAAAAATATGAAAGAAAATACAGTGAAAAATAAGAAAGACTTACCTTTAGATTATTACCAGTAATATTATTATAGCGGTCTATACTAGAAAGGATTTCCAAGGCAATATCTGGCTTATTCTAAAAAAATATATAACTTGATTTTTGTAAATTTATCAAAACACATTGAATCAAGCACATATACAATAACAAAATAATCTTATTTTATAACATTCTTTAGAAAATAAAAATAAAAAACTTATACCACGAAGGAATTGCAACAAAAAAATTTTGAAGTTCAAAGCTAAATTTCAATACAATTTTTAAAAATTTATAAAAATACAATTTAAGGATTGAATAAAATAAAATTCAGTCTAGAGTAGAGAGAGTTAAAATGTAATTCATTACAAGCAATCATAGTTTACAGCAAGTAATCATTAGCTATGATTTTAAGTAACTATGATAATATAGTATAAAATCCCATATCCTGATCTCGTTTTTGCTGAAGGGTTTATTTCCCGTACATACACTTTTTAAACATCAAAATAAAAAAAAATTTCGCCCCCCCCCAAAAAAAATTTTTTTTTCTTTGCGTACCTGCAGTTTTCAGAGAATCTGATGTCATTTGACACATGTTTTCAACATCTAGCTTCTAGTGATTTATGCATTGAACCCATAAATTACAAGGGAGATGGGGAAAACTACCAAGACCATCTCCTTTTGTGGCCCATCACCCTCCTCTAGGGGTTGGCTGACACATATTGCCCCTTTTTCTTTGAAAAAAAAAAACTTACCTTGCTAGTGAGCATCAATAAAACTGAAAATAAGATAAATTATATCTGATTTTAATTTAATTAAAATGCAAATAATGGAGCAGTTTTATCCAGTCACTTTTAAAAATATTTTTTTTTAAAAGAGGTGATATTTGAAACAAAATAATCAGAACAAGGAAAAAAATTAAAATTTATTTTTTAATGTAATCTAGAAGAATTGAAATCATTAAGAACCTAAAATTTGAGAAAAAAATTAAAATTTTAAAACTGAATTTTTTTATTTTTACTGCCCTTTTCAATGACTACTTTGTGTTGGTATATTTCAGTGAAAGCTTGAATGTCAGGCTTTATGTTTTTTAGATTTAAACATAGGTTTCCTTTAAAACAAATGCCCAACCAATTTCTTTGTTTTGTGAGAAGCTGGACGAAAAAACTAAATCCTCTTTCTACTAAGAATGTTGAAGGGAAAGCGATGAAAAGCAGTTTAGTTTCCCCCCCACACATTTATGGTTAGGTTTTCATAAGCTTTACCAAAGCGAACTCGTAAGCGTACTTTTTGAAAACGACCTTTGCCTCACATTCATACTTCAAGTCTAGAAATTCAGTTTGCAAAGAGGGAGTAAGCTTATTTACAGTTTTAAAAGAGAAGAGATCAAAAATCCAACCGGGAATTTCTAATTCTTGATTCCATCAGTTTTTATCAGATCAAGACGATCAGTAAAAATTAAAATTTTGTCTTCTAGTTATCTGCCATTGAAAACTTTATAAAGGTAGGAAACTGAATTAAATCTCTATGACCATTATTTGACTTGCAGATATCAAACTTGGCAATTAATGATTATAGGATTCCCTTAGCCTTAATAATCTTTATCTCGTTTCATTGAAGCTTTACGTTGATTTCGTTTGTTTGTTTTTAAAAAATATCCATAAGGTAAGCAAGTTTGAACATGCATTGCTGCAAATTCTTACTTAAAACAAAATCACTGGATTCGTGAAAGTCAGCAACCGAGTAACACATAGGCACGAATAGTTTCTTTTTTAAAGTGCTCTCATGGCCGTATGTAGGAGCAAGCGTTTAAACTCCATAATTTTCAAGGCAAAATGCCTGGAGCAAACAGTCATTAAGGGAATTTACTTTGCTCTTATTGATTTCAGAAATAACAAATTGTAAAGTTTCATGCAGCACACCACTCAACTGTTTTGCAGCCAAATGTTGACAATGAATGACACAGTGAATTATGATGACCCCTGCCACTTCTTTCTTAAGTGAGCAAGAAACCCAGCATGTTGACCAGTGATAGTAAGAGCACCGTCTATTGCACAAGCACTCATATTTAATAGAATTTCTTTTTCCACAAAATAATCTTTCACTATTTTAAAAATCGACATTTCCTCGTTGATCTCCCTACACTCTTTGATAAACCACACATAAGCTAATACAATGGCTATGTTATCAGTCGCAGTTCATTAATCTATCTGCAATGCAAATTTTCCTTCTTACAAAAATTTGGTGAGCTTTATTTGACATCTGCAGCTATTTGGTTGATTCCCTTGCAACAGTATTGTTATTCAGAGAAACCGAGTGACACATCTTATAACTCGATCTCTCAAAAGACATGATTTCAACTATTTTAAAGAATTTTGCAAAATGTGTGAGGTTTACCACATTTAGCTATCAATAAAGACATTTAAAATTTTACAATGCTTAGTTGCTCCCCATAATCAGCAAAAATTCGAGATATTTTTTGAGTCTATTACAGAGGGTGGAAAATAAAGTTTTAAATTAAGAATCTCTTGCAAAATGCAGCAGGGTTGCATACGAGAGTAAAAAATCCTTACCACTGAATCCAGTTCAGTATACGCAAGTGCGGACCTGCAAGTATTTCATTAAACGCGTAAAACAAATAGTGTTTTCATACACTACAGACCGACGGTACATTGAAATAGATTGAAGTTGAATTAATTATGAAACATTGAACAGGACAATGTCTTTTTGCATAATTTGGGGGCGAAAATCAACATGGTAAAGAAAAATATCACAATTCGAAAAAGGGAAAATTAAGCACTTTATAAAAACACCCGTGGAAAAAGCACCTTTAACCCACTGGCGGTTAAGCAAATGGGTAAAATTGGGAGAATGTGTCTCCCCTATACACTATTCAACTATCTATTAACATGGAAAAACTGGTTTTGCTATGCAGAGAAGACTGCAGGTTAAAATGCGACTTTTTATGTGCAGAACCGTCAGTGGGTTAAAGGCTTGAATTAGGCCGTTTATCAATAGTTTTGAGATATTGAAAATAACGAAGGGTTTACTCATTTTGTCACAATATACTTTTGCTAAATAGTCTTTCATTCAAGAGGGGTTCATTGCCTCATCACTAGTAAATGTTTTGCCGCACAAAAGAAAACATGGAAACTGCACATTTTGCAGTAACAAAATAAAACCAAATTTTAAAATACTTCGACAAACACTGGCGACACTTCCTTTTTGAATTAATTGCGAATTTTCACACTTCAATGTGAATGCTTGAAAACCAGTTGTAAACTGAGCAAACTAGTAAAGACTGGCGGATTTGAGAAAAGATGTATCTCAGTTCTCTGAATTGACGATTTGCACTGCTGTATAGCGACAAATGTTTCAAACTTGTTTACTAATCGGCTTTTCCTCTGACATGTCTTTAAATTGGAAGGAGAATGGGCGAGATTAGAGAGGAACGTTTGAATAGAAGTAGGGGTATAATAACCCAGCAGATACAATCAGGACCTTCAAGAGAAGATATTTCTATTCTCGAAGATCAGATTTTTACTTGTTTCCACCTGCGATACACTAAAACTTGCAGGTTCTTTTTCAAATTTTCATAATGTGAAATGATTTTCACACTAAACTTTTCTTGGCATAAAACAAATTTATTTAAACACCTACTATGCCACATCACAAACATAAAATTAAGTATATAAAAATATTTACAAATCACATCGTCAAAAAGCGCTTCGCTCCTTCCTCCCACATACTAATCCTTTTTTCACCACTCTCCATCAGAAGCGAGATTCTCTTTTAATTAATTCTTAAGTTTTGTTCATATTTTGTAGCGCCATCTAGTGGTGGCAAACCTTACAGATACCAAAGACACTCCTAAACTTTTATTCCTAAATTCCTATTCCTAACGCCTCTAAAGTCCCTTATTTTTTAATTCTTGTTTCTTTGTATGAAAAATAACGATAAGTTTCGCATGTTTACAATTTCGATATTCACTGGCCTTTTTTCGTTATTATTAATTTCAATTTTTTTTACTTTGAATACTTATCACCCCAAGGTTGGGAAAAACTAATCTAGCATATGCTGTTCCTCTGTAATGCAGGAAGACCTGTTTAAAAAAGTGCAACTGAATCCCCTTTCCATGGTGATGGCTAAACAAGTATAGCAACTAGCTAAAAAAAGGGTAATTTCTTAGAATGTGGTAATTAGATTGCTAGGGACAGAGGATATACCGTAGAAATATAATAAAAAATAAATTAATAATCAAGGCTTAGAGAATCAATAATAAAAAATATATTTGAAAAGTAGGATTTATAGGAGGACTTTGACCTACGTGTTTTGGAAAAATTGAAATATGTTTGGAAAAATATTTTTGTAACAGTTTATGAACAGGTTGAAAATAACTTTGGGAAGGAACAGAAAATTGGTCCAGAACAGGAAACACATTTCATAGGTACACTATTTGGAGGAAAGTGACGGGACACGACACTCTAACGACATAAACCCATATTTATTCAAATTAATAGGACGTAGGATCTCCTTTGGCTGCGATCACAGCTGCAACCCTTCTGGGCATTATTTCCACTGAATTAGCCATAGTGGCAAGAGGAATTTCCTTCCAAATGTTTAACAGGAAGTTCCATAGTTCATGCTTGCTTTTGGGGAGTGGGGTGCAGGCCCTCAACCGAAGGTCCAATTCGTCCCAGAGATGTCAATTGGGTTAAGATCAGGGCTCTTCGCCGGCCACTCCATGCGTTTAACATTGTTGTTCACATACCAATCAAGAGTCCTCCTTGCAACACGGGATCTTGCGTTGTCGTCTTGATACAAGCAATCATCAATACCGTACGTTGTCCACAAGGTAGGAAGGACATGATTGTCGAGAATATCACAGTATCCATCGGCATTCATCATACCATCAACCTTCACTAGTGGGCCAGCCCCATACCAGGAGAAACAGGCCCATACCATCAATCCTCCTCCACCAAGCTTTACAGTTGTCCCGTCACTTTTTTCCAGATAGTGTATATCGATTCTGGAATAATTATATTACAGGGTTCCTACACTATTTTGAGAAAACAATATCCTGACTTTTGCAGGTACTAATTATCATTACTAGATTAAACTTTTAGTGTGCTTTTGTAGTTAGATACGAAAACTATTTAAATAAAAAGATCAAGAAAATCTGTTGGATTATGGAAATATTATTTTATTTAATGTTAAGTGGAACCAAATGCATGAGTGTCGTCAGGATATAAAGGGTTAATCAAATCTGTGAGATGTGTATCAGTATCCTCAAATAATATTTACTCTTAAAACATACTAGAACAGTTGTTACATTAAGCTAATAATTTTTAAAAATCACCAATTCACTTCAAACTGACTTTTCTTTTAAAAGATAATATTGAAATATAAAGGGGAAAAAGTCAAGAAAAGTTAATTATATACCAAAAAAAAATTCAGATGGAAAAATTATGCAACTTGTGAGAAAAATAAAATCAAAAATATCTTCTTTTTTTTCAGTATTTTTAAATTTACTTCTGTAATACTGTAAGCTTCCGGAGAAACTCAGGAGCTCCTATGTTATATAATATCAACATATTTTGTTTGACAATTTCTGAATCAAGAACATCCAGTTCTGTTGCAGCAGCTTTCGTCAATTTAGATTTTCTTAATTTCAAATCATCTATCTTTTCTTTTTCTCGTTTTCTAGAAATTTCAACTTTTTTTATTCTCTTCGTTTTTCTTTTTTTTTTTTTTTTTCTTTTTTNTTTTTTTTTTTTTTTTTTTTTTTTTTTTTTTTGGCTTCTAATGCATTTCTGCATCTTGTTCTAGATCCTTTTACAGCATCTAGCACTTTTTCATTAATGTTTATGTTTTTTATTCCATTTATAAATGAAACATAATCATACACACGCCTTTGTGAAATAATAGAGTCTTCATTGAGGTTTTCGACCAATAAGCTTTTATTGATTGAAAACCCCCCCTTCGACTGTTGCATTACCATGAGAGAGGATAAGAACAATTTTTATAACCTCCCACAAAAAATTTTTTTCTCCGTGCAAATATTTCGGAAAAAATTTTTCCTATCTCTGTTGCTATGGATTAAACTCTAAGAAACTCTTTTTCTCTCCTTTTTTAAGGCAGCATCACACAACAGTAAAAATTCCTTATTTGCTTTTTCTGCCGTTGTTTCATCTACCCAGTTATTAACATGGAGAATTTCCAGACAGGTATCCATCCTTTGTTGAGTAATGGATAGATGTTGAATGATCAATTCTGGAACTAAACTTGAAATGCCACGTGTCATACCAAACAACAATGGACTTTTTTTGACCGTCGTCAAAAGGAATTTTCGACATTCTAACTTGAAATATCCCTTTTCTTTCACATTACTTTTTATCATATTCAGATATTTACTTGCTGCAAAACCTATAATCACATTATTAACACTTAATAGATTGTCATTGCTTGTTAAGTCAATACTTGATATTTTCTTTGCAGTTGTAGCATTGTCTATAACAGACTTTTTTACATATCGCCGCAAAGGATTTTGTGTTAGTTCTGATATACTGGAATATAAGTATTGACTGAGAGGTTTGGAGGTCTGCAAATTTAAAAGAAAAGGTTGAAATTCTTCAGAAATTAGCTTAAAGAATGCTAATTTTGGTAGCATTATCGGATCCTTAACACAGTCTTCGACATTTTTTACTCAGATTCCAGCTGATTGAGAATTTTTTTTCTCTTCTATGTACCTTTTAATGTTGTCAAAAATTAATATGGCCCACTCCACACAAGGAAGATTTTCCAGCCACCTGATTTGGCAGAACTTTTTTGGAAAAAATTTTGCTAACAGATTTTTACCAGATTACAGAATTTTTCCTTGAAACTTTATTTTTGCCTGTCAGTCTTTGAATGAACTATAGTTTTTTTTTTTATTTTCCTTACTTTATGAATATGTAAATCCTTATGAATATGTAATAAATAATAAATGTTATGAATATGTATTATGAATATGTAAGAAAAATCCTGACTTTATGAATATGTTAGAAAAATCCTGACTTTTTCCCGACTTTTTAGATTAATTTTAGAATATCCTGACTATTGCAGGTTTTCCTGACCGTGTAGGAACCCTGTATTAGGAAACAGCTGAGCCTTTTCCCCCCTGAGTAACTCAATTTTTAATAAAGACCCTTTCCCCCTTTAAACTGGGTTGCTTGATTGCAATACAAATCTGTTATTCCCAAGTTAGGGCACAAGAAAATTCATGGATGCTGGGGAAAAAAATGGTTTTTTGGTCTAATTTGCAGAGATTTGAAAACTAAAGCAGGGGTCTGTCCAGGTCAAATTTACTACCACTTAGCGGTACCTTCACAAATTCAACTTCAGGAAAAACGGTAGTTTCACAAAATACTTTTTAAAATTTAATTTTTGTACCCCGTTAGAAACGATAAATTCATATTTTTATGTTGATTTTTTAATAGTATTTTTAATTTTCACAAATTATGTCTAAATTTTCACAAAATAGTTACCTCTCAGAAAAACCCAGACAGACCCCTGTTAGATTATTGAGAGGAACACATTTCTTACTTGATTCAAAGCTAAAGCCACTACAAAAGTTAGAGCTTTTCTTAGAACAGGAACTCTAGCTTCTCTTGCCAATGTTACCAACTCTGTTGCTCTTTGGAAAGTTTCTGGAGTATTCTTTATAGAAATAAATAAAATTAAACAATTATTATTAACAGATGAATATTTACATACATACAAGTGGAGAAAAATCAGAGGAAAAATACTCATACAATTAAGATAATGAATACTTAAATAGCGAAGAACTTTTAGTTTTAACTGATAAATGATATCGTGACATTTGTTATTTATATATCTTTGAATTTATAAAACAAAGAGGGTACAAGCTTCAAGGGACAACAAGTCCAATTTNTTGACCTATGTGTTTTGGAAAAATTGAAATATGTTTCGAAAAATATTTTTGTAACAGTTTATGAACAGGTTGAAAATAACTTTGAAAAGGAACAGAATATTGGTCCAGAATTGGAAACACATTTCATAAGTACACTATTTGGAAGAAAGTGACGGGACACGACACTATAACGACATAAACCCATATTTATTAAAATTAATAGGACCTCCTTTGGCTGCGATCACAGCTGCAACCCTTCTGGGCATGCTTTCCACTGAATTAGCCATAGTGGCAAGAGGAATTTCCTTCCAAATGTTTAACAAGAAGTTCCATAGTTCATGCTTGCTTTTGGGGACTGGGGTGTAGGCCCTCAACTGACGGTCCAATTCGTCCCAGAGATGTTCAAATGGGTTAAGATCAGGGCTCTTCGCCGGCCACTCCATGCGTTTAACGTTGTTGTTCACATACCAATCAAGAGTCCTCCTTGCAACATGGGATCTTGCGTTGTCGTCTTGATACAAGCAATCATCAATACCGTATGTTGTCCACCCACAAGGTATGAAGAACACGATTGTCGAGAATATCACAGTATCCACCGGCATTCATCATACCATCAACCTTCACCAGTGGGCCAACCCCATACCAGGAGAAACAGGCCCATACCATCAATCCTCCTCCACCAAACTTTACAGTTGTCCCGTCACTTTCTTCCAGATAGTGTATATCGATTCTTGAATAATTAGATTAGGAAACAGCTGAGCCTTTTCCCCCCTGAGTAACTCAATTTTTAATTAAGACCCTTTCCCCCTTTAAACTGGGTTGATTGATTGCAATACAAATCTGTTATTCCCAAGTTAGGGCACAAGAAAAGTCATGTACGTTGGAAAAACAAAATGGTTTTTTGGTCTAATTTGCAGAGATTTGAAAACTAAAGCAGGGGTCTGTCCAGGTCAAATTTACTACCATTTAGCGGTACCTTCACAAATTCAACTTTAGGAAAAACGGTAGTGTCACAAAATACTTCTTCTTAAAATTTAATTTTTGTACCCCGTTAGAAACGATAAATTCATATTTTTATGTTGATTTATTATTATTTTTTTTAATTTTCACAAATTATGTCTAAATTTTCACAAAATAGGTACCTCTCAGAAAAACTCAGACAGACCCCTGTTAGGTTATTGAGAGGAACACATTTCTTACTTGATTCAAAGCTAAAGCCACTACAAATGTTAGAGCTTTTCTTAGAACAGGAACTCTAGCTTCTCTTGCCAATGTTACCAACTCTGTTGCTCTTTGGAAAGTTTCTGGAGTATTCTTTATTGAAATAAATAAAATTAAATAATTATTATCAACAGAAGAATATTTACATACATACAAGGTGGAGAAAAATCAAAGGAAAAATATTCATACAATTAAGATAATGAATATTTAAATAGCGAAGAACTCTTAGTTTTAACTGATAAATGATATCGTGACATTTGTTATTTATATATCTTTGAATTTATAAAACAAAGAGGGTACAAGCTTCAATGGACAACTAGTCCAATTTTACAGTAGTAAAATAACTTAAGAATTGAAAAAGAAATGAAAATTTGTATTTTAATTTCTAAAAGCAACACATATCAAAAGAAATTTTTTCCCCAAATGGAATTAAGAGCTGCAATCGCAATTACTATGTAAGATCAATAATAATGTTCCATCCTACAATTTTTTTTAATCATTCCTATAATGATCTTTAAAACAAATTCAATCTTCAAATTTAGCTTCTAATGATTTACAGACAGTAACAATAAATGTTTAAGGATGAATTTGAGTTATTTCTTTAAAAATAGCAGACATAGAATGTGACTTAGAATTAAAAAAAAAAGTTAATTAAAATAGAAATATGTTAAACATTTTATGAATAGAAACAAATTTGCTACATAATTCAACTATTCCACATAAGATTTTAGATTAAAAAAAAGATAAAATATATTTTTTAAAAATTTTATGATTTGAATAAATATACTGTTATCCTTTAAAAAATGCAGAGCCATTATCAAACTAACTAAACTTGTAAATGATTTAACAATTTATTAATAAATTGCATTAAATTATGTTAAACATAGTTTTAAACAACTGTTAATTACAAACTTAATGGATATTTTTTATTTCTTCTGAATGAACCAATAAGCTATAACAATATTTTTTTTAATAATAAAAAAAAAAAAATTATAATGCTTACTAGTTTATAGCAAGCCCCTGTAGCCAGAACTACTCCTTCTCTGGGAAATTTAGTTTCTGCTATCTTTTTAGCCTGCAACTGATCAAATGCATCCAAAATTTCTTCATATTTTCCATTCTTGAAATAAATATCCATGCCTAAATAGTATGATTTCAATTGATCAAAGAATCCTTCCAGTTCCTATAGAAAAGAGAAAAAAGATGTCAGTTAATTTTTAAATAAAAATTTTAATTAATCTACATATATAGTCTAAGTAGCCATTAAATCATATTTAAGTTACATATTATTTTTAAATATACTTTATTAAGTTATATATAATTTTTCAACAGTTCTTAAACAATAAAAAAAAGTATTACCTAAATTTTGTACACTTCAGTAATAATTTCTCTTATTTAAACTCAGGGTTCGCCAAGTGGGCCCACTTTGAAAAAACCCGCCTCTGTTTTATTGAGTTGGCCCACCTTGAAAAAACCTACTTAGAACACTAAATGTTTTTTTTTTTTTTTAAACTGTTTTCACTAAAGCTTATCGATGCACACTTAATTTTACATAATTTATTGTGCAACATAAATTTGTCAGCGTTGCGAGCTATGATTAAGTTTTTAATATTTGTAAAGAAAAAGAAACTTTAAGGTATAATTTTATATTACTATTGAAATCTTTAAGCAGGTTTTTTCTAATTTTTTTTTACTAAGTGATACATTAACAAATTTAAAGTTTTATTTTCTGGTTTTTAAAAAATAAGCTACAACTAAATATATGCTTTTTTTCATAATTTTATTGATACATTTGTATTTTGAAATTAAAAATATAAAGTTAAAATTATTTATTTAGAAATGAAGCCTTTTTCTGTAGGTTAAATCTTTGAAAAAAATGAGACAATAACTGATACTCTTTATAATTATACGTCATGTTATTATAAAAACATGGAAGACCATTAAATATTTATTTTAGTTTTATTTTATTAAAGTTAAAAGTCAGATGAAATTTTAATTTTTATTGATTATAAATATTTACTGATTATAAATTTATAATAGGTAATATATATATGCTTAATAAATATAGTAAATAAATGTGTGTGAAAACTAAAAGATTAATAAACTTGTTCCTTTTATATTACTGTTGCATTTATATTTTAAAATTGTGAAACCTTATGTATTTAACAGTCAAGAAGATTCAAATATGTATTAGTAAAAATGTGTTCTTTAAACTTCCTTTAATTTTGTTACATGTATTTTAAATTAACTTTTTGGATTTATTTCTATTTCTAAGCTTATACAACACTATTTAATAAAATTATTCACACAGTAAAACTTTAAAGTTTATGTTTACTAAATGAAAAAAAAAAAAACAATTT
Organism: Parasteatoda tepidariorum; assembly: GCF_043381705.1. Lineage (NCBI taxonomy): Eukaryota > Metazoa > Arthropoda > Arachnida > Araneae > Theridiidae > Parasteatoda > Parasteatoda tepidariorum. The sequence continues at coordinate 42,328,546 of NC_092208.1, read as the reverse complement.
TCCCTGGGCTTTTTCAAACCCTGTTTAAACTACAATGCCTCAGCTGAATCCAATAATTAGTTAATATATTTCACAGTTTAGTTAATAGTTAATATATTTCACAGTTATAACCACATTTTTCAACCTCAAGTAAAATGCATATAACTTATTTTTTCAGCATAAGATCTCTTTAAAAGGCTAATTTCGAGTGATACTTATAGTACACTCTACACTTTAAACATCTTTCACTTGAATACTATCAAATTAAACTTTGAAATAAAATAAAAAATTTACATGTAAAGAGTTTTTTCCCCTTTTTCAATAGTAAGCAGTCATAATTAAACTATACACCTTCAACTCTTTATACTGCACAACAAAATGACATTTTTTTAAATGATCATATTAAAACAATGACTGCTACTAAAATGAAATCGTTAGATAATAAAATTGGTCACTTTTTACAATCAAACCGGCAAAAACAGAATCATTACAATATCAAAATGTTAAATCCATCCCTTAATAAAATCAGTATTACACTTTTAGAATATAAATTTTTTATAAGGCATACATTAATAAAAAAAATTTTTTTTCTTGCCTGTTCTTGAAAATAACAGGCTAGAAATAGAGATAGAACTTTCTATCTTCTCGAGCTTTGAAAGCATATAAATAACACATTTCTATATTAATTTTAAACTTTGCAATTTAAACAAATATACAAACATTTCAAAAATTTGTAAATAGAAAAATGTTACTCAAAAATAAAATTTAATGTAGCAATACATTCAGCTTTTAAGGTACTTATAAAGCATAACTTCGAAACACTTTTTTTCCTTAAGACTGTTTCTTTAACTTCGAAACATATTTTTCCTATGCGCGTTTCCTATTTTTCCAGTTTATAAAATTAGACACTATAGAATCAAATGTTCTCAGACTGGATGTGATTTTAACAGCCATCATACACTGAGCTGTATAGCACTCAGAATTTATTGATAAAAATAGGTTGAAAAAACTATCAAAATATTTTGATTATTTCAAGTAAAAAAGATCCCAATTACTTTGTTAATCAAGGTCCTATTAGATATTAAAAATATTTTAATGCTCTAACCTAGGGGAACACAACCTTTTTGAGTGAAGGGCCACTTGCACAGCAGGTTGGCTAACGAAGGGCCGCACATGTATTGAGACATGTTAATGACAAATGTAGTAATGTTTATTTAAACATTAGCGTTCTATTTTTTTATCAATGAACTTTGTAATATATTTGCAAAAAATTAAAGGTGTTCATTTTTAGAATTCATTCAAAAATAAAGAATAGCAATTTTTTTACAAAAAAAATTGCTATTTTTATCATATGAACAATAGATTTATCAAAATAAATAAACTTTGAAGAAAAGAAATGTTTTTTTTTTATCATATCATGCAATACGAAAATTCATTTTAGAATTACGGGGCGCATCCAGAAAGTAAGTTTCCCTATTTTTATTTTAAAAAAAGAACTCATACTTTCAGGAACATATTTATTGGCAACAAGTACAGCAATGTCTCAGCTATTTTCCAACATAGTCACCACCAGAATTGAGACACTTGTCGTATCGTGGGATCAATTTTTGTATTCCTCTGTCGTAGAACTCTGCCACCCGTAAATGGAACCAGCGTGTGACAACTCTTCGTCGTTGCCAAAACGCTCACCGGAGGACAGGAATTTCTTGAGGTGCAAGAAAACATGAAAATCGCTGGGAGCAAGATCAGGGCTGTAGGGTGGATGATCAAACAACTCCGAGCCAAATTTCGTCAAAACAGCTGCTGTGCGTCGAGCTGTATGTGAAAGAGCATTGTCATGGAGGAGCACAACACCTGCAGTAAGCATTCCACGCCTCTTGTTTTGAATGGCACGTCGCAATTTCCGCAGTGTTTCACAGTAACGGTCAGCGTTTACTGTTTCACAACNGACATTTTCAAAAACGTTCTTGATTGGCCTTATTTTTTAGAGTTAATTTATGAATACGTTTTTCCAGGAAATATTATTCTGAGCATTGAAATTTCAGTTTCAGTGCTGCTATGCTGCTAAAAGATTTTGCTACTTGGCCCCAAGTGTACGGCGTTCAGTCGATTTTTCTTCTTTTTTTTTTTAAACGAATATTTGGTTTTTGACCAAATCACAATTCATTACCACATTCGACCAAATCATATTCGTTGTGGAAAAAAAAACGAAGGAAAAATAACAAGGATTTACGATAAAACTGCACCGAAATACCGTATCAAAAAGTGATTATTTAATTGCGCGATTAACAATCACGTGTCGTAATAACATCATAGTTAAATAACGGGATTGTCAAAATCATATGAAAAAAGTATAGAAATAATTGGGTGAAATAATTACTTATATTTATGCTGAACTCAGCACGAATAAAGCTTGTCAAATGCACGATTTAAAATTTGCATGTCGTAATAGAATAATTGGAATTTTCTATGATACGTGGAAACGCATAGCAATAACTGCCGAAGAAAATTGTTGAAAAAAAGAAAGAATTGCAACAAAAAAAAAAGATAAAAAATCACTTAGATTTAAGATGAAATCGTCACAAATAAAGTGCACCAAAAAGTGATTATTTAAATGGGCGATCTGAATCTCGTGTCGTAATGAAAATTCGGGATTTCCGAAATCACGTAGAAAAGCGGAAATAACTGTTTTAAAAAAATCATTTATATTTACAATAAAATCGGCTTAAAGAAAGCGCATTAAACGTACATTTACTAAAGAATCTGCTATAATTGATTGTGCCAAAATGTGATGACTTAAAAGTGCGATTAAAAATTGCCATTTTTTAAACTTCTTTTATTGTGTTTAGAAGTTCTCGCGGGCCGCATTTGGCCCGCAGGTTGTGCACCCCTACTCTAACCCTTTTAACAATTAATATTTACAAAATGAAGGATAAAAATGCTGACAAAAATTCAAAGGGAAAAAGAGTCAAACATTTACATACTTGATCCTTGAAAAAATCATAAATCATGTCTTGTTTCTTAAGATAATAAAACAACCTCATTGTTACAGGTCCAAAAATAAATGTCCCAAACCTCAATTCTTTGTTCTGTTTGTGATACCTGAAAAGTAAAGAAGAAATCAGCTTTTTCAACTGAACTACACATATTTAAAATACTAATCTGCAAATGGTAGAACAGTGTTTTTACTACAGCGTGAGAATCTCGAAATTTTTTTTCTTGTCTTGCATTAAAAATTATTAATGTTCGCACACTCTATTAATCAATTTCAAAATGCACGAATCTCCCGAATTTTGGAGAAAATTTCGTCTACCGCCATTTTGAAAAAGACATGAAAACAGCTACGATAATTGTTGAGGGGAAAAAATGAGTCCTTTATATAATAAGTTGCTTAGTTATATAAGTTATATAACTAAACAATATAAGTTAGCTATATTTTTAGCTGTTAATGAATTATCAAACTCCCGCATCGACAATTTACAGCAATTTGTAAAAGTTGAAGTCTGTGAAAACTATGCTGGAAGACCTAACAAGAAGAATGAACATGGTAATAACTTCAACGAACTTCACTATTCCATAACAGAAATAATTGAAAAGCCTATGCTGGCAGATGTAGAGGATAGGAAAGTGTGTGCACAATCCTACAAATTTAATTAGTGATACCAAATAGTTCAGCATCTGTTGTAAGGTCATTTAGCACCCAAAACCGAATTAAAACAAAATATCGTAACAGATTGACTGATGAGCAACCTAATGAGAATGATGAAAAAGTAGATATTGAACATTTTCCATGTGATGATGCAGCAAAAATATTCAATGGTTTAGAAATTAGAAAATGTTAAAAATTTATTATTATAATTAAAGAAATTTTTTTTTCAAGTCTATTCGTGTTTTTTTAATTTTTTGAAATCTCACCCAGTTTTTGAGAAAGGGTGAGAAATTCTCCCCCATTTTTTTTCTGTAATGGAAACACTGTAAAATGACAGTAGAAATATAACATAGCTAAAATATTCTTACAAATAACCTTCACAAATTAAATAAGAATATTTAGACCACAAAATAAGTACCTAAGTTCAGTAAATTAGTTTCAAAATATATGAAGGCATTTAGATAAAAGAAACTCACACAATTAGCCAGAACTATTATTTTCATAGAAAAATAACATCACATTAAATAGAGCAATTTCAATGATTGAGAAGATCAAAACTACTTTTCTTCATAAGGAAAGGATTCATGTTGAAAAAAATTTCTAAAATAGTAATAAAAGTTTGCTATTTTAAATGTAGCTATCATTTCAAAATGTTAAATTAACAACAAACATTTCATTAAAAGTTTCTAATTAACTTTAAACGAGATTATCATACTTATTATCTTTCAAAACTACCAAATTAGAATAAAAATTTATACAAATAATTTAAACAAAATAAATGGATAAGAGAAGAAAAAAATGCAGCTTAACTTTAGCAACAAACCTTTTAATCATTTGAATAGAAACTTCTATATCTTCTGGAGTATCTTCACATGAATGAATTACAGTCTTTAAATCTTCAGTAAATATCATAGATGGAACAGTGCTAGTTACTTGTGCTTTCATACGGTTAAAAAAATTTCCTAGAAAATTCCATTTGAAATAAATATAAATAAATTTGAAATGGATATAGTTGTTAATACAGCTGGATATAGAGAAAAGTAATAAAGAAAACAGAACAGCCATTTTTTTAAATAAACAATAAGTGAGATTTTGTATATTTTAATTAAAGGGCAATTCCACGGAAGTGTCAACTTTTAAGTGAAATTTTTTTTTTTATGAATTGCATATTTTAATTTTAAAAATATGTTCAAAAATAGCCTAAGTCTACATATTGCCGTTTCATTTTTGATAAATTTTAAATTTTTTGAATCTGGCAGCATTCTAAAGTAATCACATGGCTGACAAGTGAATTGTTCACATTTGTGCTCAAATTGTTTTCTTGAAAAATACTTATAAAATAAAAGAAATGTATCTTTCTTTTGCAATATTTTGATAAAAATATGCATATAGAACAAAATTTAAACATTTTAAGTTTAATATATAAAATAAAAGTAACTTCTTTTACGTCATTCCGTCACATGTCTTAATAATGCATAAATTTCCTGAGAACGAAGATAAGATGTGACATTGGCAAGTTAGATATAAAACCTCTTCAGAGACAACCTAATTTTCAAACTGTTGAAATTTTTACTAATTCTTACATAAATATTAATCCTGTTTATCTGTTACATTCTGTTTATCATTTACATATTAATAAAACATTTTTTAAATGAAGGCTTTCTTCTACTAAACTTTTTGTCATTCCGTCACAGCAAATAGATGTTAATAAATGCTAGCCAACCTGAGGTTAATTTTCCAAATTCACATTTTGCACTGCTTACACATTATACTAAAAGTAAAAAATACTTCAGAAAAATAATAGCTACAAAATTCGCAGAAGCTACCAGTTCTAAGCGGCATGCCAAAAGCTTGGTTGCCAAAATGTCATTCCGTCACGCAAATAAAAAGTTCGCAAAATTAAAAGTAAAAAAGATAGAAAATCCTGTTTTTTAGTTTATGAAGCACATTATGCCAATAATAATGATATGCATGAGGAAAAAAAATTTATTTGAAATTAGATACATAGAAACTTCAATTAATTATAATTTTGCAAGTCAAAATGTCATTCCGTCACATATGGAATTGCCGTAAAACCAATTTTTTTTTTATAATACTTGCCTCTCATATTTCCCAATCTAGTAATAGTTCTCTGCCTTGCATCAACATATTTGTCAATCCCAAGAAACTGATCATTGTAAAGATAACGAACATCTACATTTAGAAAAAAAAAATTACAAATAAATATTCATACCACAATATTGCACAAACATTATTAACCTGTCATATAAGATAAAAAATAATTAAAATCTTTGTACAGTGCACACACACACACACAAAACACATTCTATATTACTTTTGATCCAGCGATTGATATGCTAAATAATCAGTGCAGATGATATTTTCAGTCACAAAATCAGATACAAGAACAAACTTTCTCTAAAAAACTAAATTTTCCCCCCCTCTGAAATCTGATTTCTGACCCACAAAATATCGAGAGTAGACACGATCTGGAAAATACGATCAAAATGAAAGTTTGAATCCATAAATATTAATTTCTTTCTTTACATATTAGGGCATATTTTTTTAACAAATTAAAAACTCTTTGCACACAATTATAAATTCATTTAAATTTATCCGAAAATAAACAAAATTTTATTTAACAATGGACAAAAAATTTTTAATTGTGAGGTATAAACACGTTTTGATTAGCATAAGCAGCAAAATTTTTTTAAGTAAACTTTAAAAATTGGTCAATTAGTTTCGGAAAATTGAATTTTAGAAAAGACATATTTTATAAATTTAATGTGTCAGACTTCAGCCAAACTATTTTATTTCGACATATAAAATTACATTCTTTAAAATTATGTAAAAATTTTTATGCTTTTATTTTGGAATTCTTTTGATCATAATAATAAAATCACAAATGATAAATTATTAAAAGCCACCTGGTCTCCTCACCACACTCCTTTACTGTACATTGACTTTTCTAGCACTGAAAACTAGGGATGCAACGAAGTGATTTGGCACAACAGCCAAATACCATATATTCAGCACTAAGTGACGCTGCTCAGTAATATGTACTGAGAGAAATTTTTTTTAAAAAAACAGATTTATAAGGGATTACATAATATGGCTATGATTGTTACCTTTTAGAGTTTGTCCAATCTTTATTAGTTTCTAAAGTGTCATTGCCCAGTTTTCACTAAAATTAGGTACACATGTAAACACTGATTTGCAATACTTTTCAAAACTTAACCCATTCAAAATAAATCAATAATTATTTAACCCCTTACTTACCGAGTAAAATGTACGTGATTCACTCCCCAGTGCGCTTTGTTACGCGGTGTTTTAATGGGAGGAAAAGATGCACGCTTTGCAATTTAAAAACAGTTTACTTTCACAAGGGAAGAAAAAGGAAAAAGAGAAAACACAAAACTTAAATTAAAGAATAAAAATACAACATAAAAGATGTTAAAATTTAGCTGTTATGTGATAAATCCTAAAACATATTTGGACATATAAAAAAACCTCATATTCATTGCGCTGATAGCGGGACTCTCGACGAATATACACAGGAAATGAAAACGAAAGAAGAATAAACTGGACCTTACTCAAATAAAAGCACACAAGCAATAAAAATTGAGATATAACTTTTCCAACACATCCCTTTCCCCCTCCTCCGAAATTGTTAATACATTCATTGCAAACACCTTCATTGGCTAACACTTTCAAGGTCATTTTACTGCATTCAGAAGGCTGGAGCGTAGCTCTATTTATAGCAGCGCAATGCAAGGCATCGTACTTCGGGTAAGCGTATATATACGCTTACCCGAAGGTAAACAATTACCGAAGGCAGTTAATGCACAGTCTGGCCGAGACATAAATATACGCCTGCGACAGTTAAGGGGTTAACCAAAAGTTTTCTGAAGAAAAATTATAAAATTTGCTTAACATGTGATTTGGGTAACAAAATTTAGATTATTGCATCATCCTAATAATTGCCTTTCTTATGACAGGTTGAAGCAGTCTACTTGCTTACCTATAAAATGACAAAAGATAAACTTTACACAATTAAGGAACCACAAATTTGCATTTAAGTGAGATAGAACTGGCAACACCTTAATTTAAATAATAATTTCAAAACCATTTATTATCGGAAAATATACGACAGAATTGTTTGAAAATTTCTATAACTCGTGTTTAGTAAGATATAATGCTCTATAAAATAGAATATTCTTTCAGTAACAGTTTAAATAGTAGTTTTCGAAAAACAGAAAGATATGTAAACACACAATGAATTTAAATTTCAATCGGAGATCAGTCATTAGATTTAATTGAAATCATAAAATGGTTAATAAATTCGCCCTAATTTTAGTTACTAGAAAAAACAGATTATAACGCTGTTACGTAAAATACCGATCAAATTTTCCAAGATTACATAACTTATATCTTGAATTATTTATAAACCTATTCAAAAGAAATATAAAAAATGCATCATTTCCAAAAAAAGCAGTATTTATTAAAAATATGTCAGCGTCTTTACAGTAAATTGTAGCATAACATTTATGTATTAAAAATAATATTCGTAAGTAATATATATTTATAAAATCAAGCATACTTAGTAAACTTTTATTTTCTTGGACAAATCTTGAGAACAAAACATTCCCAATAGTACATTTTCTGAGAGAATTCATTTTGGACTTGAAAAAATTTTATTTATTTAATTTGCCGGCAAATTTACTAAATTTTGCTTTAACTCAACCAAAGGTCGACCATGCAGGTACCGTCGCTGTTAATAATAAACGGAGTTTAGGTGCAACCCAACTGCACTTCATTCTATTCAAAACTTTAAATATTATTGAAAGTTTAGGACTCCTGAAAAAAGTTTTGAATGCATAATTATAGAAATTATATATCTTAGGGAAATAGATGTTTGAAATCTTTAAATCATTGTAGAAATTTTAAATGATTGATATTTCTGTTATAAAAACTGCAACTGTGATTATATATTATTGTTTTTATTTTCACTTCTCTGCTTGGGAAAGAACAGAAGGAAATTTATTTAATTCTTAGTATTATGAATTTTATTAAGAGATTAATGAGATATGGTCATATATCTGTCTTATAAAAATATCAAGTAAATTATTGTGATACCGTAAGTAAAATAACGTTTAAAAATCTATTGAATGTATGGCAATTGCATCCATTATAATTAAATAATTTTGTACTACGTCTTAACTATTGCCGTTTGAAGCAACTCAAACTTAAATATATATCATTTTACACATTTTAATTTTATTTCTTTCAATTTTTTAAAATAATCTATTAGGATTTACATTGAAAAGCATTTTGTAATTAAAGATTTAATGATATGTTTGAAAGCATGATGACAGACAACAAAAAAAAACCCGGCTAAATAAATGTTGTTAGAATGAAATCACTATTTCGTCCCTAATTTTAAATTATTCTCATGTTTCTAACATAGTATAATGTTATCGCTGGAAGTAGAAAATATATTGTGATAGTAATAAAAGTATTCATAAGAGCTTCCAAGATTTTAAATCGATTACAATAACGATTTGGAATTTTGAATGAATTTATTGGTTCGTGTTTAGTAAATGTCATTCTATTAAGAACAAATCACAGGATATAATTATACAATTGTATTAATTTTTTTTTTAATGTCTAGTTCTGTAGCCACAAACTTTAACTGAGTTGTTGTCTTTATATTTTAAGTGGTAGCTGTATTTAATTTATTCTGTTTAATTTTTGGATTTAAAATAATTTACATTATTACTAGATAGAAATGGATTAAAATATGTATATATCTAATGGAACCTTTATAGACTGTTTCTCATGGGCCTAAATACTGAACAGCTCTGTACATGGGTCAACTTAAAACATCAAATAATGACTTGAAAATACATGAAAAGTAATGACCGAACTTAATAAGTTTATTGTAAATATAAAAATTTAACTTAAAGTCTTATGTACTTACTGCAAAATTATTTATAATGCCAATAAAAGTTGAGTTAACAAATTATATTATTTAAAATATTTTTAAATTATAATATGCATTCGTTTTTTTCTTAGCACAAAGAGTAAATTTTCAAACCTCTGTCCTACAGCTTGCTATTCATTTTCTGTAAGTTTGTTTGAATGCAGAATTTTCCTCATTATTTCAAAGGCTTCACCATTACAAAATAAAATATATCATAATGGTGAAGCCTTTATATTAAAATATAAAATTTTGTATTATAATATTTACAATACAAAAAGCTATATATATGTATAGGTTGTTTCGAATTGCTTGAACAAAAATTTAAGATGTGATAGAAAACATCTTAAGCAATATTCGCCATACTCGCCTTGGCTAGAAAGCAAATGGTGAACCAATTGGAAGTATTCATGATAGAACAAAACACCAGATAGATAAATTAATTTTATTGACGTATTGCATCTGCATGATATAACATAACTTAAATATATGTATATATATATTTTTTATTTCTAATTTAGATATTGAAATTAAAAATGAGCAGCTCTTTAACATCTAGTATTGATGGGTCATCAATCTCCTTTGAAAAACAGCGCAGAATTTTTAAGATTATAGTTATAGGTGATTCTAATGTCGGAAAGACATGTCTTACCTACAGATTTTGTGGTGGGAAATTTCCTATGAGAACTGAAGCAACAATTGGAGTCGACTTCCGAGAAAGACAAGTTGTTGTGGATAATGAACCTATTAAGGTATGAATAAATCCATTTTTGTTTCTGTATAATTTTTTTTTAAAAAATTATTCCATTTTTTGAAACATATTTTATTTATAAATTTTACTTAATCAAAAGTTTTCCATGTGACAGTCATTTACGACAAAATACTGATTTCGTTTAAAAATTAAATTTTCTATATTATAAGATTAGATTCAAAAGGAAATTTTTTCAAATTAAGTATTAATTAAAAAAGCTTTGAAGATAATTAAAAATTTCAAAAGAGAAAATTTTTTAAAATAAGATACTTATTTAAAAAAAATACCTCGATTTAATATTGATATTAATATTTACTACTTTTCTTACTTTTACACTGGACCTTCATACATAAAACTAAAAGCATTTCTTACTTTTTCATTTACATTTATAACTAATTTGCGCATTGCTAGAATAAAGTAAAAAAAATTTTAATGTAATTTTTTAGACTATATTTTTTTTTATTTAGCTAATTTATGAAGGAGGGATTTAAATATATTTTATTGATAACTATAAGAATTTTTAATGTAGTGAAGATTTAATAATTCATTTATAACTTCCATTATCTGTTTCTGTTTTTAAGATTCCACTTTTATGTAATTTTTTTTCTACATCCATTGAATTAGTTATTACATTCAATCATCATTTTTGTAAAAAAAAAATTTTTGCCTCCTTTAAACTCATCTAAATTGCATTTTTATATTTAAGCTGTAATTTTGCTTAGTTTAGATAATTTTACTGTTTTTTTTATTTAGTTTTCTTAGTTTTAATATTATTATATAATAATTTTCATAATTTATTACAATACATAATATTCCTCATATATTTTAGTGGTATTATTTTATATATGCTGTAATATTTAAGTAGAAAGATTATCCTATGATATGATAAATGTTATCTTTTTGACGACATCCGGTCTCAACAATATATCATCATCTTTTCTTTTTTTTATTACTTTGGTTTATGTCGATTTCATAAGTTGTGTAAATATAATCTAATAGACTATTTTTAAATGTTTACTTGTATAGTTACAACTGTGGGATACTGCTGGCCAGGAAAGATTCCGCAAAAGTATGATTCCTCATTACTACCGCAATGTCCATGCTGTTGTTTTTGTGTATGACATTACAAAGATAGGATCTTTTCAAAATCTTTCACACTGGATTGCTGAGTTTAAGCAGTATCAAGGACAGTGTGAAGACATTCCAAAAATATTGGTGGGAAACAAATGTGACATTATTGATGCTGTTGCTGTAAATACTAATATGGCTCAGAAATTTGCTGATGACCATGACATGCCTTTATTTGAAACGTCTGCTACTGATGATCGAGAAGCAGAACATGTGGATGCAATTTTTATGACCCTTGCTCATAAACTGAAAAGTCGCAGGCCAATGATGACCTCATCATCATTGCCGAGAAGTTCGAGTAATATCGTTGCTAGCAGGCCTGCAAGTTCTTCGGTCGACAAAGAAAAAGAGAGTAGTTGTTGCTAATGATCCATTAAACTGTATCAATTTAATTTAGAGTGCTATTATTCTAGTTTGTCATATATTTGAGCTGTAAAAAAAGATGGTTACTGTTTTGTTTTTTCTTCCCCTTGAAGGATCTGATATATTTTAAATGAAATTTTGTCAAAAGCGGCAGTAAATTCTTATTTTTTAGAAACCATTTATGTTTGAAAAGATACATAATTATAACTGAATCAAATTTGGTTATGAATTGTGCCAATATTTATAAAAAACTCAAGATAATCCAATAATTTCCCTTAAGTAAATTATGGTAAATACAAGCAAAATTATTGACAAAAATCTAAGTTTTGTTTTTTCTGCATTTTAATATATATATTAAAATCTATGTAGTATAAAAAAAAATTAATTTTTTTATTTGGTGTAAACTTCCCCCCCCCCTTAATTACTGTTCTAAAATAATTATTTTTTTTGACAGAAAAGATTACTCATTGAAAAAACTTAATGATACTCTTTCACAAGGATCCAGTCATAAATAAAGCTGTAGATCGTTCTAACAAAATCTTTGTCTTTCATAAATACTTTCAGATTATTATTAATCTTGTTATACTTATTGTATATATTTTATTAACTTAAAATTTTTGAAAATTGTTCAATTTTCCAGCAAGTTTATGACTTAATAAAATAACTTTTATGCTTTGGTATATGTTGTATGTATATAATGCCCTTTTTCAATATTCTTTTCCTATATTACCCAATTATGTATTGTGCTATCTGCAAAATTAATTGATGGACAGGCTAATGTAGTGTAAAAAGATTATTATTTTATATTATCTAGTTTATCGTACATAAATCAGAACTTTTGAAAAACACTATTTTTGCTTATTTTTTGGCATGAAGATATTTTTTGAATCTTAGTTTTAAAAAAAAATGATGATAAAGGATTTGATATAATATATTATCAGTTTTGTGAAGTTCTTTGCCAGTCAACAAAATCAGTATTACTATTAATCAGTAAGCTACCAAGAGGACATCTACCTTTTAGTTTATGCTTAAACCAAACACAACTATTACATAACAGTTTCCTATTTTTTTAATTGCAAATTCGGGTTTTTCATACAATTTAGTTCCTAATCTAATTAATTGTCACTTTAAACAAAATTAAAAAGCTGAAGATTTGTTTTACCCTCTCAATCATCCATGAATTTATGGACAATCAATAAATTAATGAATTCATGATTTTAAATACAAGTATTTGGTTTCTTTATAATAATTTCAATGATTAAAATTTATTGCCTGTTAGTATAATATTTTACATTAAAACATCTAGATTTTTTTTTAATAAATTTTTTAAACTTTTCAGCATAAAATATTTAAGCAGCTATTCTTTTTTTTTTTTTTTTTTTTTTTTTTTTTTTTGGCAGCTATTCATTTTCAGTTATTAAATTGCATATTTTTTCACCATGTAAAATTTTAGTTAGTTGTATTTCTATTTGATTTTTTTTTTTTTTTTAATATCATAGTTACCTGACTTGGAATGCATAAACCTTCAGTAGGAGAATCACCGAAGAATTTTATTTTTTAATAATAATCCAATTATTCCTCAGTTTAAAAAAAACTATTAATTTGTCATAAAATCAAGAGACAAAGTAGGTGAATTCCATATTATAGCCTAAAAGCAAAAGTAAAAGAAAATTTCTTGAATGTTCTCTTTAAAAATATAACAAAGCACGTTTTAAACTTTTCTCTGAGAAATTATTAATTTATTTTTATTCATTATTTATTACTATATTTTACTGAAAAAACTTAATTCTTAATCTTCTAATTTTTGAATAAATCTTTGAACTAGATTTGTATTTCAAATACATTAAATACATTTTCTTTAAAAAAAATTTTTAAATGTTTTGATAGCAGGACTTCGTATTTCTGTTTTTGTTTTTTTTTTTATTATTATTATTCTAGTGTTTTTTTGTTTAATGATTTTATTAGTAGATAGTAGGCTGCATGAGAATAACTGTAATTATCAACTTTCTTTTAAACTTATTTAGATCTATTTTTATGTTAAGAGATATATTTCCAAAGTAAAAAAAGTCCAGGTTGCGAGATTTTCACTGTATGTAGGAATTGCACAGTTTTTAAATTCATTCCTGATCAACTTGTTCCTTTCTTAATTCTTTATTTTAAACGTTACGTGTTTACCATTTTTTAAAGGTTGCGGATAGTTAAAGAAATGCATCACCCAAAACAAAATTTTCAAAGCAGAGGATTACAATATTTTTTTAGCTCTTGGTTTCCCCTTCTTAATAGACTAACGTGTGTACAGTGTAACAAAAAAAAATTCTGATTTTTATTTTGAATCACTACAAAACCTGGGTCATGAAACCAGTTCTTAAAAATGCTACTTAAAGAAAAATACAAACAATTTAATCTATGCAAACAATTTTCCGAAAACTGCACAAACAAGTTTCTAACTTTCTAAGCTTTTGCAATGACATTTTTTAATGTAATTTATAACTTTTTTTACTTCAAAATTTGTTTACAAAAAAAATATCTACTATCCTCTATAAAAGTAAAACATATTTATTATTGTCTCAATAAATGTCTATTTTATATCCAATGATAATATATCAGAGTAATTGATGATTATTGTATTTTGCATCATTTTTGTTAACATAAATGAACTATTTAGTTTAAATATATACTCAAAAAATTTGCCAAAAACTTTAACTTTTATTACTTGCACATATATTCTTTTGAGCGAACTAGTTTGATATTCATTTAGAAAAGTTCTTTAACCTTTTTGAGTGATTCATTGAAGAAATAAAAACTGCCTATCAACTTTTAAAAATTGCATCAATTGGTTTTTACTACCAAAATCTATTATTAAAAAAAAAGAAAAAGAGATTATTAACATTTTCCTATATCCAAATTAGCATGATATAGAATACATGTTTAATTTTAACATAAAAATAAATGTTTTTGATGATAAAAAAAAATAATCATTGACCTTGGTCCTTTCCATAAAATGATCATGTCTTACCTTAATTCATTTGCCTTTCCTAAATCTGAAAAAAAAGTCACAGCTGATATTGAAACCATAAAACTCTTTCAAGTTGTATATATAATTATAAATAACTTATTACATTCCACTTTTTCTGATTAAAAAGCCTTAGCACTACTTGTTATTTATTTTATTAAATTTTGTTTTGTTTGAAATCTGAAAATAATTACTATTTTTAATTTCTTTCTCTTAGAAATTTCCAGTAACACAACATTTCATAAGGTTTTAGTTGATCATAATATAAAGCAAGATGCAACTTCAAGTAGCATAGAATTTAAGTACATGTCTAGTCAAACAAGAAAATATTCATTTTGTGCTTATAAAATTCAATAATATATAATAATTACTTTATATTGGTTTGTTGAATCTCAAAAGGAAAAAACAAATATTTATTTTGGGTTTCTTAAATTTGAAAAAATAATATTTTTTTTTTTCAATTGGGAAAAGTATGATTTATGAGATTTTAAATATGTAAAAATCAAATAATGTGTATTATGTTCTACTTCTTGAATTTTGAGCATGAAACAAATATAAGAACATTTTAATTATCATTATTGTTCAAATTATAAGGTACTACTAGTGTATAATCTATAAATGAAATTTTATTTTACTCATAATGTAAATTATTTGTGTAATTTAGTTTGGTTTGTCTAAGCAGCTATATGTTTCCCCTCTTATTAATGTATGTGCCCTATCATATAAGACCAAATAAATTTTTTTATATGCTTTAGGTTTTTCCCATTGAATTTCTGCTTATATTATTTACCATAATTGTATTTTAAAAAATATATACATGCTTACCATATAAATTTCAAAGAATTTCTTTTTTATTTGCAGCTCTGGAAATTTTCACTTCTTATTAATATTTAGACCCGCTTGATGTCAGTGTTAACACACACAGACATGATTTGTAGATACCCACTTTTTGTTCAATTGGAGATAGCTATATTTATGAAACCTATCCATTTATTGTAGACCCTATTTCGACATAATTTGTTCAAATTCCACAAAGATCTTTAGATATAGTAAAGCCGCAATGAAGTGTATATGTTCTGCAAAGATTGTGAAAATACCTACCATTTTGCCCCTTTGAGCTCCTAAAAAAAAGATATGGTAGTTTTTGTTCTACATAATACAATCGAATCGTTCAATGAAAATATTTTTTTTAATCAAAGGACATGAAAAATATTAGTCTTAAAAATTCTTCCTCCCCAGCTCCTTCCAAAACTTCTCCCTATCTTCTCGATTATATTGCAAATAAAAACACTCACACTTGTGTAAAATCTCTACTAAAAAAAAATCTCTATGTTTTTCATGAGGGATCTAGAAGAGATTTATGAATTCGAAAATACTGTTGTGTTAGATAAAGAAAATGTCCACCCTGGAAGAATTACTACCTGTTCGGCACTATTTGTACAGTTATTCACCCAATGCTGGCATATTTTAACAATCGATTATTTACTGCAATTTACAATTGACGAATTTTTATCGCTTGACTACTAGTAATTGACTGTGAGATTAAGAATTTCTTTCCTGCAGACATATATTGGATAGGATACGATTTCACTGTATATGCAAAAAAATATATCATCCCATCCTTTTTTTTTATCTTTGTCCCAAATTTTTAAATAGTTTCTTCTTTAATGTTCAAGTACAGTCCGCAAAAAAAAAAAACGAATCACCCTGAATAACTTTCGTTCTAATGATCGGATTTTCACGAACTAAGTGTCNAGAGAAATAAACTATATCATGCCAAGAAAGTATTAAGCCAAGCCCGTTCTAGGGGGGCATTTTTACGCACCTGAAAGCAATTATCCTTATCTTGACAGCTTAACTTTGGGCGAGGTCTACAATGAACCATAGAAAAATCGGTATTTTATTACTTCAATGCTTACTCCAATTAATTTTGTGGTACTTTCATGTGCAATATAATGCATATTTATTGTCGAAATTGATTTCGAAAATTTTATTTTTCTGCAGTTTTTCAGAAAAACCTGTTAGGTTAATTTTAAAAAAAAATTGACATAAATTTTTTTAAATTTTTTTTTCAAAAAACTTTCCAAATTAATTGGAGTATGTAATTGCAAATCAATAATTTAATAAATAACTAATTAATTTATAATTAATTAATAATTAATTACTTTCTGATTTATTTATTAATTAGCAAATTAATTAATTATCCAATTAATTACAAAATAATAGGATTATGAGACAATTGCAATAACTAATAGTCTGCATTGAAGTAATAAAATACCGATTTTTCTATATATTGAATTATTTTTTATCTCTCATAGGACCTTCTATGGGCCGAAACGAATGTTGTCCTCTAAAATTATTCCTCATAAGGCATACATCCCACTAGTTTATTTCAAAATTGGCGAGTCACACTTCCCTAGTTTCCCTTGTCAGTAGAAGTCGTGTCACGCAAAAGAAAAAGTGAAGAAAGAGAATCTGTACAAATGAGATATTTAAAAATTTGGTTTTCACTAAAAGAATTTTGTATCCACTTAACAACCAGGTTTATACACAAAAGTTCAGCCTGGAAAACAGTACATTCATTATGTAGTCGGTGCTTGGCAGTAACCTTCTCTGTTCCATTTTCATAAATTACAAAAGCAAGACCAACCCTTCCATCAAGCTTACTACCATCCGTAAAGCAGATAGTTTTATATTCCTGAAAAACATTATTTACATAAGGAATAATTATAACAGGTTTCCTGCATGCTGGGTGAGGCAAACATGAAATAGGAAACTTCCCGTCCAGGGTTAGACAATCGTTGTCTTTTATCTTCTCCTTTAATTCAAGATTATTTAAGATAATAATTTCCCTTATTCTTATATAATAATTCATTATTATATAAGATAAGATTTTCCCCCTTTGAGCTCCTAAAAAAAAGATACGGTAGTTTTTGTTCTGCATAATACAATCGAATCATACAATGAAAATATTTTTTAATCGAAAGACAGGAAAAATATTAGTCTTAAAAATTCTTCCGTCCCAGCTCCTTCCAAAACTTATCCCTATCCTCTCTATTATATTGCCCATAAAAACACTCAAACTTGTGTAAAATCTCTACTAAAAAAAATCTGTTTTTCAGGAGGGATCTAGAAGAGATTAATGAATTCAAAAATACTGTTGTAAATAAAGAACATGTCCACCCTGGAAGAAGTGTCTACCGCATATATGTTCGGCACTATTTGTACAGTTATTCCAACCCAATGCTGGCATATTTTAACAATCGATTATTTGCTGCAATTTACAGTTGACGAATTTTTATCACTTGGCTACTAGTAATTTTTTTTTTTGCCGTATGCGTGTTTTGGCAGTGGGGGTGCAATCTATGGCCAGGAATTCGACTTCTGCCACGCCATTCACACAACCACAACCCGTTTATAGGGCGGGTCACATAGAACACACACAGAGAGAGAAAGAAACATCCATGCCTTGCCCGGGATTCGAACCCAGGACCTTTCTGATGTAAGGACAGTTCCCTGCCCCCTACACAGGCCGGTCGGCACTAGTAATTATTGACTGTGAGATAAAGAATTTCTTTCCTTCAGACATATATTCGAGAGGAAACGATTTCACTGTATATGCAAAAAAATATATTATCCCATCCTCTTTTTTTTTTTTAAATCTTTGTCCCAAATTTTTAAAATAGTTTCTTCTTTAATGTTCAAGTACATTAAAATACATTTGTGATGAAATGAAATAGGGAAAAATGACTATTTTATTTAAAAAGTTCTTCAACTAACAGAAATAATAAAAGCGAGCAGCGCAAACGGTGATATAAAGTCAAGAATAAATGAAGCTCACCATGCCTTTAGAATTCTTCAAGACACTTTGTAAGCGTTTGAAGCAGAATTCGCCAATACGCATCAAGTTTCGGCTGTTCAAAGCCGGTTATAAAATAAGATAGCAGCTGTAGCTTAAGGGATAAAGCGTTCGCCTCTCAATGAGGTGACCCAGGCTCAGGTTCGAATCCCAGGTAGCTTTGGTTGATACAAATTTTACTCCCGGCTCGCACCGGTGCAGACGTAAAATGTCCTCAGTGGACGACGAATCATGGGTTAGAATCCCCTTGCCATCGGGTCGTGGTTTTGCTCTCCGTGTAATGCTAACGCGTTTTAGTTCCATCAAAAAATCCCTCACAAAGGCGAGTTTGTCCTAATGTTTGATCCAGGAGTTTTCGGGTTCAAAAAGACAAGGATACGGAGTTGAACATTGATAATCGTAAACTCAGAATTGAGTCGGCTGTTCAACGGCGAGTTAGTTCCATCAAAAAGTCCTCTGCGAAGGGTAATTTGTCCCTAATCTTGATTCAAGGGTTCCCTTGTCTTCTACGTTAGGTTTGAAAATTCCAAGTCTATGGAGTTAAACATTGATAGTCTTTAGAATCAGAATTGGATTGGCTGTTCGACACCGGTTATGAAATATGCATTAAGACGCGCGTATTATACGCTTCGGATTTGAATTTCTCTCAATTAAAATTTTTTTTACCGGGAGTGGAAATGTGTTAAAATATTTTTTTTCTACTGTGGAAGATAAACCATTTTTTTTATTCCAATGGCAGGGCATAAACAAGAAATAACACAGAAAACAAATGCAAAGACAAAACAGGTGAATAAATAAACTAAACAGAATGACCGAAGTCATTGCCCTAAAAGTTCTCTGGCTTGCCAATAAAGCGACGATTCAGAGCCGGAATGCAATGCAGCACAGCGGCGGAGGTGGGTCCTATTCATGGGCTCTGCCAAGTTGCAGAGCGGACAGTCAGGTGANCCATTGTGCAGCTCTAGTGCGACGTAAAGTAACAACAACAACATTAAAATACATTTGCAATATTTGTGATAAAATGAAATAGGAAAGAATGACAATTTTATTTAAAAAGTTCTTCCGCTAACAGAAATAATAAAAGCGAAAAGCGCAGACAGTGATATAAAGTCAAGAATAAATTAAGCGTTTGAAGCATAATTCTCTAAAACCCATCAGGTTTCGGCTGTTCAACGCCAATTATAAAATAAGATACGCGTCCAGATAGCAGCTGTAGCTTAAGGGATAAAACGTTCGCCTCTCAATGAGGTGACCCAGGCTCAGGTTCAAATCCCAGAAAGCCTTGGTTGATACGAATTTTATTCCCGGCTCGAATCATGGGTTAGAATCCCCTTGCCATCGGGTTGTGATTTTGCTCTCCGTGTAATTCTAACGCGTTTTAGTTGCATCAAAAATTCTCCACAAAGGCTAGTTTGTCCTCATGCTTATCCAGGAGTTTCCTAGTCTTCAGGTTCAAAAAGACAAGGATACGGAGTTAAACATTGATAATCACAAACTCAGAATTGGGTCGGCTGTTCAACGGCGAGTTAGTTCCATCAAAAAGTCCTCTGCGAAGGGTAATTTGTCCCTATGCTTGATTCAAGAGTTCCCTTGTCTTCTTTTCTTCCCTTCAGAATTGGATTGGCTATTCGACACCGGTTATAAAATATGCATTAAGACGCGCGTATTATACGCTTCGGATTTGAATTTCTCTCAATTAAAAAAAATTTTACCGGGAGTGGAAATGTGTTAAAATATTTTTTTTCAACTGTAGAAGATAAACCACTCGGGAATCATTTTGTGAGTATAGAGTGGGTGAAAATGACACCCATTCATGCGTTATGGATTGAGAAAATTTATTGACATAGCTCTTACACTGTCGATAACTTTAGCTATTTGTGAAAAACGCTTTACAACTGAATCTAAAAGTAGAATAATATCTAAGAAAAAAAGCTTCGCTTGGGGAAGAGTATTTAGATTAACTTTCTTGCGAAAAACACTCTTTTCATAAAACCAATGAAGGCATCGAATGCGACACGAGTCACGAACATACTGTTAAAGCTAAGGTAAAAACAGAAAAATGCGTTAAAAATTTTAATTTAATATATATATTTAATTTATCTATCTATCTATCTATATATATATATGTAACACTGGTCTGGTGATACTGCAAGTACCTAAGACAATCTCAATCTAAACAGGGAAATCAATACTATTGTATGGTCTTAAAACTGAAAGATATCGGTTCACTCTCTTCGACACCAGAAGAGGACAAGAGCCGTACTTCAAAATGAGGTGTCCCAGGTTCGAATCTCAACGATGGCAGGTTGGTGGTTTTCTCCTAATTGTGACTCACATGCGAGTAAGTTCCACAAAAAAGTCATTCCACGAAGGCTATTTTGTACCGCTGCTTGATTTGGCTCAAATTTGTAAAGCTACGGAGTTGAATATTGATAGTCTTAGAATCAGAAATGGGTCGACAGTTCAACTCCGATTTTAAAGTAAAATATAAAAAAAGAAGTGAACGGCCAAAAATTTACCTGTAGTAAAATGTTTTTTTTTTTTTTTTTTTTTTTTTTTTTTTTTATTNTTTTGAAAAAAAAAGAAGAGCCTATGAATCTGACAGTGGAACTGTCCACCGGGAAGCGTACTAAGACTCTGGTTAGTCGGGTCATACTGGGGTTAGCGTACTAAGACTCGTCGCGCTCTTTTTGCAATGTACCAATCTATGTGTATTTTGAAAGTAAAGAAAAGCATTCCGCAACAGCCCGTTGTGGGCTGGGGGAGGGGTCATAGAGATTAAGGCTCCACAATTTTGTGACTAACTGCATGATTGTGGCAATGTGGTCAGCACTGCATACAGGCCGTTTATACTTCCCAAACAGACTGGTACCCATCGATCATAAGCTGGGTGGACTTCATGCCGCCACTGGGGATCGAACCCAACGTTACATATTTGATCCAAGTCAACCGTGCTTACAAGAATTGTAAGAAGACATTATAATAGTGAATTCATTTATTTTCATAAAAATGTATACATTTTTGACACTTATCACAACACTTTATCACATTACCAACACTTAATGACATTTTTTTTTTACATTTAAAAAATTAAGTTCAATAAGCAGTTGACAATTATCAAATTGGGTTAGAGCATGCAATATAAATTTCATATATATTATCTTTTAAAAACTTTTCCCCCTTCTCATTTCTATAAAGATTGTTGATAGTGTAAAGATTGTATATAATATTACTTTCAACGTGGATTAAAATATATAATTATCAATTGTAGTTCACAACAAGTGGTGGATGATTTTGAAAATATAAAGTCTTTTTAAAAATAATTCATAAAATATTCAATGCTCTTTTTTAATAAAATTTCATAAATTCATTTATTAAATTTACTTTACAACAGCAATGATCGGCTGTTCAGAACATGAAAGCGACAAGGATTCAATCCATGTTTTCCTCCTTGTACAAAATGTTGGGGTAGGGTAGCCTAGTGGCATGAGAATCGAGCTCGGCTAAGACTCATCAACTACATGCGATATACGTGCTCGTAAAATATGTGGAATCGAAAGCCCTGTGGTCAGTCGCTGAGCAGTGCCATGGGTACAGAGGTCTGGAGAAAACTTCTTTCAGAACTATATTTAAATTGAGGAAGTGGCCTCACGAACTGTGATGGCATATATTTGGATTAACCTCAGGGATATTTCCCAGACCGTTGCCAATACCCATTGTACAGCTCTGGTGCGACGTCAATAAAGTACCTACCTACCTTGTAAACAAAACTTTAATTTGGTTTTTCAGATTTGATGATTCATTATAAAATCAATCAAATACTTGTAAACTGGAATCGAAATCAACAACCAGTGTTTCTTAAAAAATATGTAGTGGAAGGATTCAAAGATATGTATGTTGTCTTAATTCTTCTTTTAATAGCTTTATATAAAATCATTTGTTAAAAATATTTTTTAACTTGTGCAAACCAGTTGCGCATCAGAACAAGTACGTAAAGGATTGAAAAAAACTTTTTTTTGTCATGATGATTCTTTGCTTACCATAAAATCATTGGTTACATAAAATGTACTGATAAAATATCTTAAATTCATCTAACAAATGGTGGTGAAATTCAAGCTATAAAGTTTGTTCCACAGTTCATTTTTGCATTCAAATACCACTTCAGCTGAGTTTCTTTAAATCCTGGTGGCATTGTTATAACATACGCAAACTAATAAAAGAACCTGGTGGAAAATGGTTCTAATTGACATTTTTGAAAACATTTAGATTTCTCAAGCTCAAGGTGGATCTCATTTTCGCATTATGCGACTCTAAATTCGTAGACCTCAGTGAGTTAAAGTAGCAGTATTAGTTCCAAGTGCATTTTGCAATAAGTAAGTCTAAGAATAAATACTCTCTTTTTGGTTGTTATTTAAAATGCTAAGAATCAGACCGTTATTGACGAACAGTTTAAACGAATGAAGGATTTGTAGATTTCATCTATTGGAAGCATGCGGTCAAGAAATGAAGAGAAAGCATAATCTTAATTTCTTATTGGCAACACAACCTACAAATTTAGAAGCTAATTAGCTTAAATTCCATGTAAATGTCAATTAGAACCTTCATCCACTCAACTCTTCAACTATGACTGTATACGTATTTTAGGTTGGGTATAAGTGGTAAAGAGATTCATCATGGAAATGGACAAAACAAATACGGCTTTGAGGTCTTGCGTTACCAATCAAAGTAGGAGGTTGATCTAAGAAGTGGAAAAAAAATATAAACATTAAGATTGATTGAAAAATATACACATAACATTCATCAAAATTATAAAAATTCATAGAGCTTTGTTTCGATAAGCAAAGAATCTAAAGTTTCAAGTAAGGCTAATTATTTTTAGTAGCCTTACTTATAACTTTAGCAGTATTTTTTTTTTCAATAACCAGATAAACTTCACGACCAAAACATATGGAAAATTAATTCTCATACTTTTGCAACAGAATGCGCAGAGGTGATGTGCACATCTTAATGCAATTAAGAAGCATACACGAATTTCATATGGGAATTAGCCTTCAATATGCCTCTTGCTTCCCACTCTTAGTGTGCGGCCCACCTAATAGTTTTATAGTATTCGCAATAATACGTTAACATAGAAAAAACTTTAGCAATTGATGGTTGTAACAAAGATGGAAGTATCTGGGAATATATTGCAATATTTGTGAT